>NC_072406.2:20310000-20657000 GCF_028858775.2 Pan troglodytes
GCATTACAGGCGTGAGCCACCATGCCCGACCTAGAATAACATTTTTAAGTTATTTAAGTAGTAGCATGGAATATGTAGCATGTAGTGTGTAGTATGTGAACACCATGTAACATTCAGCTGCCCGGAGCCCTCTGCCTGAAGTTCCAACATTCTCTAAGCTGCCCGTAGCCACAGCAGAGTCATAGTGGAGTTTTTATCTCTACTGAGGCAAGGCTAAAGCTTTAAAACAGACAATCCATCTCTTTGCCTACGAACCACCCAGGAGAAAGAAAGCACTATCTGCAATAAAAGGGCACTGTTTTGCAGGTTCCTGGTATAAAGGCAAGGGCCCTGCTCTGGGAGGTCAGAGAACCTGGATCCAAGCCTTCAACAAATACATAGTCAGCATCTGTGAGGTGCCAGGCCCTATGGGGAGCCCTGCATCATGCAATTCAAGCAAAAGAAAAACCCTGTCCACAAAGAATTCACAGTTCAGAGTGTGAGGCTGGCAAGTAAACAGCCCCAAAGTACCACGTGGGCCATAGGCATTAGAAGGCACTAAATACGGGGTGCCCTGGTACCTTGTGGGGTTAGGGCAGGGGTGTCCAATCTTTTGGCTTCCCTGGCCACACTGGAAGAAGAAGAATTGTCTTGGGTCACACACAAAATACACTAACACTAATGAAAGCCGATGAGAAAAAATAAATGCGAAAAAATTCATGTTTTAGGAAAGTTTACAAATGTGTGTTCAGCTGCATTCAAAGCCATCCTGGGCTGCATGCGGCCTGTGGGTCACAGGTTAGACAAGCTTGGCTTAGGGGATTTTCACAGAAATTGTTCCAGGGTACATGACTGCCATGCTGAGAGGGACAGACAGAAGACTGGGGTGGTGGTGGCAGGATCAGTGTCTGGAATCCGGCTTGTGGTGGAGACGGCTGTGCGTGTCTCCTCCTCTCCAGATGAGAGCAGGACATCTCACGGACTCACGGGCTACTTCGGGCAAATTTTACCACCCCTGGGCCTCAATGTCTTCATCCATGAAAGAGGGATGAATAAAATGATTCCTTTCAGACATGAATGTATGAGAAATTCTCAAACATATTCTTCACATCTCTCCTTTCTTTCTTTCTTTCTTTCTCTCTCTCTCTCCCTTCCTTCCTATCTTCCTTCCTTCCTTCCTTCCTTCCTTCCTTCCTTCCTTCCTTCCTTCCTTCCTTCCTTCCTTTTCTCTCTCTCTCTCTGTCTCTGTCTCTCTCTTTCTTTCCTTCTTTTTGGCAGAGTTTCACTCTTGTAACCCAGGCCGGAGTGCAGTGGTGTCATCTCGGCTCACTGCAACCTCAGCCTCCTGGGTTCAAGCAATTCTCCTGCCTCAGCCTCCCAAGTAGCTGGGATTACAGGCACCCGCCACCATGCCTGACCTCAGGTGATGCACATGCTTTATCCTCCCAAAGTGCTGGGATTACAAGCATGTGAGCTACTGTGCCCAGCTACATCTCTCCTTTCAAGAACTCATTCATTATTTATTCTATTTTTCTTTTTTTGGAGAGACTCACTCTATTGCCCAGGCTGGAGTGCAGTGGCAGGATCATAAGTCACTGCAGCCTCACCCTCCTAGGCTCAAACCATCTTCCCCCCTCAGCCTCCCGAGTAGCTGGGACTCACTGCAGCTCAGCTGCAAATGCACACAATCAATCCCCCTCCCCGGCTAATTTTTTAATTTTTGTGTAGAGGTGGGGTTTCACCATGTTTCCCAGGCTGGTCTTGAACTCCCGAGCTCAAGCGATCCTCCTGCCTCAGACTCCAAAAGTGCTGGGATTACAGGAGTGAGCCACTGAGCCCAACCAAGAACTCATTCATTAAAATGCTTTTCCTCTTTCCCACTCAAAAGATGATGCCTTGCATTGTTTGCCTTAAAAGTTAAAATTAAGATAAAGACTTAGCACTGGACTGGGAATTAAGTGCCCACATAAAACCAAGTTATTCATCAGCATATAGAACATGTTGTTCATATAATGAAACTACATTTTGAAAACCCTGTTTAACTTTATGCAACCAGAGTATCAGAAAAAACAAAAACAAAAACTAGCCAAAATGCTGGCTAAGTGACTCTGGAGACAAGCATTACAGGAATTCCAAGGACATTCTGATACAAACCAGACAACTGTATGTAGAGGATGATCTACTGGAAGTGGGCTGGGTTTGTGCTTCAATACTTTGGGAGCTGCGGCCTTGACTTGGCAAAGGTCTCCTTGGAAACGTGTCAGGGAGGCAGCCAAAAGTGGGGAGAAGGCTCATGTGGAAACCATGGCGTGGGGCTCACAGCCGGGGAGAGTTGGGAAGTTTTGTTTCATTTCTTGTGATTATTCCCCAGTGTCTCATTTCCACTTTTAGTTCCCCTCTCTCCACCAAACCCCCCACGCCATTGTCACAGGATTCAGAAGTCGAGGCCAAGAGAAAAAGAAGGGGAAGTACAGAGAAAAGGAGAGTAGAGACTATGGCAAAAGGAAAGTTGGTAAAAGAGAATTGAGGAAAAGGGCAACTCAGAGAAGGGAGGAGAGGAGCAGACCAGGCACTGCCTACCAAAATACTGAAAACAAGACTATAAATAATGCAGGTTAAAAAAAATAGGTGTATGTTCATTGTAACACTCTTCACTATAGCAAAGACATGGAACCAACCCAAATGCCCATCAATAATAGAATGAATAAAGAAAATGTGATGCATATACACCATGGAATACTATGCAGCCATAAAAAAGAATGAGATCATGTCCTTTGCAGGAACATGGATGGAGCTGGAAGACATCACCCTCAGCAAACTAACACAGGAACAGAAAACCAAACACTGCATGTTCTCACTCATAAGTGGGAGCTGAACAGTAAGAACACATGGACACGGGGAGGGGAACAACACACACTGGGACCTGTCAGGGGGTGGGGGGTTGGCAGGAGGGAGAGCATTAGGACAAATGGCTAATGCATGTGCGGTTTAATACCTAGGTGATGGGTTGATGGATGCAGCAAACCACCATGGCACACGTTCACCTATGTAACAAACCTGCATGTCCTACACATGTACCCCAGAACTTAAAATAAAAATTTTAAAACACAGGTGCTTTTGTTTAAGAGTAGAGCAAACTTGCGGTGTGAGTGCCAGGGATAGAGGAAGGCAGGAATGGGCAGGACGAGCTCCTCCTTGGCTCTCACCCTCTGGGATTAGGGAAATCTAGATTTTCAGAGCACTGAGTTGTGCTCGATGGAATTTTTATTCTTGGGCCCTGAGGTTCCTTTACGTTTATGCTAAGCAGTCATATTGATGTCTACGGTCCAGCAACAACAGGAAATCTTAAGGTTTTGCTCAGCTAGACTTCTTCAGAATGCACACGATACATTGCTCTTTCTATCCAGAAATACATTTCTATTTCACCCACACTTTCTGCAGGAGAGTGCATAGAGGGTATTTTGCTCAATCTAGAACATCCATTCGATGTACAAACCTCATATGCCTGCTCCCTCAAAGAACATTATGAAGTCTGTATCAAAAGCCTCCTCTTTTGTAATGGAGTTAAACATTATTTTCATTCTTCACTTAACCTTGGCCTGTTGCAAACTTGTACGGCAAATGTTAAGTTTTAATAAATGAACAGAAAATCCTTGAAACTTCTGAATGTGTAGCCAAGTACTCTCTGTGACTTCCTGATCTTGATGTCAGAGATGTTTCTTTGCCTGTTTCTTTGTCTTTGTATCTAAAAGTATAGGAAATATATGGATTTAGAGCACATTATTCCCCGCAGGGCAAATTCTCACCCTTGATCACCCTGGGAAGAAATCTAATACACATGATTCATTCTTATTATCGTCCTATGAAGCAAGCAGTGTTCCAGAAAAAGCTCAGTGCAGTCAAACAGCCTTTTATCTGTGATGATTTATCCAAATAATTTGTTATCATTTACCCCTTCTATGACATTTATTTTCTCATCCACTATTAGTATAGATTTTTAAAGCAAAATAAATCAGATATTGAAAAAAGCATAGAGAATAATATAAAGAACATCCGTTAGTTTGCCACTGAACTTAAGAGTGAAAACATTTTGCAGATACAACTGTGTATTCCTTACACATCCTCTTGCCACCCGTCTTCCCCCAAGCCCCATTCTCCTCAGTCTGACATTATTCCCTGGACACCTTTATATTTTTACTAATACATGTATGGGTATTCGTTAGGATAAAGATGAAACTGTTGTAGCAACAGAAGTCCAAAATATACCAGCTTGAATAAGATAGAAATGTATTTCTGCTCCAACATTTCCTTTAGGTTCCTTCTTTTTTTTTTTTTTTTTCTCAGTACCCACTACAGCATTATCCTTGTCTGCAGGTTTGAGGATGGATCTGCTCCAAGGGAGGGCGAGACAAGTGCACCTAGGTTGCCGGAAGTTGTACGCATCACTTCTGCTGGTATCTGTTAGCCCAACCCAGGCCACATGGACTCTCCCAGATGCCAGAGACCATGAGAAGAAGAAGAGAAAGGGCTTGGAGAAGGATGGACCACTCACCATTTGCTGGAATAAACAATACTGCAGTCCTTGTTTTAACACTTCATTTTCATCATGTCACACTGTCGGTAACTGAATAACGGCCACCCACAGATGTCAGGGCTTATCCCTGGAACCCGGAAATGGTGTTTGCAGATGGGAGTGAAAGCAGGTCTTTGCAGAAGGGATCAAGTTATGGATCTTGAGATGGGAAGAATTTCCTGGATTGTCCTGCTAGACACTAAATACACCTTATCCTAATCAAAGAGGCAGAGGGAGGTTTTACTCACACAGCAGAGGAGGAGGCAGAGCTGGAACAGACAAGGAAGGGATTCTCCCTGAGAGCCTCTGGCACGGGCAGCCCTTCAAACACCTCCATGTGTGCCCAGTGAAACTGATTTCCAACTCCGGCCTCCAGAACTGTGAGAGAATAAATTGGTTATTTTAAGCCACCAAATGTGTGGCAAGTTGTTACAGGGAAGGAATAAAGTTATCTGAGTCTTTCTTTTTTTACTCAACATTATGATTTTGAGGCCTTTCCATGTTGATACATGTAGTTATAGTTAATTCACTTTCTTACACGAACAGGTTAACAGATTTCCAAGGTTTTTTTTTTTCCAATTTATCATTATTTCAAAAAAAAAAAAAGAAAAAGCCCTGCTGCTATAAAAATTCTTGTACATAAAAAAAAATTCTTGTACATGTTGTCTGGTCTAAATGCAAAGATTTCCCTAGAACATGTACCTGGGAATGGAGCAGTCGGTTTGCAGGGTACGTAGGTGTCTAACTTGAATAGGTGTTTCAATTGTTCTCTGAAGAGCAGTAGCACATAAGCGTTCTCCTAATTCCCTGACAACAATAGGTATTAACAGACTTTCAAATTATTGCCAGTCCATTGGGCATAAATAGGTATCTCATTGCTTTTTAAATTTCCATTTCTATCTGTGAAGTCAAGAATCTTTTTCTATTGAGCTTAGCCAGTCCATCAAGACTGGTCCAGGTTTTGAAGACTGGCAAGACGAAAGCCTAGACTAATTTATGTTGCTTTCACTTAATTTTACCACCAAATGGGCAAACAATCAGGGCAAAGGCTTAGGAGATAGGATCCACAGGGCACTGCCATTAGGCAAGTCCTGGCTATGCCACAGGTGCCTAGTCAACACTATGTCATCGGGTATGTGGCAGGCCTGGCATAGCCCAACACACATGTTTATTGCCTTAATACAGAATTTTTTAAAATACAGATTTTAAAAATTTATTACTTACTTTGAAGAAATGAGTTTAGATTTTATGATGTTTTTCATATTTTTATCATATCATATTTTCTGACCATTAAAGAACCACTGGGATGAGGTTGAAGTAACAAGAAACTTCCCAGAATGGGGCTATGATATCAAAATAATAAGGCCAATATTGAACATGGTTAGGTGTGTGCAGATAGTATATTAAGAATGCAGATTTAGGGTGGGCGCAGTGACTCACGTCTGCAATTCCAACACTTCGGGAGGCCAAGGCAGGTGTATCACCTGAGGTCAGAAGTTCGAGACCAGCCTGAACCAACATGGTGAAACCCCATCTCTACTAAAAACACAAAGATCAGCCAGCCATGGTGGGCACCTGTAATTCCAGCTATTCAGGAGGTTGAGGCAGGAGAATCACTTGAATCTGGGAGGCGGAGGTTACAGTGAGCCAAGATCGTGCCATTGCATGCCAGCCTGGGCAACAGAGCAAGACTCCATCTCAAAAAAAAAAATATGCAGATTTAAAAAGAAAATTTAAAGGAAAGTCAAGCATGGTCCCACCATCTGAGAAGATGACCGAAGCTGGTGCTATTTAAAAAGGCAAAGTGCTATCAAAATCACATGTGATCTCTACAAAAAGGAAAAGGGGAAAGTGTCTGCATCCTCCTTCATGGGAGACAGAATGTCTGGTTCTGCTCAGATTCTCAGGGGGTATATTTTTAGATGAGAAGGAGAATACCAAGAATGCATGATCAACACTCCTGGAATCCAAAAACACATCCCAGGGGGAATGGCATGGATTAGTGCCATCCTTAAGATGTCGGGGGGATGGTGCAACACCAAAGGTTTCTAGCACATTCCCATCTAATCCACCAGGCAGACCTCTGCAAAAGCCAGATGGATAAAGAGAGAGGTCAGTGGGCTATCTCTACAAGCTTAACCAGGTTGTAACTTCAATGGCAGCTGCTGTGCCAGATGTGGTATGTTTATTAGAGCAGATTACACAGCCCTGGGCACGTGGTACACAGCTATTAACATGACCAACGTACTTCTTTTCATACCCATCAATAAAGGGAATCCAAAGAAGTTCACATTCACATGGGATGGATAGTAGCACACATTCGCAGTCTTGCCCAGGTTTTGGTTAATTTTCCTGTTCTCCATCGTAATATAATCTGAAGGGTCCTGGACCATCCGGACATTCCACAGATAATCAATCGCATGGATCCATATATTGGTGACACCATGCTAATTGGACCTAATGAGAAAGCAGTGGTAAGTGATCCGAGTACTTTAGTGAGAAACTTACATTACAGGAAATGTGAGATAAACCCTTAAAGATTCAGGTACCTGCTTCATTTGGGGAGTTTTTAGGACTCCAGTCGTCTGAGACATGATACAGCATCCTCTCAAAAATAAAGAACAAGAGACTGCATTTTGTACACTGTACCATTAAGAACAAAACGCAATGCTTGACAGGTCTATGGAAAGCAGCATATTCCATGCTTGTCACACTGCTTGAATCTATTTACCTGGAGACACGGAAAGCTGATGGCTCTGACTGGGGTGAGCAGTTAGTTAATGGATTCTGTAGCAAGTCCAGGCTGCAGTACAAACAGCCCCGATGCCTGCACCCCAATACCTAGCAGATCTCACAGCCCTAGAATTATCTGTGGTCGAAAAAGGAACCATATGGACTTTCTGACAAGCCCCTATAGGAGAGTCACTATGAAAACCCTTAGAGTTCTACAACAAGGCCATGCAAGCTCCCACAAAGAACCACACATGATCCACAAAGCACCCCAGGTGTGCTACCGAGCTCTGGTCAAAACCGAGCATCTGGTTAAGACATATCAAGCGATCATGCAGTCAGAATTGCCATCCTGAGCTGCGCAAGTTGTAAGGTGGTGTGGCCCCAACAGCAAGGGGGGGTCATTGTAAAATGAAAGTTGTACTTGAGACATGGAAGTTCTCAGGAGGAACGCTAGGCTGCTTTGGATATGAAAATTAATCAAGGTAATACACTTATCTGTATATTAATAAAGAACAAAAACCACATGACAATTTCAAGAGATGCAGAAAAGAGCATTTGACAAAATCCAACACCCTTTCATGATAAAAACACTCAACAGACTGGGAATACAAGGGAATTTCCACAACCGGATACAGTTAAAAGGCATCAAGCAAAAACCCACAACTAACATCCTTAAAGGTAAAAGATGAAATGCTTCCCCCCAACATCAGGAACCACAGAAGTATATCTGCTCTCACGACCTCTACTGAATCTTGCACTGGAGGGTTTGGCCAGGGTAATTAGGCAAGGAAAAGAAAGAAAAGGCATCCAGATTGGAAAGGAAGTAAAATCATCTATTCACAGGTGACATGAATTTGAGTACAGAAAATCCTGAAGAATCCACAGAAAGCTAACAAATGAGTTTAGCAAGGCTACGGGGTGCAAAATCAATATACAAAAATCAACTGTATTTCTACACACTAGCAATGAACTCCAGCCTGTGCGACTCAAAAAAAAAAAAAAAAAGGAAAAAAGAAAAAAGAAGAATGCAGATTTAAAAAGAAAACTTAAAGGAAAGTCAAGCATGATCCCACTATCTGAGATGATGACTGAAGATGATGACCGATCATTTTCTTATTTTCCCCTGAAAATTAAAATAAGAAAACAATTCCGTTTACAGTAGCATAAAATATACTTAGGATAATTTAACAAAAGAAATACAAAAGTGTGCACTAAAAACTGCAGAACAGTGTTCAGATATATTAAAGATGACCTAAATAAGTGGAAAGAAATCCTGCATTCATGGACCAGAAGAATTAATACTGTGATGATGGCAATATTCCCCAAATCAGTCTACAGATTCAACACAATCTCCATCAAAATCCTGACTGCCTTTTTTTTCTTTTTGCAAAAACGGACAAGCTGATCCCAAAATTCACATAGAAATGCAAAGGGCCCAAAATAACAAACACAACTTTGAAAGAAGAAGAACAAAGTGGGAAGACTCACACTTCCCAATTTTAAAACTTGCTACAAAGCTACAATAATCAAGACAGAGTGGTACTTCCATAAGGATAGAGATTTAGATCAGTTAAATAGAACTGAGTGTCCAAAAATAAATCCTTACATTTGTGGTTGGGTAATGTTTGAAAAATGTGCTAAGACTATTCAATGGGGGAAAGAAGAGCTTTTTCAACAAATGATTCTGGGACAACTGAATATCTAGATGCAAAAAAAAAAAAATGGATTCGAACCCCTAATTCTCACTGTCCATAAAAATGAACACAAAAGGGATCAAAGAGTTAAATGTAGGTGCTAAAACTGTAAAACTGTGAGAAAAACACAAAAACATAAGTCTCCATGACCTGAAGGGTTAGGCAATAGTTTTTCCCCAGAAAGTCTGGTTGACCTTAAAAGAGCCTGCTTCACACAGCATTAAAGATCTGTTTCACACTTGATGCATTACTCTTGCAATAGGCAGGGCTGTCTATGCTATCCTTGTAACATAACTCTTGCTGCGGCTGAAATGAATACACTTAGGCGGTGTACACACACACATACACACATACAGCGTGGTCACAGCCACTCACAAAGCCTGAATCAATCTCTTCAAATCCTACATGGGCTTCAGCCTAGATAGTCACTGGGAACAGCAACCTCTTGGGGTTAAGCCAGGAACAGTACAGTCATGCTGATCCTGAAACTGTTTCAAATATAGCCTGGAGTATTTAATACCTTTATAAACAGAAATGAAACTGGGTTAAAATAACGACCCAAACCAGATGGCGCAAATGTTATGTTCTCTTCAGAAACTGAAAGAGGAACAAAAAAGAGACTCCTTCCCAAGGGAGCAGGTGCAGCTGCTGGGGAGCATCGGGGCTTTTCCTGAGCGCTGCAGACACCTACAGCCTGGGACCACGTGCTGCTCAGAATGCTCATTCTCTGATCTGTAAGCAATTAATATGGCTGTGACAGCAGCAATCCGGACACAGCAATGCAGAATTCTCAACACAATTCTCCTTCCTAGCTCTAGTACTTGCTGAAATGTGCAACAACATGTTCTATAAATCAACTAAAATTTGTTGAGTGTTTACTGTGAGCCAGACACTGTTGTACCAGTATTACTGCAGTAACTCATTTAATCCTTACAACAATCTTATGAGATGGATTCATTTTTCCAAAAATGTACATTGAAACCTAAGCAAGTTAAGTAATATGCCCAATTCATAGAGCTTCTCACCAGAGTTTGGATTCAGGTCATCTGACTCCATAAGCCAGGTGTTTAGCCCTTACTCTCTTTTGCCAAACTGCTAGAATTATAAAAAAACTGCAAAATGAAATCATTCATTCCTTGGTGTATTTGTTTTCTATTGTCACATTACCAAAAATTTAGTGGCTTTTAAAATAACACAAATTTATTTACTTACAATTTTGAAGATCAGAGTTTGGGGCTAAAATCAAACTGTTGGCAGAGCTTCATTCCTTCTTGAGGCTCTAAAGGAGAAGCTATTTCTTTACCTTTTGCAGCTTCTAAAGGCCGCCTACATTCGTTAGCTGGTAGCCCCCTCCTCCATCCTCAGAGCTCATCACTACAACCTCTGATTTTGTTGCTGCATCTCCTTTCTCACCCTGACTGTCCTGCCATTCTCTTATCAGGACCCTTGTGATTACACTGGGTCCCAGTGAATAATCTGGGATAACCTCCCCATATCAAGTTCCTTAACTCAATCACACCTGCAAAGTCCCTTTGCCATCTAAGGTAACAGATTCACAGGTTCCAGGCCCTGGGATATGGACATCTTTTGGGGATGGTCATTATTCTAACACAAATAAGGAACTAATAAGCCCACCCATGTATCTGCATCATATGTTTCTTAAAAAGAAAAAGAAAAGAAAGAAGAATAAAACACAAGTCTGCAAGTTCATAAAGCACTTAGAAACTATCGGTGGTCAATATGGGGGTCACGTGGAATTGTCCACAATGTCTACTTCTTGGTAGGTTTGTACAAAATCAACAACTGTGAAAAGTTTCGCATTAAATTCAAAATCAATAGCAGAGAGAGTTGAGAAAATCACAAATATGTGGAATTAAACAATACATTCCTAATAACCAATGAATCGAAGAAAAAAAATCACAAGGGAAATTTGAAAATACTTACAGATGAAGGAAAATGAAAATACAACATACAAAACCATATGGAATGCCACAAAAGCTGCTCATAGCAGCAGCATTATTCATTATAGACAAAAAAAGTGGAATAATTCAAATGGCCATTAAATGATGAATGGATAAACAAAATGTGGTATATTCAAACAATGGAGTATTATTCAGCCATTAAAAAGGAATGAAGTATTGAGACATGTTATGACATGAATGAACCTTGAAAACACCCTGCTCAGGGAAAGGAGCCAGGCACAAAAAGCCACACATTATGACTCCATTTATATGCAATGTCCAGAATAGGCAAATCCATAGAGACAGAAGGTAGGTTAGCAGTTGCCAGGGGCTGGGGGGAGGGAGGAATGGGGAGGACCTTGGTGCCCCACCAGAGCACACACCAGCTAACCTGTGATGGCCATGTGGCATGAATGAGAAACAGACATTTGCTGTTTTATTTAATTTTTTAATTTTTTTGGGGGGGGGGGGGACAGAGTTTTACTCTGGTCACCCAGGCCGGAGTGCAATGGCGCGATCTCGGCTCACTGCAAACTCTGCCTCCTGGGTTCAGGTGATTCTCCTGCCTCAGCCTCCCGAGTAGCTGGGACTACAGGCATCTGGCACCACACCCAGCTAATTTTTTTTAATTTTTATTTTTAGTAGAGATGGGGTTTCACCATGTTGGTCAGGCTGGTCTTGAACTCCTGACCTCAGGTGATCTGCCCACCTCGGCCTCCCAAAGTGCTGGGATTACAGGCATGAGCCACCGCGCCCAGCCCATTTGCTGTTTTAAACCAGTGAGATCTGGGGCCTTGTTTATTATCATGGAATTCTAGTCCGTCCAGATTAACAGAGGGTAATGGATAACCCGAGGGCATTTTTCCAATATCCCAAAGGGATGGATAATTAATTACGCCCCCCCCCCCCCTCTTCTATTTGGAAATTTCACTGCAAGTTCTTCTAAGTACTCTTAGGACAGGCAACAGCTGAGTGGTCCCGATGAGCCCAGGACATCTCTGATTATTTGAATGGACTTCTCTTTCCCCTCCAGGTGCAGATGGCTGTAGCAGAATGTGGTTGGAGAGTCCCAGCAGCGCCCTGAGGCCTCTGCCTGCTGAGTTCCTCCCATGAGTCTTCAGTCTCCAAGAACTGAGCTCTACTCTCACGGGCCCCAGCCTCACTCACAGGGACCCTCCAGTCACCTTTTTTATTTTCTATTTTTATTTATTTTTTTGAGGTGGAGTCTCGCGCTGTCACCTAGGCTGGAGTGCAGTGGTATGATCTCAGCTCACTGCAACCTCTGCCTCCTGGGTTCAAGTGATTCTCGTGTCTCAGCCTCCCCAGTAGGTAGGATTGCAGGCGTGCGCCACCACGCCCGGCTAATTTTTGTATTTTTAGTAGAGATGGAGTTTCGTCATGTTGGCCAGGCTGGTCTCGAACTCCTGACCTCAGGCAGTCACCTCCTTTAGATGATGGCCTTTCTTCTGGGGTTTCTCTGTTGTCCCCACCTCTGCCACTGTCCCTGTATTCTACCCTGCCTCCCTAATCTACCCACCCTGGACTAGACTGAAAGACCTGGACTTGGATTGAATGTGGAACATCTCTTACCGGACTTGGTTGTAGGAATATGACCATGCATTCATTGCAGATGCAAGTTAAAGAAGAATATTTTAAATATTGTTGGCTTAAGCCAGGCGGCAAAATATTCAAACATAAAATCTCAGATGCAGCCAAATCAGAACAGCGTGTTCTGGTGACGCGTTTCGGCAAAGGCAGTCATTCACGGGCTCCTCTGAGCCTAATTAACCAAAAGCCCAGCTGGGGGCTACAGGAAAAACAACTGTGGATTCTACCTTCATTGCAACAGGTTACAACTGCTGATTTATGCCTCTCGGCAGGAACAACTGGCCCTGGGCCAGGGAGATCACGGAGGCAGCTAAGGAGCCCATGGGTTGCCCCCCTATCCCGGTCCACCCCACGGTGAGGACAGTGCTCTCAGTCACCAAATGCTCAGGATTTACATGAAGTGGGGTAGTCAGAAACTGCAGAGAGTCCATGGAAAGATAGGGGTCACCTCTTGGGGACAGCCAGGACCAGCCCTGCACTGAATCAACACTTCTGCTGTTCTGCCCCTGAGCCTTTGCTCCCCCTTCTCTCGACGGTCGTTTCCTGCCAAGCGTCTGGTGCCTTCCTGCTGATCCCAGCTGTTTCTTCCCAGGGGCGTCCTAGCAACCATTCAGCCCTTGCATCCTTTCCTTTGAAAGGCCACCAGTCTCCCTCCTTCCCTCCAGCAAGAGGACTGCAGAGCGCACCCTGACGGAAGCGTTCACACTCAAGTGTTTATGGTTGCATGTCTTCTTGCACAGGGATGTCTGCGTTTTCAATACCGGCTTCTGGACAGGACTCACTCCGAGAAATAAATGTGTAATGGATATTTCTTTTCTAGAACAAATGGGGTGGAAGTGGGAGTTTTGGCATCTCTTGAAATTTCATTTCGAGGTAAAATTTCATTTTGAGGTAAAATTATGAGAATTTCATTTCATTGTAAGGCCGTTCTTGCTGGCCAACTGAAATGTGTGTTGGAAGAAATGCAAGGGGCTCTTACGAAGCAGATGTTCAGGGCAGCACAGACGCTCATAGGCTCAAGAGCAAATAGACAGGGAAGGAGCTAAAAGGGAAAGCTTTTTCTCAGATAGCACAGCTAGTTCCTAAGACTAACGGTCATGCTCCAGCTGCTGCAGCATTTTCCCAAGTTCTCTGTTTCTTCTAAAATCACACATTTTCTCAGTGCTTTTTGGCTTACTACCTTTAATAGGCATATAAACGTTTTAAAAACTCATATCAGTATTGATAGCTTTCCTATAGATTAAACGTATTCTTAAACTCTCACTGCCCACATCCACCAAATAGAAACACAATGAATTTTAAGGCAAAAGCACTCCTTGCTTTAAGGTACCCGTAATATTACCCACTGTGATATTGTTGTCTGTCCCACTATAAATCGTGTCCCATTATTATGAATAATTATCTTTCAATAAGGGTTAATTTAGAATTCTACACTCTTTTTTTTTTTTTAATTAAAATGTGTGGTGGCTCACATCTGTAATCCTAGCACTTTGAGAGACTGAGGCCAGGAGTTCCAGACCAGCCTGTCTCTACAAAAAAAAATAAAATTAAAATTAAAATAATAAAAAAAAATTTTAATAAAATGTGTGTGCCCTTACTGTACTTATTTTCTCTTTATGAAAATGTATATTTTTTCTTATGACTTAAACACCATGCTAGGTTTTATTACAGAAAATCTAGAAAACAGAAATTATAAATAAGAAAAATCTTTCTGGCTGGGTGCAGTGGCTCACGCTTGTAATCCCAGCACTTTAGGAGGCCAAGGCAGGCGGATCACCTGAGGTCGGGAGTTCAAGGTCAGTCTGGCCAACATGGTGAAACCCTATGTCTACTAAAAATACAATAAATTAGCCAGGCATGGTGGCATGTGCCGGTAATCCCAGCTGCTTGGGAGGCTGAGGCAGGAGAATCACTTGAACCTGGGAGGCAGAGCTTGCAGTGAGCTGAGATCGTGCCACTGCACTCCAGCCTGGGCCACAGAGCGAGACTCTGTGTCAAAGAAGAAAAGAAAAATCTTTCGTAAGTGCATGACAAGGAATTCTCCCAGCAATTTATTCTCAGCATATATATGCGTATATATACATATTTTTTTAAAAATCAGAATCACACTATGTTTAGTGCAAACTTTTTTTGTCATTTAGTAGAGTGTATTTTTTTCTAATGTTCAATATTCTGCTGTGTGATAGACATGCCAAATCCATCTCTAGACTCTATCCTTTCCCCTGAATTTAACTGGAAGAGTTGACCCTATGCACCATGTGATCCCAATTCAGAACATCTCTTCACTTATGCCCACCAAATACCTTCCCCACACCCGTGATTGGACCAGGTCTGGATTAGACTCAAATTGAGTCAATCAGAATCTCTCTCCCAGTAATTTGGAATTGGTCTGTTGCTAGGGTCTGTTTGTGTTTCCCTAAATTCATAAGTTGAGAGCTATTCCCTCAGTGGGATGGTATTAGGAGGTGAGGCTTTTGGGAGGTGATTAGGTCATGAGGGTGGAGCCCTCATGAATGGGATTGGGGCCTTTATAAGAGAGGCCCCAAAGAGATTCCCCACCCTTTTCACTGTGTGAGGAAACGGTGAGAAGGTGGGCGCCTGTTAACGAGGAAGTGGACCCTCACTAGACACTGAGTTTGCTGGCAACTTGGTCTTGGACTTCCCAGCCTCCAGAACTGTCAGAGATAAATTTCTGCTGTTTATAAGCTTTCAGTTTATGGTATTTTGTTATAGCAGCCAGAACTTACTGAGACAAGCCTGTAAGGCTGAGTCCCTTAGACCATGATGAAGGCCTGTGTGCTGTACAGTTGAACAGCGTCCGGGCAGGCACGGCTAAAATCCAAAGAATGTGCTCCATGCAAAGGGAATTCATGAGGGAGTGGAGACAGCATGAGTAGGCCAAGTGAGATGATCTAAAAAGAGAAGCAGAAAATGAGAGTAGACCTGTTGAGAGAGGCAGGGACAAGATGCCACAGGTGTTCATGGATGAGACAGTGGGCAGCCCTAACACCTGCTCCACGCCCCACATGCACTGGCTGAACTTCTCATCCTCATGAGTTTGCTTGTTTTGACTTTTGAGTAATTTGTGTTTTTACTTACTTTACTCATTCAAGTCAATTTCACCTGAAGAGCACTGACTAAGAAAATCATAGTTACTTTAATAGCTGCCTAGTTTTCTAGTGTATAAATATACCATAATTCATGTAATCAAGTCCTTTTTGGTTAGATATTAAGATGTTTCTATTTCTTAACTATTCTATTTAATAAAGAACACTATAATAACTATCATTCCAACTAAACGTTTGCAAATATTTCCTTAAGGTCAAATATGCAATCAAATGGGATTGCATCAGATGAGAAATTATGGGTCAAGAAAATTAATATCATTTGTGCATTTCATTCCCGGTAGCGAGATGTCTGAACATTTCTGTTTTCTGCATCCTCGCCAATATTAGGTTGACTACTGAAAAAAGAAACAATTCTGCCAATTAAAGTAGTTAAAAATGTTGTCTCCTCATATTAATTTAGATTTCTTTGATGCCTGGAATTGCACATACTTTCCTCTATTTATTGCTCAGTTCATTTTCTTCCAATATGAAATGTTTATTCATGTCTTTTACTCATTTTCTTCTATTTAGATGCTCATTTATATCTTTTTGATTTGTGAGTGCTCTCTCTCTCTCTGTGTCTGTCTGTCTGTCTGTCTCTCTCTCTCTCTCTCTCTCTCTCTCTGTCTCTTTGGTTTTGCTTTTGGCTTTTGGTTTGTTTTTTCTCAAAGACAATGTCTCACTATGTTGTCCAGGCCAGATTCAAGCTCCTGGGCTCAAGCAATCCTTCCATCTCAGCCTCCTGAGTAGCTGGGACTGCAGGTGTGTGCCCCTACCACCTGACAGGATATTAAACCTGATTTCTACACACTTGAAATTTATCTTCTCCTATCTAGTTATGTGCCTCTGAATTTTATATATGAAATATTTGATAGACATTAAAAATATATTTGTATAGTCATGTGTTGAGATATTTTCTGTTGTACTTTAGTCCTTTGATGTCATAACTAGAAAGTAGTTCATCTGTCTAAGATTATATAATCATATACTTTCATTCTTTAAGAAGACACATTAAAAAGGAAATGAAATACCATAGCACTTAGAAATCAAATACTTAAAAGACATAAAATAGAGACAGAAAGCAACACATACTAAAATAAAGACAAATCCATCACCAAGCCACCTTTAAATTTCAGCGATACTGAAAGTTATCAATTATGAAACCATTCTCCCTATAGAAAAAATAAAGCAGATGTTTTATCTCAGAATAAAATTTGCTTTAAAACTATTTCCATCCTGCCTTAGACTTGCCTATATTATTTAAGTCATTAAAAAGTACCAAGGGCCAGGCACAGTGGCTCACACCTGTAATCCCAACACTTTGGGAGGCTGAGTTGGGTGGATTACCTGAGGTCAGGAGTTCGAGACCAGCCTGGCTTACATAACAAAACCCCCTCTCTTGACTATTTTTAGTAAAATACAAAAATTAGCCGGGCATAGGGGCTCATACCTGTAATCCCAGCTACTCAGGAGACCTAGGCATGAGATTTGCTTAAACCCAGGAGGTAGAGGTTGCAGTGAGCCAAGATCACGCCACTGCACTCCAGCCTGGGTGACAGAGTGAGACTCTGTCTAAAAAACAAAAACAAAACAAAACAAAAAAACAACGATAAAGAAAAAGAAAGAAAACAAAAAAAAGTACGACGAAAAAAAACAAGACAGGAGATATTAATTCACGTAGCCAAGACTCAACTGTTTCTCTTTTTCCTGTGGATAAAACTGCAGAGAGGGAGTGATGAGAGAAAATCTACTCTAGCTCTCCAAATTTATACGACCCCATTTGTTGGTGTGGCGAAGCAAGAAGAGGGGTTATTTGGATGTGACGTGTTGTCATCTGGCAAATTGTGGGGTTCCTATTCAGAAACATCCCTGGAGAGTCTGAATTGTGGGCTATGGACGCTGCATAGAGCCTCGAATTCACATGATTAGTCTTATTATCATTTTTTTTGTCTTGTGGCTAGAGAGAGGAGCAAAATTATGCCCCGTGGGTTGCAAGAGTTGTTCAGTCATGAGATGTAGCAGGGACCCGGGATGGGAAAGGGTGGGGATGGGAGTAAAAGGCGAGAGAGAAACCAGGGGAAATCAAGGGCATGTTGCAAACCAGCTGATGTGGGGTGTTCTGTAACTGAAGGAGGTACTGTTACCCCATTCTACAGATGAGGAAACAAAAGCTCAGAGAGGTCTAGTAACTTCCCATGGTCACACAGCCAGTGAGGGAAGAAGTTGGAATTTGGAAAACATGATGTTGGAAATAACAAGAATAAGTGAAGACACTGAGAAGGATCAAAATCCAACATGAACTAGGTGGTGAGGACCAGCTTTGTAATTGAGGGGGGGGGGTCTTGTGTCTGATCCTGATGGGCAGTGTTCAGACGGCCAAAGTTTAGATTTTAGCTCTGAATTCTATCTATTCAAGCATACAATGCATGTCTTAGTAAGAATGGCTTCAACTGGTATGCTAACTTTTTAGGTCCTTTCATTTTATTCTGACAACAATCCTTGCGGGTAACCCAGTACCTATTTTAACACTTTGCTTCAGAGTTAGAAGTTTTCATGAATTGATTTTATGGAAGAATTTTTGTAAGTATGTTTAAATGTTATGCCCTGGTTATCAAACAAGACCCAAGCCTAGTCAGGCCTCTTAAGCATGGAGAGAGATGAGCCTTCTCAGCGATCTGCGCCTTTAAGGAGGGCTCCGCTCTCCTGTCTGCATCGCGGTGCTGCATATAAATGGCCTCTGTGGCTTCAGCCTGCTTATTTCCATTCAAAGTGTACACTCTGCTTTTTCCCCAAAGTAAAAGCATTTCCAGGAGCGCCAAGCACATCTCTTTTTTGTAGACTTCCTCTTGGCAGAGTGAATACTGCTGATTTATAAATTACATGGAGGTGTGCAAAGGAGATCAAGGTTCAGTGGATGTGAGCCCACATATGGCACCTCCCACAGGCCCAGACGCTGCCCTTAATTCTCAGCTCATCGCTTCTGCCAACCTTGTCAGTTCTGGCCACTCAAGCGGCACTCTGATCAAAGCAAAAGTAGTTGTCTTCCTCTCAGAAAAGAGGAAATAGGGTTCTTCCTTTTGCAAGTTAACATACTCAAAGCATCATTTCCCTTGTTGAATTTTTCCTAATCCTTATTTGAAATAGGCTCCTATGCCTTCATAGGGGGCCATTTCCATTGGCGAAGAAATTGTCCTCTGTTTTTTTGTTTGTTTGTTTGTTTGTTTTTACTATCAGATGCAGAACTCTTTCTATTTGAATGAAATCTTTATAGGAAATAGGACATGCCTTCGATGACGACATTCCCCTCCCATAATCTGATGCTAGAATGCAGTGGAATGCACATTGCTTCCCATCACAAATAGCCACTGAAAAGGAGAAATTCTTGGCATTGTGGACTCACTACTTCCTGTGGATAATTACTAGAAATATACGCGCGTGCATGCATGTATGTTGTGTATGTGCCTGTCCAACATGCTGGGTAAAACTTTTGGATCTTTGAATCATACTGACTATGTGGAATACAAACATGATACCGCACCCTGTGGATTGTCACAGTCTCCCTGTTTCTCTCGGCAATGCTGGCTGGTTGTCTCACCAGTTAATGAATGAAAGAAGAGGGAAAGGGAAGGAAAGGGGATGAAGAGGAAGAAGAGGAGAGATGGCAGGAAGCTCTGACATACAGAGCCCCACTCACTGGCTCACTTTCCAGCCTCTGCTGTTATTCCTTCCTTCTGGGCTCATACCCTGGGTCTCCAGCCAACTGGTGATGAGAGTCCAGGGACTTTACTGCCTTTTCACCTGTCTGGTGTCTCAAAACAGAGAACTGCAGCCCAAGACCATTTTACCTTTGCAGTAGAATGTGAGAATTAAAACTGATCTCGGCTGGACACGGTGGCTCACGCCTGTAATCCCAGCACTTTGGGAGGCTGAGGCGGGTGGATCACCTGAGGTCAGGAGATAGAGACCATCCTGGCTAACATGGTGAAACCCCGTTTCTACTAAAAATACAAAAAATTACCCGGACATGGTGGCGTGTACCTGTAATCCCAGCTACTCAGGAGGTTGAAGCAGGAGCATTCCTTGAACCTGGGAGGCGGAGGTTGTAGTGAGCCGAGATCATGCCATTGTACTCCAGCTTGGACAACAAGAGCAAAACTCCATCTCAAAAAAAAAAAAAAATACTGATCTCAATTCAGGCAGGCTCTGTGGCTCACACCTGTGATCCCAGCACTTTAGGAGGCTGAGGAGGGAGGATCACTTGAGGCTAGAAGTTTGAGACCAGCCTAGGCAACAGAGCAAGACCCCATATCTACAATCAATAAAATAGAAGTTATCTCAATGCAATAGATGTGAGGAACAGCATGGTGGGACAGATCAAGTGATTTTTTTTCCATGGCCATCAGGACCAGGACAAAAAGCCTGTTCTTTGGACTTCCTCAGTCCTGTGTGACACCAGACTCAGGCTGCTTCTTCTCACCCCCCCTTAGCTCACCCTGGCCTCAGCAGCTTCATCCTGGCCTTGGGGACACCTGTCACACAGGGTGGGGACCAACACCACCATGTTTACAGACACACCACAGCAGTGGTTTCCAACCACGGGTGATTTTGCCTCCTTGGGAGATTGTTCGCAATGTCTGGAAGTAATTTGGGTTGTCACAGCTCGGGGGAAGGGGTGTGCCACTGGCATCTAGTGGGTAGCAGAAAAGCCCCCTACAACAGAGAATCATCCAGCCCCAAGCGCCAATAGTGCCGAGGTGGAGAAACCCTGAACTTCCCCACATCTCAAGGTTGTTTCGCCAAATCCAGAGTCAGATCTTCCCCGGGGTTGGTTTTGGAAGGTGCTTTTGCATATCTGTGGATGGTGAGAAGTTCTGAGACTGTGGGGACTGCTGGGCAGGGTGGAGGGAGAGTTAAAATATCTGGGCTGGAGAGTCCTGGCTCCAATCTTAACCATCTGTGAGCTCAAGAAGCCACTTTCTGTCTCAGGCCTCAGATTGCACTGAAGATATCTCTGCCCCAGTGTGGTCGGGGTTGTGGAGACTTGAAGCCGGTCTGGTGCAGCCCACAGAAAATGCTTTGAAAATGTCTGAGCACCTTAGGTGGGCTCGGCCGAGGCTGACATTTCGAGTAAATGACAGTTATTGGCTTTCACACCACCTGGTCAGAGCCCAGCCCCTGTGTACAAGGACACCCTGACCAGCCTTCATCGGCCCCTTACCCACTCACTGCTCAACTCCACTCTGAACAGGTGGGGTGAGGTCTCAACACTCCCCTGCATATAGCCTGCTGCGTTCCCATATCATTCTCTACTAGCAACTATTTGTTTTACCTCCACGCTCTTTCCTCAACCCCCAATCTCTGCCTTCATAACCATCAGGAACAATGTCTACGGTTCATCCACATCCCAGACCAGACACTCCATGATGGCAGAGCCATGGGCCCTGGACTAGTCTCCTCCTAGTGTGGCAGCAAATCCTCACAACCATAATGAAACCTTTCTAGTGACCACTCTGAAAAGGATGGTTCTCCTGCCCCATGTCATCCCCAGGCCCTGACCTGAGCCACTCTCCACGCATCTCATTCACGCCCTGTTGGTTCCCTGATACCCTCTGACTCAAATAACTCTTCTTGGAGGATCCTTGAAGTTTTTTGAGAATTGCTGTTCAGAATAAGTTATCTCTACTAGAAATGTCTTGAGGTCCGTGAATAGGCGTCTAGGATGCATTACGCATAGGAGATGCCCAACAAATATTTGCCACCTCGACTTGGTAATCAACAGGCCCAACAGATGTCATGGCATCGTATTTCTCTGTGTTGTAATTGGCGTATGTCTCAGGGGTGCAGTCGCTTTTTAGTTTCCGTCATTACTGCTACACGGATCTGTTTCTCACTTTTTCTTATCACTGTTAGTTCCTTGCCATTTCACCAGAGAGTTATAGCAGAGAGGAAAAAAGAAAACAAAACTCAGAGAAAAAAAGGATGAGATGGAATCCAACCAAAACCTCAGCACCACTGCTGACCCCAAATCTCAATTTAAAAAAATAAAATAAATTAAATTAAAAACTAAAAAAAAATTCTCTGGTCCAAAACTTTTAGTTATTTTTTTTTCCATCCCTCAGAAACACTAACTTAGAAATTAAGTAGTAAGTGATTTGGCTTTTCTTTTATATATTTTAAAATATATAAACATGGACACATTCTTTGGGAGCTTTAAGTCTTTTAACTCAAAGGAGAATTAATTTCAGTAAACTGCCGTCAACGTGGTGGTTGTGAACGACAGTCTGTTTATGTGCAAAGCCGTACTTTTCCATTGAGTCTATTCTTTGAACTGATAAATCTCACCTGAGCAGAAACCACGGCCACAAAATGTCACAAGCAGAGAGCACAATGCTGCAAGCACTTAGCAGCTCAAAGTTTTTACACCTCGGCTCTACAGTAGCAGCTGCATTTGCCAGCACTGCGTAGCAGCAAGATTTTCACTAATTGTGTGGGGCCCCAGGATGTGTTTTGGTTTTGCAAGGTCTTTTGCAGACTCTGCCTTCCTGTTCCTCTGTCTCGGTGTGCTCTCACACACACACAATGCAGAGGACAAGCGCACGTCTTTACAATTCAAAACCAGAAAAGACCAGAACATTTTTAATTAGTCTGAAAATAAATTTTAAAAAATAGCAGCTCTGAAAGATGTGTTCCTCTATCTCTTTCCTCTGGAAGGCTGCAATTTAATATGTTTATGGGGAGAAGTGGTCCCTACAATCCCAAGAAAAGTAAGGGGGAGTTGGGGGAGTCTCAACCCAATTATTTGGCAGTCAACTTTGCCCCTCCAATAAATGAAACTGCAAAGCTGTCTTTTACAGGATACCCAGGCACTGACAGCAAACTGCAGGACCACAGCTTCACATCCATTCCCTGGGGGCATGATTTAAACCCAGAAACCTGTCATCAGGAGGGAAGTGGAGAACGGCTCCAGGACTGGCTGAGAAGTGATGGTGAAGGGTTTTTGTCTCCCTTTCAACCCTGTAAACCTAAGTGAACCCGATCTCTGATTGATTATTAAACACTTCGCATTCAATGGCTGAAGGACAGTCTACTCGTTAAATCAGCGATTCTTAGCAGAGCTATTTCTGCTAGATGATATTGTTGGGTGCTGGGAAGGAGGTGCCGATAATGAGAAGGAAGTAGCCATCGCAAGTTGGCAAAACTCCCGAGGAAGTTTAAAAAAAAAAAAAAACTTCCGTCAGCATCATTGCCTGCAAAATGGATGCCATTCTTTTTGAGATTAAGGAATCCAGTGAACAAACACAAGTCAATCACATTTACTAGGGAAAACAATTACTCAATTCAGCGAGAGGAAGAATAACATCTACCGGAGTTCTAGCCTTCCATTCTGAAGGGGCATGGAGAGGGGACGAAGTTTCTTCCTCGTCTCAGATGGATCCTTTGCAGAATTCATGCTAATGAAGGTTAACCTGTTTCTCTTTATCTCTGTCATGAGTTATTAATGTCTGGTATCAGTTATTTGCAAAATTTAAACTATTTTGCACAGCAGCACCTAACACCATGGTATTTTGTCTAAACAGGGATTTCTTGGTCTTCACAGCACACTTGGTGTGCCTACGAAAGGTGTCATCGTGGTTATTTACAAGATGTGTTTTCTTTCCATTTTTACGGTTTTTATTTTTCCCCCACTTCACTCGGAATAACATCGTCTCCTATCTGGGGATAAAAGATGATTACCTTTTTGTTCAGAATGCACTAAACTAATACACTTCTTCTGTTTGTTGCTAAGCAACCAAGCTGGGTTACCCGGAAGAAGCAGACTCCGCTGTCAGTCACCGGCTCCTTTCTGATAATTGACCATCAGAGAGTTTGCCTGGTAGGGGGAAGAGCTCGTAGTCAAAAGACTTGAGAAATCTTTTTAAAAATTCAGCTATCCAAAGGTTTGCCAAAGCGTTCTATCCTAGACAAACAAATGATGGCAAACGCACCCAATAGGTTACTAATCGGTAATAAAAGGAATGGTACGCCACACACAGGAATTGGGATGAAACTCAGATGCATTAGAAAGAATCCCAACACAAAAGAGTCCATCCCAGGCATTCTAGCTCATGTCTGTGAAACTCTAGAAAAGGCACATCGAATCTAAAGAAACAGAAGGTGAGGAAGGGCTGCCCGGGGCTGGGAATGGGCATCCCTAGAGACAGGGTGAAAGGAACTTGTGATGGTGGAAATGCGCCATCATCTACACCTTTATTTTATTTTTATGGATTTAGGGGGTACAAATGCATTTTAGTTACTTGGATAGACTGCATAGTGGTGAAGTCTGTGCTTTTAGCGTAACCATCACCTGAACGGTATAAATTGTACCCAATAGGTTATTTCTCATCCCTCACGCCCCTCCCAACTTCCCACTTTTTGGAGTTTCCAATGTCTATTCTTCACTCTGTCTGTCCATGTGTACCTATTGTTTAGTGAGAACATGCAGTATCTGACTTTCCGTTGCTGAGTTACTAAAAATACGGAACGCATCGTGAATTTGCAAGTCATCCTTGCACGGTAGTCATGCTAATCTTCCCTGTAGCTCTACAATTTTAGTATATGTGCTGCTGGAGGGAGCACCCCATCATTTATATATTAATTGTGGCTGAGATTGCACAGATACAAATCAAAATGCCATTTAAATGGATACCTTTTATTGTATGTAAATTAATTAAAAAATGAAAGCTATGAGTGTGCATCACGGTTTATTACATTTTGACTTAGTTGTGTTATTTTTAGGGTTAGGAAGTCCCTTCCTATTGAGAGTCATTGTTTTACAGGGAAAGGAAATTCATGTCACATAAGTAAAATGCAACTTCATTTTTAAAGGAAGAATTTCATTTTTTAAAGGACATTTACTTGAGAAGTATTATAATTGATATTTCTTCCTTGGTTCCTTTTTTCCTGTCATTTTAATTTTTATTAAAATTATACATGCAAATAATTTAGAGCATCCTACTTATTGGAAGCAACTACTTTCAATTCTTTTCAGCTATTTCTTTTGGAATTAGTTTTACATTTCTAGTAAAATGTTTATACTACTGCTTCTTGACTTTTCAGATTTTGCTGTCTTGGTTTCTAACTCTAGAAATTCAGTATATAATATTCTTTCTCACCTTCTCTCCTTCTCTCACCACACACACAGACACACACACACACACACACACACACACTTCCTGGTTCCTTATCTTCCCAATGTAGTTATACCATAATTTTGTTTAGATTTGATGTTTACCTTGTGACTGTGTAAATGCCATTTGTTGCTAATATGAGTAGTAAACTATGATTACTTTTCCTTCCCTGCACAGCTTTTTGTTTTCCCTGGAGTTAATAGGTGCCAGGTTTTGTTTTGTGCTATTTGTTTGCTCAAGGGTCACTGCACACCTACCATCCTGGATCTTCCTCCACCATCATCCTGTCGACTTTATTCACCTCTCATGGGACTGACACAGCTGTGCACTGGATCACATGTCTTATGAAATTCCCTTTCAAGGGATAAATGACAGCTCTGCACAACTACAAACAAGGACACTAAGACCAATAAAAAGACACAGACTAGCATGAAATAAGAGGTTTATGGTCTGATTAAAGTCATGTCCTTGTTGCACAATGGAAAATCGCAAGAGCAAAGATATTCTTTATAGAGTGGACCCTAGCCACAGCATGAAGGTTTCATGTTGCATGAAAAGACTCTGGACTTATGCCTTTCATGCAACTGGAATGTCCCCTAATATGTTTACCAGTCTTTTTCCCTTCATTCCTGCACACTGTAACCAAAGGAGAAACACTCTCCTGATTACTGTAGACAGGGACATTCTGAGGGGCCCTGAGCAGACAGGACCTTAGGTGACCCTGGTGCCTTTGCATAGAAGAACCTTTCTCATAAGATAGTTTAACATTATTTATAATGAGGAGTCACCGAAAACAACTAAAGTATCCGACAACAGAGGGCAATTTCTAAAGGTTGACTTTAAAATATATATATATATATATACATACACACACACACACACACACATTTTTGCACTTCACAGACAATCTCTAAGTATCACAACAAACCTGCAAGATAGATATTTGCATGACCTTTTTACAAAAGAAGAAACTGAAGTACAAAATGGGAATGTGACTTTCCCAAAGCCATTTAGCAATGAAAGGATAGAAGTTTAATTCCAAAGCCAGTACTTGTTACCGTGTATTATGCTGCGTGACAGGCAAGACATCCTTTCCAGACATCCTGTCCTAGGATTATGTTTTGGTCTCTTGAGCAACACTTAACAGATATGTCTTCATTTTTAGTAACCTGTGAAGCAAGAAATTGGGAACTCCTAAAGGCTTCACTAGCCGGACTAAGCACTTCAAGTAGGCAAAGGGGCAGATACTCAGAAAACCAGTGAAGGCCGAGGGGACACCAACAGCGTTTCCAGGGCTGTGAGTTAAAAAGGTAAACAATGCAAGTCTATTGGCAGATGGCCAACGGTCCTGTCCGACCTCACAGCACAAGATTTTCAGAACTGCATGCCCTTGACCGATAGAAACCCTGCAAAATACGTTCTAAGTATCACTATTTTGAAACTTGAGAGGACTGCAGAAAAATCCAGATGGCTTATATCCAAGAGAATTTTTGAGATACCACAGAAAATATAACAAGAGCTCAAATACAGAGATTTTTCCATTAAAAAGTACAATGTATAGCAACTTGTGAATCAAAAAAAAAAAAACAAAATACAAACAAACAAAAAAACCAGCTGTTACTTTGGCTGCCATTGCTATAATCTTGTTTCCTAACTGGGGCTCAGTGGAAGAGATTAATCTTCAAAGGCATACTTTGAAATCAATCTACACAGGAACGAAGACTAAAATCAGAGAAAACACGGAAGGGTTTGTAATTAGACTTCACTGTTTCTGAAGCAATTAGGCTGCAGGGAGCTATGCAAGCCATCCAAGCAACAGTTTGAAAGAGAATCCTCACTTTGTAAAAGATTAAAAGAAAAACAAGACACAATCAGTAAGTCTTTGTAAACTTACCTATATTAGCGGCAATAAGGCTGAAATTAGGGTTTTACAGCTTGATCACAATTCTCAAAACAATTCACACTAAAATATAAACTCCTAACTATGCATTAATATGCTATCCCTTCATGGACATTTATGTTAAGGCAAAGATGGAACATTCTCATTGCAGAATTTCAGATAGGAGAGAGTAGAGTCTGAATCACCGAGCTAGAAAGGACCTGAGAAATCATCTGTTCCAATTTCCTCATTTTATAGACACCTTGGGCATAAAGGTGTAGGTAATTAGCAGGTGTTAGAACTCAAATTTCCTGACTCCCCTCGCCAGTGTGTCTCTTTCTATGGGAGGGGAGGTTTTGCCTCGTGGCAGAAGGGCCTATGGCATCACAGGAGCAAGACAGAGTAAACCCTAAAATCACCTGGGGTTTTGGGGGGATGGGGTACAGTTGGGAGGGTTTGACAACCTCAGAGAGAAATTGCACACAGAAATTTTCTGAAGGGTGTTCTCTTCCACCCAACCTTATAGGTGGTAAATAAGAAAGGCCGTTTTGAAGCAACACATTGGCATTAAGGACTTTTAACTGTGGGCATTAGAAAACCCTTCTCTATGGTCTTGGGGCTCTTATACATTTTATATGTTAGAAAATAACTCAAAATTATTAGCACATAGATCATTTGAAGTGTTAATCATTTCTGCAATGTTTACTCTCTACATTGTAAGTTTAAAAAAATACATGTCCATATTTTTTTGGTAAAGGCTCAATTTAATATACAGACCTGTTAACAAAAATGCTGAGCTAAATCTACACAGCCTCATAATTGCTTGTCTTTCCCTTTTTTTTTTCTTTTATATCCTTTTTTCTTACTTAGGTATGTACTATTACTGCTTGCAAAAACAAGGATCTACCACATGATTATTTCTAATTATTCTTGTGGGGGATTCAAAATTTTGAAAAAGAAAAGCAGTGAAAATTATGCATTCACTTGCAGAAATATGTAATTTTGGGGAAGTTATAGGGAAAAGTGTCAGCAACACTATCTTGCCTGAAGCTTGAATAGTTTAAAGCAGAGAAATGTTGTCATGGTAGTAATCCAACTAAAATTAGATTTCTACTTCTAACAACAAGATTGGATCCCAGGGAGAGGCTGAGAGACCTTAGTTCATAAACTCCACTTGGTGTACCATATGAAATAGCTTTACATACACCTCTGCTTTTGGTGAAGTTGGCATCCCTGACCTCTGACCCAGGCATGTTCACCATGAGCCAGGCATACGGAGAGAGTAGAGAGAACAAAGACTGCTCAGTCTGGGCATGGTGGCTCACACCTGTAATCCCAGCACTTTGGGAGGCTGAGGCAGGCAGATCACTTAAGGTCAGGAGTTCAAGACCAACCTGGTCAATATGGTGAAACTCCATCTCTACTAAAATACAAAAATTAGCTAGGCATGGTGGCATGCACCTGTAATCCCAGCTACGTGGGAGGCTGAGGCAGGAGAATCGCTTGAACCTGGGAGGTGGAGATTGCAGTGAGCTGAGATCGTACCAGTGCACTCCAGCCTGGGCAACAGAGCGAGACTCTGTCTCAAGAGAAAAAAAAGGCTCTGATCAGCAACGTCTCCACCACACATCCCAGCACTTAGCCAGCCCTCTGCATCAGGAAAGAGGGAGCAGCAGGGGAAGCCCCAAGGGAAATAAAGACTAACTTTATCTATTTGCACATTTGTGTTGGGCTCTGGTTGCTGCTGAGAGACAGAGATACCAAAACCTGTATGAAAATATTAACACCAGGTTGGAAAGTTGAAATGCTTAGTCAGGCCTACTTCAGTTCCATTTTCCCCTGCTTCTAAGGAGGAGAAAGAGCAGAGTGAGAGAAAAAGAGCAAGAAGGAGGATGTGTAAGAGTTCCTGACATCCGCCTTCGTAAGTGGCCACTATGTGCCAAGAAAAAAGATGAATAAGACACAGCCTATTTAGAGTAATATCACGTCTGGGGAGCTGGATTCTCTCACAATATGTCAACCGTATCCCTGAGAACAAGGGACGCAGAAGTGTCTTGCGTAGTGCTCAGGACACAGTGTGCGCTCCGGATGGGTTTGTTCAATCTCCACCCACATCTGAACGTCTAGGACCTGCTTTGTTGAGGGAATGTGACTTTCATGGGAGAGGCGTGATGGTTAATTTCATGTGTCAACTTGCCTGGGCTGTGGGGTGCCCAGGTTAAGCACTGTTTCTGGGTGTGTCTGTAAGAATATTTCCAGATGAGATTAGCCTTTGAATGGGGGAACTGAGTAAAGCAGATGGCCCTCCCCAGTGTTGTGGGCCCCATTCAATCTGTGGAGGGCCTGAATAGAACAAAAAGGCAGAGGAAGGAGGAATTTACCTCCTTTTTTCTGCCTCATTGCTTGAGCTGGGATACCTCATCTCCTCTTTTGCTTATTTTAGACTGGAATTTACACCACTGGCTCCCCTGCTTCTCAGGCCTTCAGACTTGGAATGAATTACACCATGGGCTTTCTTGAGTCTCCAAGATGCAGATGGCAGATTACAAGCCTTCTCAGCCTCCATGATCACATGGCCAATATTGGATATTCCTTATAATCAATCAATCTACCTATTTCTATGTATCTGTCTATCTAATCTTTCTCTCTTTGTCTCTCTCTCTCTCTATCTAGCCAATTAGAAAGCTATTGTAAGTTATTTCTTCCATGAGTGGGGTGGGATTGGAAGTTAGAGGGCACAACAAGAGGCCTAGACTCTAAAGACAGAAGGACAAGGAAGAAAAGAAAAAAAGAAAAAAAAAAAACCTTGCAGTAGAGACTGTCATTTATTACCTAATATCCATCCACTCCCCCCTCCTTAAAGACCAAACTTCTTTTTACCTGGGTGCTAAACATTACATTTCCTGGTCTCTCCTGCAGCTTGGCATGGCCATGTGGCTAAGCTAGGCTCAATACAACATAAATAAAAATGCTGAGTGGGACTTTTCCAGGAAGTTTTATTGAAAGGCATAGATTGTCAGAAAGAGTTTGTTTGGCATTTCTGCTTTTCTTCTTTCTCTTTCCTACCTTAATGTGACAGCTGGACCTCCAGCAGCTATTTTGGACCTTGAGGTGGCCTTGGAAACAAAAGCCATCCATGCACTGAAAATGTCAGAGTGGAAAGATCAGAGCATGAATTTGTAAGGACCACCTTGCTAGCCAGTATTACAGTTACATGACAGAGAAGTGAACCTCTACCTTGCCTAAGCAACTGGTTGCTTTGTGGTTTTCTGTTATGTGTGACCAAATCTAATTTTAACTAACCCAGAAATCTGCTCTCTGTTGTCCTCTAACTGAATGTCAATGGCTTCCCATCTATAGTTACTTACATGAAGTATGATGACAGATTTTATATTATGAAAAGAGCAAGAACAAAAAAAAAGCTCATTTCTCTTTACTGACACCTTTTGTGATTTGCCACTCAGATTTCCAAGAAAGGGAAATTAGTCAACCTGCTTTCTATGTACCAGAGCTTTCTTCAATCCCTGCTGGCCATGAGTAATATGGAATCACACATACACAAAATGGGAAGAGCCCTGCTTCTAAATTCTTCACCGACTAGCTCCGGAAGTCCCAAGAGGAGGGTCACTCGGGTTCTGACACCATCCTCCTCCCTAATGACACTGCCCCCCTAGCTCTTTGACTCCCTGACACTACCTAAAAGGAGAAACTCCTGCTTCTGGAAATCATGAGGTCCAGGCTGCCTCCCAGCTCACAGGCTCACCACACTCCAGTGGGTTCCAAATGCATCCTTTACAGCTTCTCAGACACCTAGTCACCCATTTGCCCCAACAAGGACATCTTGTGCTTTCAACATCTAAGTAGATTTATGCAATTTTACTGAAAAACTCTTTAAATATTTATTTGTTTTTCCATCACAAATGCCTTTCCCAGAACCTAAGCTGGATCGTAAGATCCCAAGGAGGAGGTTTATATCTTGTTATTCTTTGCATTCCTGGCACCTAGCATAGTGCTTATACATGGAAGGGATTTATTAAAGTTTTTGCACAAATGACGGCTCCAGCGGATAACACAAATACTCACATTTATTTTCTCTTCTAACCCTAAACAATCATCCTGGCACCAGTGAGCCCCAGCTCTTGTCCTTTAAGAGAAATTCTTTCCTGCACACTCTTACTTAGCTCTGAAGAGCAAAAGGATTTTTCTCAGGTCGTCAAGCTGTGACTCTTCACCTCACACAGCACTGGATGTCTTAGAGGGGCTGGGGGAGAGGAGACGGTCTTTTGCCTCCATTTTCTTGATGCTCTGTCATCCCATTGTTTCCTACACCTCTAGGTCCCCACCAATGGGTACCACATCACAAATATAAAGGTCAGCATTTAACTTGGGAAGTGCAAGCCTAACATGCCACAAAATCCTCAACTTCCAACTTCTCTCTACCCGTCCACTCCCACATTGCTCTACTAATGGAGAAAAGGAAGAGGTTCAGTGAACAATGAGCATCGTGATCATCATTTGGGATTTGGCAGACGTAGAATAAGAAGACAGCTTTTAGGTGCTCGGGCTAAACTCTCTGGTGGGACATCGTTTAGGGGATAGTGTGGGGGACTCAGTCTCTTCCAATCGCCTGACTGGATAGCCAAAGAGCTCCTGAATTTGGATGCAGGAGCAAGGAGGGGGCCTATTGCAAACTTCCTGCTGCAAACAACCACTGCACTGTCCACACACAAGAGGCAAGGGTGTCACCCCATTAGCAAGCTACCGTAAGTTCTTACTACAGGAAGGCAGGATTCAATGGGCCGCTGTGCAGGAGAGTCTGGGAGGCTGGGTGGAGATCCTGCCATGGCAAGGCAACAGGAGCAATAGCAAGGAGAGAAGCTGGCTCAGGAAGGGCCCGTCCCACCACTGCCTTGGAGAGTTTCTCTGCATGACAGCACTCTCAATCCCCCTAAATCACAATGGGGAGTGAATCTGTCTTGTTTCCTCATTATATACTGGGGACCTAGCACAATGTCTGGCATATGTTAGGAACCCAATAAATATTTGTTGAGCAAATAAATGAATGTTCACACAATGAAATTGCTGATCTGTGGCTTTAAAGCAAATCTCAGGGCACATTGCAAAGAGTTGATGCAGAGCAGACGCAGCAGAGGAAGCTTTGGTGTATAAATTAGCATGTGCTTATTTAGAAGGACCCAAGGATTTTGATAAGCTGAGGAAGAAATCTGTAATACAGCATTAACCTGTATGTCCCTGCCAGCCAGAGATTATAAACTTGTACAGGCTCAGGCACAGCCCCCAGGGACTTTCAGAAACTCTTTTCTCTCTTTCCTTGCAAGCCAGCTCCTTGTCGTAGTAAAGCGGATTGGCAGTTGAGACGCCCAGCTTCAGGTCTCACTCCTGCCGGCATTTTGTGTGCATGTGAGTGAGTGTGTGGGTTGACTTTGGCCAAATGACTTAATCTCCCTACATCACAGAGATGGAGATCATGAAGATAATTTCTGCTGGACTAAATTCACAAGTTTGTGTCAACATCAAACCAAGGACCTGGTCTGAAACACACTTTTAAGCCCCCAAAGTCCAAAAGGCAGGTGTTCTTTCCATTTTTTCTTTTTTTTTTTTAGCTTTTTCTGGTTTTTCATCCTTTTTGAATTCCTTAACTCGTATCTTTTTCTTTATTTTTCCCCAATGTTCTTCTTATCTTTCTTTGTTATATTTGCATGGATTTGTACACTTTTTTAAAAATGCTGGAAATCCCTTCTGACCCATGAGTTCCTTTTTGTTGTTTCTTCCATAAAACGGAGCAAAAGATTGCACAAAACTTACTCTTGATAGATTTGGTGGCACTGAGCAGGACCCTGAGATCTCGGCTGGAGCACTGAGCCTGGGGCGTGAGGGTAAAGACAGGCTGCTTGCCTGAGCTCAGTGGCCTCAGCAGGCCAACAGAGGTCAGTGATCTTCCCCAGACTTCACAGCTTTGACCACAGCCATGTTCTTAGCTCCATCAGGAAGCTCCTCGTAAAATGTATGCCAAGTAATTTGCCTTATTCCTCCCATTCCTCCGATTTCCTCCTCAGCAGACATTACTTAAATAACAATTTGCAACCTCTATGGGAACTTCTGTACAAAGAGGAAAGAGGCTAAAACTATGGATTCCAAACCATGTCAAAGTAGGACAACATAAACACGAGGTCAAAGAAAGAAAGTGGCTTCGGCTTCCCTCGGCACACGTAGTTTCACGTTGATTAAAGATTAAACAATACTCAGAATTATGTGAAGGTTTTATCCGGCTCAGTGCAGCAATTCAGGCTCTTTCTGAATGGAGAGGCTGAGAAACCCTCCCTCTCCTGGCGTCCAGCATTTGACGTTCCCCAGAACAATGATGAATAATGAGTCCACCAAACATCATATCATTTAACCTTCAAAAAAGACATGTCAGTACTCTCATTAAGGGCATTTTACCCAGAGAGAAACAGGCTGAGAGAGGATTAACCACGTGCAGAAGGTCACCAACCAGCAGTGGCAGAGCTGGAATTCTAACTAGGTTTTCTGGTTCATTTTCATTTTCCTTGTAGTTAATTCATAAATGTACTTTGTCTTTATCCTTGTTGATGTACCACAGGAATAGTAAGTTTATGCTGCTCATATTTCAGTAACATTCTGATTTAAACAATGTAAATCACAAATGGGACCCGTAAGCATGTTTTTTGTTTTTTGTTTTTTTTGAGACGGAGTCTCACTCTGTCACTCAGGCTTGAGTGCAGTGGTGCGATCCCAACTCACTGCAACCTCCGCCTCCCAGGTTCAAGCAATTCTCCTGCCTCAGCCTCCCAAGTAGCTGGGATTACGGATGTGTGTGCCACCACACCCGGCTAATTTTTTTTTTTTTTTTTTTTTTTGTAGATATGGGGTTTCACCATGTTGGCCAGGCTGGTCTTGAACTCCTGACCTCAGGTGATCTGCCTCCCAAAGTGCTGGGATTACAGGCGTGAGCCACCACGCCCAGCCAGCATGTTTTCTTATAAAGCTGCCTTGGTCGATCCCCCTAAAGGTTCACATCCAATGTCATGGGATCGAGGGTGATTTGGGGTGCTCAGCACATGATATTCTGTAGTTCCACACCTCTGCCTGGTCTACACTGAAGTCCTTGTGTATAAATTCAATAATGAACACCAAGTTTCCTTAGTAACAGAAAGTCAGTTTTTACAAGTCATAAGTTTTGATGACATTGAGTGATGATAGGAGCAGAATGGGTTTGAACATCCTGTTTTCCAGTCATAAGTGAAATTCACTGTAGAAACTTCAGCAAACACAGACTATAACCCCCAAATCCTTTATAATTGAGGCAAACCAGAGCTTCTGGATTACTGGGAGGCTCATGTGACATTTTTTTCCAGCCTTTTTTGTCTAAGTCCATCACTGGCTTCATGCTTTGTAGTCCAGGGTGTGCCACTTTGATCATACAATATCATACTGCGGTTTTCCTCCACATCAATAACAATTATACTAAAACATTTTTACACTTTTCGGTATGCCATGACTTGCTGTGAGTTATTGAAATGTCATAAATAACCATGTCTCTTTTGCTTGGCACGCGTTCCCAAAGTAGGATGGCTGGGATAGAGGGAAAGGACATCTTTCAGGCTTGTTATGCACTGTGCTGTGGACTCTTGTTGTGGGGTCCTAGGTCTGCCCAGCATTTTGGGGTTCACCCCGTGACCCTCTATGGGTTTCCATGCCCCCAGCACCACATCCATCATTTCTGGGGTCCCTTCACCTCAGAGAGCCTGCTTCCTATGACTGCGTGGGCCAGCTGGAGAAGGACGACCCAAGACCCCTCAAGTTTCTGTGTCCTGACCCCAAGCATAGGCCTGAGTGCTCCTGGGGCCCAGGGGCCTCTACGCACTACTCTCTGGGGCCCACTGTCTGCACTCTCAGGCCTGGGGGGCTCCCCCTCCTGTGCACCTGTCTCTCCCAAGCAGGTGGATACCAACGTCTATGTCCCCACCTGAAAATCCGCAGCCACCTTGCCAGCCTTCCTGGCTGTGGGGCCTTCCGGTACCTTGACCTGTAAATATGGAGTTCCTGTTTGCTTTCTTGTCTTGGTGGTGAGGAAGGAAGGGGAACTGTTCCTTTAAAGCCCCAAACACTAGAAAATTGGTCTGCAAGGTTATATGAGTTTGACCTAGGTGTGGGATACCTGCAAGTGTGTTTCTACATTCCTAAGGTGCTACTGGTTTCACTTTGTATTAGGATTAGGGGAACAGTGGGGAGCATTGGTGGGGGCGATGGGGAATGCTACTTGTCAAGTTTCCCTTTGATCAAATGATGAAGAATGGGTGTCATGAGAATGGTGGAACTTGGCCTCTTTAGGATTCCAGCAGAAAGATGCCTGGATCTGGAAGCCAACTCCTTGTCAAGGGTCTTGAATCCACCAGCTGGTCTGTGATGTGAATGGAGACATTGATGTTGCCAGGAAGTTTTTCTACAAAGGACCACAGACTTGTGGTCCTCGGGTCAGGCCTAAATGGAGGGGGATGAGGTCCTTTTAGAGATGAGAGCCTCCCAGTTGGGCCAGGATGAATAGATCTGATTGCCTTTGTTGTCATGGGTGTTCGAATCTCTTGTTCTGAGTCTTGTGATTTTCTAGGTCAATATTATTATTTCCCAAGTTGTGAATAAAATGCAGCCTTTTAAAAATAGGACTGAATGCCAGTGGCTTAATAGACACTGTTCTTAACTCTGATTACCAAATCCATCTGAGAGCGTCTCTTGGAATGACAAGAGAGAAGTCAAGAAGTGATTTTTGCTCCATGGAGGCGGAAAAGGCGGCAAATTCTTGATCAGAGATAACACGTACCTTTTTAAGATTGAGAGTAACTTTGCCATAATGTCTGGAACGGAAGAAAACTGTCTGGTTCTTTCTTTCGAAGTGGAGGAAGACAAAGCTGGAATCACTGTACTGGAAGCAAGGCCTGGTAATGGGGACAAAGAACCAGGCTATAAATACTTGGGCTGACAGAGCAGCAGATGGTTGGGTTGGAAGTGGATTTCTGGGTGGGAAATTTGCTAAGTGGTATTGGCATATGTTTCTTCAAGTCTTTGACCTGCTTGTTTTCTCAAAAGACTCTATTAAATGCTTGGAAAGTAAGTTGAAATAGTTGTGACAACAAAAGAAAGTTGAAAAGGAGGGAAAAAGATTCACCAAGGCTTGTGCCTCTCTCTTCTCTTTGTGATACATTTGCATGGCTAGTCATCATTTTATTCACTCGGAAAAATACCAAAGCACCACCTCAAATTTCCCAGGCCTCTTTCCCCTTGTCACCACTCTCAGTGGATTGCAAACAGAAAACGGAGAGGGCAGTTGGCTCTAGGCCTGTGGAAGCAGAGTTGGTTTAACCCCATAGAAACTTCCTCTTGAAGAAAATCAAATACTGCATGTTCTCACTTATAAGTGGGAGCTAAACAGGGGACACACATGGCCATAAAGATGGAAGCAATAGACACGGGGGACTCCAAAAGAGGAGGAAGGAGGCCGGCAAGAGCTGGACAAATCGCCTACCAGGTACTATGTTCACTATTAGGGTGATCAGTTCACTAAAAGCCCGGACCCCAGCAATACACAAATACACCCATGTGACCCACCTGCACATGCATCCCCTGAATCTATAATAATAATAATAAGAAGAAGCTCCCTGTTGACTCCTGCCCTGGGACCGTGACCATCCACATGCGTAGCCATCATGCAGCCCTGCTGGTAAGAACAGCAGCTCAACTCAGAACTGTTTAATAAAGTCATGCTGGCTGGGCACAGTGGCTCACATCTGTAATCCCAAGCACTTTGCGAGGCCAACGCAGGAGGATAGGTTGAGGTCAGGAGTTCAAGACCAGCCTGGGCAACGTAGTGAGACTCCCATCTCTACAAAAATCTTAAAAATTAGCCAGACATGGTGACATGTACCTGTAATCCTAGCTACTCAGAAGGTGGAGGTAGGAGGATAGCTTGAACCCAGGAGTTTGAAGCTTCAGTGAGTTATGATTGTGCCACTATACTCCAGCCTGGGAGACAGAACAAGACCCCGTCAATAAAAATAAAATTATATAATTATAATAAATTAAACAAGTTATAAAAAGTTTTTAAATAAAAATGTATAAAGATATAAAATAGAAATATAAAACATTTAAAATATAAATATAAATTATAAAAATATAATTATACAATTTATAATTAGTTTTAAATTATAAATTCAGTGGATGCATTAAATCAGTAAATAATTTTTAAAAAGTAATGCATCTCCAAAGTGTGATTTCAGTTTTGCTAATGCTGGGCCAAGATTTCAGCTTCTGCTCAGCTCGAATCCATATTTTCTCTGGGAAGTTACCCATTAGCCTCATTTATGATCTATCCTTGGTTCACAATGTTCTAAATTCCTCCCCCAGGGCAAGACCCTTCTCTTTGCAGCGCACAGTAAGGAGCTTCTAGCGCGAGCAAGAACAAGCTCCTGCACCATCGCTCAGCACTGCTTGTAGACCTCTCACTAGATCGTAAATTATTTAATGGCAGGAGTCATGTCATCTCTCAATTTTTTTTTTTTTTTTTTTTTTTTTGAGATGGAGTCTTGCTCTGTTGTCCAGGCTGGAGTGCAGTGGCGTGATCTCGGCTTACTGCAACCTCCGCCTCCCGGGTTCAAGCGATTCTCCCTGCCTCAGCCTCCCGAGTAGCTGGGACTACAGGCGCAGGCCGCCATGTCTGGCTAATTTTTTTTTTTTTTTTTTTTTTTTAAGTGGAGACAGGGTTTCACCGTGTTAGTCAGGATGATCTCGATCTCCTGACCTCGTGATCCACCCGCCTCAGCCTCCCAAAGTGCTGGGATTACAGGCGTGAGCCACCACGCCCGGCCGGTCTCTTAATTTTTTTAATGCCCCAGAGCAGCCAGCACGGTGCCCTGCAGCTCAGGAAATGTGGAAACTGCTAGTCCGTACGTGGGCAGAACACACGCTCTCATCTCTCTACTGGAAAAAAGCCTCCGGGTGGGCAATGGGCTGTGGGGGGCTACCTGTGCCTGCTGGATAAGCCCATGAATCCGGGGTGCAGAGGGGTTGGCTGTGGAGCCAGTGTCCCGCCTCTCCCTGCGGTGCAGCAGGAGAACTCTCATGAAACGCTGCAGAATGGAAATAAGAATCGGCTGGGCACGGTGGCTCACACCTGTAATCTCAGCATTTTGGGAGGCCGAGGCAGGTGGATCACTTGAGGTCAGGAGTTCAAGATCAACCTGGCCAACATGGCAAAAACCTGTCTCTACTAAAAATACGAAAATTAGCCGGGTGTAGTGCCACACGCCTGTAGTCCCAGCTACTCGGGAGGCTGAGGCAGGAGAATCACTTGAACCCGGGAGGCGGAGCTTGCAGTGAGCCGAGATTGCACCACTGCACTCCAGCCTGGGTGACAGAGCGAGACTCCATCTCAAAAAAAAAAAAAAAAAAAAATCGCCCCACTCCAGATCAGAATCCTGGCTGCCTGAGAGGTAGCTTAGGGTTGCTGCAGTCCACAAGGGTCAAGTTCTGGAGGAGGAGTGGAGTGGAGTCGGTGGAATGGAGTCACATCTGCATCTCCTTCCAGTCGGGCGCTGCCCACAGTGACCATTTGCCTCACTCTAGAGGCGCAGCCCACCGTGGAGCTGTGCTGGTGGACTGGCAGTGGTGTGCAGCTTCCTCAGCTGCACCTCTGCATCCCCCAGAGCAATGTCCCAGCCTTCACAGGCAGCTGCTTCTTCCCACCATCCCAGCACCGTGGCAGTGTCCCAATGCAGTGCTCCCGCGGCTCAGGGGACTTGCGTCTTCTGAGCACTTCCTGGCTGACTGTCACCTTCAACTCTTGATAAAGCAGCAGTTTCTATATCCTCCATCGTCTTGCCCACCAGCCATGATTTTCTGTGGTCTCACCTCAATTCCTGAGGAACCGACTATATCATGTGATTGAAGATGGGTCCCATCTATCTAAAGGTGATGCCTGGACCTTGTCAACAGTAGCCAGAATGATGTCTTGAAAATACACAAATCACAGCGTTGGCTCTTGCTCCTGTCCAAACCATGTGGGAGAACACCTCTGAATCCTGCTACTCCTTACTCTGACCCCAAAGACTAAGGAAGCTTTTCTCCGTGGCTTGTTTGTATGGCGTAGAGTCAAAGACTTGGGTGGGAGATGTAGGAACTACAAGACCTGGCCATTGGAGACATTTGTTTAAGCTGCCAAATAGAAAATGCAAGTCCAAACTGTGTGCTTTTCCTGCAAAGGAAGCTTCCAGGCAGGTTTTCCAGGGCTCACTTTTTGTTAGACTACTGTTTCTAAACCTTCAGTGCATGCAAATTCTAGAGTTATTTTCCATAATATACACTGTCTCTAGGTCCTGACATTTCAACAATCCAAACTTCAGATCCACTTTTGTTTTGTTTTCTTAAAAAAATCCTGTAGCTTCACCAAGAACTCAGTCCTCTGGGTCCTCTCAGCTTCTAGCTCTTAGTGACTCTCCTATATCCTCATTACTCATCCCATGAACTTCACAGAAGAACGCCTCACAGCTCTTAAGGGAATCCTAAATCCTGGCTCCTGCCCCTTTGCTGTGCCCAGGACCACTCTCTCCTGTTCTGATTCTTCTGGTTGACATGGATGAAGATAGCAATTCCCCTGCAGCCTTAAAAAAAAATCCATAAAACACAAGGCAGGGGTTGATAGATGCTTGAAGGCAGGCCTAAACAAAAAAGTGAAGAGTCCTGGAAATGTGGAAGAAGAAATTTGCAAGTCACCTTTCTCTTTGCTTAGTGCTAGGTTAGGAAATGCCCACTCATAAGGAAATACATGCTCAGAATTACAGGGTCTCTAAATAAAGTAAATACATTTCATTCTGGGTGAGTTCTTCTAAGTTAACAAAAAAATAAAAGCCTCAGAAAATTCAACTGAGAACCTAATCACAAAAGCTTTAATACAGTTTGTTAGTGTTCTGTCTATATTATTGATGTGTTGATGATGTTCATTTTACATTTTAAAATTATTCATTTTTTGAAAATGTCTACAAGTTTGAGCTGACACTAAGTGTTTTAAAACAGTAATTTTCAGAAGAATGGAAAAATTAGGTAATTAATGAGGAAGGAGAACTAAAATTAAGATAATTTGTTTTCACTTCTCATTGTACAAACTAGGACTTAGAGTATCAAAATAAAGGGAAAAAATCATGTAATTCTGCTATTTAAGTAGAATAAAATAAAAAATTTGTGTTCTATTATTGACCATACCCCTCTAATTTTTCATTGTTATAATCTTACCTAAACTGGAATTTTAAATTGTTTTACCTCAGCAAGATTAGAGATCAGTGCCAAATGGATTTGAGTTTGGTTTATTTCCTGGGACACTTACAAATCTCCAAATACGTGCAGAATTCTATTGTATATATCACCAGCATGAGCAACTGAATTTTCTTGAAGAGGCCAAAGGGACTGTAAAAAATACTGGTTTAAAAGACATAGGAGTTTATTTTTCCCTCATATAATCATCCCAAGGTCACTGGTTCAGATTGCTGAGGACACTCTGCTCCAAGTGGTCATTCGGGGATCCAGTTTCATATTTTCTGCTACTTTGCCATCCTCTAACAAAGGCGTTAGGAAACTTTTGTTATCAGGAGCCAGATAGTAATATTTTCTGGTTTTGTAGGTCATATGATCCCTCTCACAACAACTACTCAACTTTGCTGTTGTAGCACAAAAGCAGTCAGAGATAATTCACTAATCTTTACAAAAACAATCAGTGAGTTGGATTTGACCCAAAGGTCATAGGTTTCCAATTTCTGCTCGAGTGTTGCTACGTGCATGGTTCAAGCTGGACCATAAGGTGCTTCCGTATTCAAGCTCACAGGAAGGAAAATGAACACACAGCTTAGGTAGGAAGCCCTAAACCTATGACGGCTCATATCATATCACTTCTACTCACATTTTACTGGCAAGAATAGTCATACATCCATAGTGAGCTATGAGGGAGGCTAGGAAATTCAGTCACTAGCTGGGCAACATGTGCACAGCCTAACATTACTACTATTAATAAGGGGAGATGGGTTTTTGTTGGCAATCAATTATTTCTACTACACCGGTCAAAATTACTGGAAGAGTTATCTATATTCCTTTTTACTCTTCTACAGCCTGGTACCTAGCACAGTGCCTGATATACAGAACAAGTTTAAGTGAATACTTGAATGAACGCATGAATGAAAACCAAAGCTGAACTACATGCTAAATCATCGGCTAAGTTTTCTCACCAGCCAAGTGACTTGTTCTAATACAACAGCCTCCCAGTTCTGTTCAGACTATCCAAAATCATACCTCAGGAAAAGGAAAGTGAGTGTTTGCCATGCACTTGCTAATTCTGATCAGTTATTAATTCTGAGAACTTTCTACAAATAACAAAATGATACATTTACATAAATATCATTTGATGTTTGCAATCTTCATGTGTGCAAGATAGAAAAGTTATCATACTTATCACATTGTCATATAGGTGGAACAATTGATGCTCTAGCTGATTCAGACAACAAGAATTATGAGTAAATTTAAAGGTAATGACCTAGATCTTTCTATTATGCTGCTAAAGAGTCTATTTAACTTATGTGGTATAATTTCAATCATTTAAATTTTGTATAATTTAGAGGTAGCTATATCTGATTAATTTATAGTGATTATTTTTCTGAACGTGGCTTTTAATTTTTTTTTCTTTTTTTTTCAGGTCTCAGAGTATAATGTGACTTTTTAATAACATCTCAGCAAACTTGCATTTCTTGCTAATATTTCATCTGCATATAAAGATTATCTTGCACATAGGGCCTTAAGATAATAAACCGGATGCAGAATAACCTATTTTGAACAGATGATAAAATTTTTCTAAAAAAAGGGGTTTGTGAATATAATTGTTTGAGAGAGAACCACATACTGTAATTCAAAGTTATAGTGGTGATACGTCTGCACTGGAATGAGGTCAAAGTTCACATATTCATAAGATTCCACGTACTAAAAGGCTAGTTTAAAAGCTGCTGAAAAATATGGATTTTAAAATAATTTATTTTTATACATTTTGATCTATGAACTGTGATTTCTAACACCATAGGGTAGTGAGAGATTGGATTAGGAGTAGCAGGGGGGAGGGGGCAGAGTTGGGGAAGGGAAGGGAAGAGGAGAAGAAAGGCAAATGGACTTGCCTGGCGCTCTCACAACTACTCGAGTAGAAACTGCCCTTAAGACCCTTGCAGGGATTCCAAAAGACAGAAGCTCTGAGAGTGAGCCACGGAACCCACGCCATGCAGAACATGCTTGTCAGACTAGCGGCTCCTTGATAAGAAGCCACCAGAGCCCCTCCAACTGGCCCCGGCATAAGGTGATGCGTATGTGCCAGGCACGAAGGGCGCAGTGGTCCTGCTGCGTTTGCCTACAGGGGCAGTGGCATTTGCCATCAAGATGGCCTTCGGTCTGTGTTTTTTAGGCCACTTCTTCCTTTTTATCATTCTTAGTCTGATTCTTACCTATGGTGAATCAAGGTACTTAAATTTATTGGGAAAATGATTTCAGTATAACAAGTAAAAATTTCAGGAAGTTACCAATACAGGCCTCCTCCTCTTCCTCATTTGCCTCCTCATCTTCCTCCTCTTCCTCCCTTTTCCTCCTCCTCCTCCACCTTTTCCACCTCCTCCTCCTCCACCTCTTCCTCTTCCTCCTCCTCCTCCTCCACCTCTTCCTCTTCCTCCTCCTCCTCTTCCTCCTCCTCCTCTTCTTCCTCCTCCTCCACCTTTCTCTTCCTCCACCTCTTCCTCTTCTTCCGCCTCCACCTCCTCCTTCTCCTCATCCTGCTCTTCTTCCTCCTTCCTCTCCTTTTTTGTCTCCTTCTTTTCCTCTTTGTTCTCCTCCTCTTTCCCCTCCTCCTCTTCCTCCTGCTCTTCCCCCTCCTTCTCTTCCTCCTGCTCTTTCCCCTCCTCCTCTTCCTCCTGCTCTTCCCCCTCCTTCTCCCTCTCCTCTTCTTCCTTCTCCACTTCTTTCTTCTTCATCTCCTCCTCTTTCTTTTAAACTCTTTGCCCTGAGAACATGTTACTCAGAGGCAGTGGGTTCAGTCTCCCTGGATGGACAGGGCACTTGAGCCTTGTTTCTGATCCTTGCTAGGGGGAAGGGAATGGCTCTGGTCCTCAGCTGGTGGTTGCTCTCTTCCCCTCCTTCCCCTTCTTCTCTCCAGACATCTTTTCTCCCCCTTTCCTTTTTTTCCTCTTGTCTGTACCAGATGTCCATGACAAATCACCCCCAGGCTGTGTTTATTTTCACAAATAGGCATCACTCATCTGACCATCCCAAATAGGTTCATTTTTCTTTGCATTATCCTTACAATGATAACCAGTTTAAATCCCCAGGAAGAAAGGACATCTGAGGTGTTATCCTTCCCTTAGTGACAGAGAGCTTACAAGGCATCTGCTTCTTTAGGAGCCTCATCATCAAACTTCCTCTGTGATCATCATACAGTTTCATAGAACAGATCCTGCAGGAGGAAGGTTTAGCTCAGCAACATCCCTTTCAACTCACAAAGATGGGCTACAGAGAAGGAGAGGCTGTGCCTAGCAGGGGAAATTGTGCGTCCTAAGGCCGGGGGTCCACGGCTGAGCCTGGAATCAGGACATGGACCATGAAAGGTTTGCAGGCCATGGGAAAGGGAGTGGTTCCTGTCCTAAGGGCAACATAAAGCCACTGGAGTATTTTAAGCAAGGAAACAGCATGACTAGCTCTGTATTTCATAAAGGTCCTGCTGGCCAGTGTGATCATGGAGAGATGGGAGGAAAGCCGGGGTGTTGGGGGGAGACCAGGAGTCTTGCTTGCATGGAGCTAAGAGCAGTGGACCTGGGGACAAGAGAATGGATTAAAACATGGTCCAGAGATAGGACAGGCAGGCTTGATGGTCAATTGGATGAGGGTGCTGAAGTAGACACAGCAACCATGAATGACTTCCAGGTCTCTGGCTTAGGCAGATTAACTGGTGGTGCCATTTGCTGAGATATGGAACATGAAAAGAAGGGCAGGTTTGGGGAAGAGAAGGGATGAATAGATATTGCACTTGTGCAGTTGAGGGGTCTGTGGGACATCCCACCAGAAGTAACTGGTCGGCAGCTGGAGCGAGAGTGTGGGGTTCATGAGAGAGCTGGGATGGTCCCTGAAGCTCTGGTATTGATGAGTTCTGAGTGTGTGAGATGAAAAGAGTTACTTATTAATAGATAGGCCCTGGAGGAGGTCAATATTTAACAGATGGACAGAGAGGCAGGAAGGCCTACATGGGTTACCAAACATGAGCATCTGGGGGGCTTAGGGGGCTAAAATCCCACGCAGGGGTATTATCTCTGAAACCAAGGGAAAATCATGTTTTGACAAGAAAAGTAAGTTTAACAAATTTGACTGAGAGGAAAGGTAAGACAAGGACTGAAAGTGATGAAGTGGTCGTTTATAACCTGGACAAGAGGCTCATGCCTGTAATCCCAGCACTTTGGGAGGTGGAGGCAGGCAGATCACCTGAGGTCAGGAATTCAAGACCAGCTTGGCCAATGTGGTGAAACCCAGCTCTACTAAAAATACAAAAATTAGCTGGGTATGGTACCATGCACCTGTAATCCCAGCTACTCAGAAGGCTGAGGCAGGAGAATCGCTTGAACTTAGGATGCAGAGGTTGCAGTGAGCTGAGACTGCTCCACGGCACTCCAGCCTGGGCAACAGAGTGAGACTCCATCTCAAAACAAACAAACAAACAAAATAATAATAACCTGGGCAAGAGAAGTTTCATTGAGGTGGAGGGGCAGATGTTGGGGGATTTAGGATGGGGGCCAGATTGTGGCAGACTAAGAAGGATGTAGCAAGATGAGCCCATGCAAATTGTGACTTCAAAGTGGAGCAGAGACTCCAGAAAGTAGATAGAAGATGAGGCTGGGTTGAGGGAGATTTAAAAAAAAAAAAAAATAGAGGCTGGGCACGGTGGCTCATGCCTGTAATCCCAGCACTTTGAGAGGCTGAGGCAGGAAGATCTTTTGAGCACAGGAGTTCGAGACCATCCTGGGCAACATGGTAAAACCCCATCTCTAAAAAAATACAAAAATTAGCCCGGTGTGGTGGTGCATGCGTGTGGTCCCAGCTACTCGGGAGGCTGAGGCAGGAGGATTGCTTGAGCCAGGGAGTTTGAGGCTGCAGTGAGTCAAGATGGCGCCACTGCACTCCAGCCTGGGCTACAGAATGAGACCCTGCCAAAAAAAAAAAAAAAAAAAAGAACATTTTAACTTGAACATTTTAAAAGATAATGGAAAGATGCTGGGAGAGGAAAGATGTGAAGTTCAGAAGAGAGGCTCTTCTCGATGAGGCAGAAGGTGCAGGTGGACGGCTTCCTCAGAGGGGGCGGGACACCTTGTCTGTCGTCACAGAAAGGAAGAAGGAAATAGGAGGGATGCAGCTGCAAGCCTGGGTGTTGTTCCATGGCAGGAAGTCGAGGGGGCTCGGGGCCTTTATTTACTCTGGAAAACAGAAATCAAGACAGTCACCCAAGAGCAGGGAGACTGTGGCCTGGCTGGAGCCCTGTGGCGGGAAGGAGAGGCCCAGGATGTGGCTGGAGGCCTGTGGAGGGAAGGAGAGGCCCAGGATGTGGCTGGAGGCCTGTGGGGGGAAGGAGAGGCCCAGGATGTGGCTGGAGGCCTGTGGGGGGAAGGAGAGGCCCAGGATGTGGCTGGAGGCCTGTGGGGGGAAGGAGAGGCCCAGGATGTGGCTGGAGGCCTGTGGTGGGAAGGAGAGGCCCAGGATGTAGCTGGAGGCCTGTGGAGGGAGAGAGGGGCCCAGGGCATGGCTGGGGGCCTGTGGAGGGAAAGAAGGGGCCCAGGGTGTGGCTGGAGCCCTGTGGAGGGGAAGAGGGGGCCGAGGCCTGGCTGGAGGCCTGTGGAGGGAGAGAGAGGCCCGGGGCATGGCTGGAGCCCTGTGGTGGGAGAGAGAGGCTTGGGGCATGGCTGAAGGACTGTGGAGGGAGAGCAAGCTGAGCGTGGATGCAGGCACTGAGGAGGAAGCCTCCACCAGACTGCACAGCCAGGCTCTTCTGCAGCGCCCTTAGCCTTCCAGGCAGGAGCAGGTAGAAAGAAGGCTCCATCACGGGGTCCTGTGTGACAGGGAAACAAAGGGCCAGGGAGAGGTGCAGAGGGTAGTGGAAGTGGCTGATGATGGAAGCTATGCTGGAAATGGAAGGAAACCAGGATAGGAAGGAACTCAGAAATAAGAAGAAAGCAAAGGTCTCAGAAGATGGCAGGTCCCACTGAAGCTGAAGAACCAACTGTGGAGGCTGGCAAGAGTGCAGCCAATAAGATCTGAGGGAAGAGACAAAGATCAGAAAAATGCATGTGAGAGTGGAGGGAGGGAGTAAAGGAAAGTGAGTGCCCAGAGGTGCAGACTGTCACGTCATGTGAGTTACTGGCCTTCATTTTGGATTTGCACTTCTCCATGGCCAAGGGGTTTATGTGGTTGAAATGTCTAGCCAACCACGACAAAATGCACAAGTTACTGCAGAAGAGAGGCTTATTTTTCTGGTCCTGGAGTTAAAGACTTTCTGCCGTGGCTTCCCAGTGAGAGACTCCAGGCCCCGTGGTGGACAGGGTCCCATCCGCGCTGCAACATTGAAGTCATAGCCAGGTGGTTTTTAAACCAATCTTTATTAAAGCTCCTCTATGTAGTTTAATCCATAGAAAAAATTCCTTTGAATTGATTTTCATTCGCCTTTTACAGATGGGCAAACAGGCTCAGAGAGGTTAAAAACTTGGCAGGCTGGTGAATGGCAGCTTGAGAATTAAACACAGACCTTGTGCCCACAGGTTTACAGCTCTGTCCGTTGCTGCTGCCCTCAAGGCCTTCAATCAATGATTTGTTCAGCCTCTATATTTTTATGATTATTATTTTAAAATAGACCTTATTTTTAGAGCAGCTTTATGTTCACAGCAAAATTGAGAAGAGGGTACAGAGATTTTCCCTATACCTCCTCCCTCCACATATGCACAGCCTCCTCCAACTATCAACGTCCCTACCAGGGTGGCACATTTTTTACAATTAATGAACCTACATTGGCACATCACCATCACCCAAAGGCCAGTTTGCACTATGATTCATTCTTGGTGTTGTAAATCCTATGGGTTTGGACAGATGTCTAAGGACATGTAATCCCCATTACGGTATCACACACAGTAGTTTCACTGCCCTGAAAATCCTCTCCCTATTCATCCCTCCTCCTCACCAACTGATATGGTTTGGCTGTGCTCCCACCCAAATCTCACCTTGAATTGCAATAATCCCCATGCATCAAGGGCAGGCCTGGTAGAGATAACTCAATCATGGGGGCAGTTTCCCCAACAGGCTTCTCATGGTAGTGAACAAGTCTTATGAGATCTGATTGTTTTATAAATGGGAGTTCCCCTGCACAAGCTCTCTCTTGCCTGCCACCATGTAAGACGTGACTTTGCTCCTCCTTTGCCTTACGCCATGATGGTGAGGCCTACCCAGCAATGTGGAACCACGAGTCCGTTAAACCTCTGTCCTTTATAAATTACACAGTCTCAGGTATGTCTTTATTAGCAGCATGAGAACAGACTAACACACCAGCTCCTGGCAACCCCTGATCTTTTTACTCTCTCCATAGTTTTGCCTTTTCCAGAATGTCATATAGTTGGATTCATATGGCATATAGCTTTTTCAAATGAGCTTCTTTCACTTAGTAATATGTATTTAAGTTTCCTTCATGTCTTTTCATGGCTTGATAGTTCATTCCTTTTTTAGCACTGAATCATATTCCACTGTCTGGATGTTCCATAGTTTATTTATCCATGCGCTTACAGAAGGACATCTTGATTGCTTCCAAGTTTAGCAATTATGAATAAAGCTGCCACAAACATTGGTGTGCATGGTTTTGTATGGACATAGATTTTCAACTCCTTGGGGTAAATAGTGTAAGAGTTGAAGAAAGAAGAAACACAGAAAGTGGCTCAATAGTCAAAGACAGTTTTATTTTGGAGAATAAACCTGAGAAGGGCTTCTGGCCAATTTCAGTTAGGAGTGCTCTCTCTTACAGACTAAGGGTATTTAAGGGCTTTAGGGAGGGGGAGCTTATCGCAGGCTCAGAATGTTTCTGTGTGAAGGAGAGTTTTATTGTAGGTTTGGAAGGTCTCTCGTTGGAGTTGGGGTTATCTCGGGGTTGGCATGTTTCTGGTCGGAGCAGGGGTTTTCTAAGGGTTGAAATGTTTCTGGTCATACTGACATTAGCCATTAGGCTGATGTTTTGGGGCTGGATTTAGGGGAACTTAAAATGGCAGTGTTTGTCCAAGATGGCGATGCTCCTGCTCTGTCAAATAGGAAGGGGCACAATTGCTGGATCCCATGGTAACTGTATATTTAGCTTGGTGAGAAACTGCCAAACTGTCTCCAAAGTGGCTGCACCATTTCGCATTCCCAGCAGCAGTGAATGAGAGTTCCTGTTGCTCCACCTCCTCACCAGCAATTTATGTTGTCAGTGCTCTGGATTTTGGCCATTCTAACAGGTATAATATAATAGTGTGTAGTGGGAACTCACTGTTGTTTTATATGTATTTCCATGATGATATATGAGGAGGAGCATCTTTTCATATGTTTCTTTGCCATCTGTGTGCTTTCTTTGGTGAGGTGTCTGTTCAGATATTTTGTCCATTTTTAACCAGGTTTTTTATTCTCTTATAGTTGAATTATAAGAATTCTTTGTATATTTTGGATAATGATTCTTTATTAGATGTGACTTTTGCTATGTTTTCTCCCAGTCTGTGGCTTGTCTTCTCATTCTTTTGACAGTGTCTTTCTCAAAGTACAAGTTTTAGTTTTAATGAAATTCAGCTTCTCAGTTACTTCTTTCATAGATCATGCCTTTGATGTTATATCTAAAATGTCATCACCAAACCCAAGGTCATCTAGATTTTCTCCTATTTTTTATGGTTTTGCTTTTACATTTAGGGTCTATGATCCATTTTGAATTACTTTCACACAGGATGTATCGTCTGTGTCTATATTCTTTTTCTAAAAAACGTGTGGATGTCCAGTTTTTCCTGTAACATTTACTGAAAAGACTAGTGCAGTGTTCTGATTTTTTAAATACCTTTTTCCAGAAGATTTCCTCCACTTTAGTCAAGCAAGGACATAACACCAACACACAGTTCCGGAAAAGCTGTTTTCTGCAGATAAGGCTAAACGGCATGATCTAATTATGTCTGATGTTCTGGGTCTGTCCTGGGATAAAATCTAGAGTATTGGTTCCCCAGACTGTACCACTGATTAAAATCATCTGGCACACATCACTCCTGGCTCTGCTTCTGTGTTCTGCCTCTTCGCCGTGTTTCCAAGATCTACTCCTATTCCAAGGTCTTGAACACCATCTACTCACTCCTCAGTGACTTCAGCTGCACATAGACGCCTAGGACAGTGCTTGCCTTTATCACTCACATAGTATAGAATGTTTCATGATACTTGAAGCACAAACTCCTCTCTCTCCTACTGGAAAAGATAACTATCTCTCCTACTCAACTATGTTTCTTGGTGGCAAGGACAATATCATTAATTCTTTGTATTCAATACAATTCTTAGTACAGAACACACACCTTAATACAGCAGTCCCCAACCTTTTTGGCACCAGGGACTGGTTTTGTGGAAGACAATTTTTCCACAGACAGTGGAGGGGAGATGGTTTCGGGATGATTCAAGTGCATTACATTTATTGTGCACTTTATTTCTACTGTTATTACCTTGTAATATATATAATGAAATAATCATACAACTCATCATCATGTAGAATCAGTGGGAGCCCTGAGCTTGTTTTCCTGCAACTAGACAGTCCCATCTGGGGGTGATGGGAGACAGCAACAGATCAACAGGCATTAGATTCTCATAAGGAGTGCACAACCTAGACCACTCACATGTGCAGTTCACGAATAGGGTTTGCTCTTGTATGGGAATCTAATGCTCCTGCTGATTAGGTAGGAGGTGCAGGTGGACAGCTTCCTCAGAGGGATAAGGGCAACTTGTCCGTTGTCACAGAAAGGAAGAAAGAAATAGGAGGGACGCAGCTGCAAGCCCGTGTGTTGTTCCATGGCAGGAAGTCGAGGAGGGTCTCAGGGACAGGAGGCGGAGCTCAGGCGGTAACATGAGTGATGGAGAGTGGCTGTAAATACAGATGAAGCTCTCTCCCCACTCACCTCCTGCTGGGTAGCTCAGTTCCTAACAGGCCACCTGTCCGGTAGTGGTTCATGGTTCAGGAGTTGGGGACCCCTAATACATGCTTGTTAGTTAATTGATTGATTGGGAAAGTTCTCGTGAAAAAGAATGAGTGAGAAGCTGCTGACCTGTGAAAACCTTTGTACTAACATGATCTTTTAAATACCACAAAGGAAACTGTGACTTTATCAAAGCAATTAAATCCAAATTCTTTTTCTTGGTAAATGTGTTACTTTGCAAATGTCAAATGTGCAACCAGGAAGTTGTCAAACAAAAATGTGTTTGCTTCAATGTATATTTAGTGTGTATATATACACATGTATGCATATATATGTGCTTGTATATGTATATACATGTTTGTATATGTATATACATATATTTATATATGTATATACATGTTTGTATATGTACATATATTTATATATGTATATACATGTTTGTATATGTACATATATTTATATATGTATATACATGTTTGTATATGTACATATATTTATATATGTATATACATGTTTGTATATGTACATATATTTATATATGTATATACATGTTTGTATATGTACATATATTTATATACATGTTTCTATATGTATATACATATATTTCTATATGTATATACATATATTTCTATATGTATATACATATATTTCTATATGTATATACATATATTTCTATATGTATATACATATATTTCTATATGTATATACATATATTTCTATATGTATATACATATATTTCTATATGTATATACATATATTTCTATATGTATATACATATATTTCTATATGTATATACATATATTTCTATATGTATATACATATATTTCTATATGTATATACATATATTTCTATATGTATATACATATATTTCTATATGTATATACATATATTTCTATATGTATATACATATATTTCTATATGTATATACATATATTTCTATATGTATATACATATATTTCTATATGTATATACATATATTTCTATATGTATATACATATATTTCTATATGTATATACATATATTTCTATATGTATATACATATATTTCTATATGTATATACATATATTTCTATATGTATATACATATATTTCTATATGTATATACATATATTTCTATATGTATATACATATATTTCTATATGTATATACATATATTTCTATATGTATATACATATATTTCTATATGTATGCATGTGTATAGACTAGAAAAATATTAATCCTTGCAATTTTTCATTTATAAATCATTACCCTAGTAATTACCCTAGTAATGATTTATAAATTAGTCCAATTTTCAAAGTTAAATATGTGAACTTAATGGGTACCATTCATTTACTCACAAATATTGAATGAGGTTAGTACAAGACTGGCATGGACCCTCTTCTCAAGACCCATTTAAAGGATGTTGCTATCATAGAAATGTATTTGGAAGTCATTAATACAAAATCAAAAGAAAGCCTTTGAAGTGTATTTTTTGTCTATTCAGAAAACCTGTCTGACAATTTTTTTAAATGCACACGTCCCATCCTCACCAGGTTATTTTCCCTTCTGGCCTAGCCCAGCACTGTTTGTTTAGTGTTACGCATATCCCTGGACTATTTAACACAGCTCCTGCTCAGTATAATGTCTTGTTTCCTGTGTGCAGATAAATGCACCACTTTTTAACAACATGTTGTTGTAGCATTAGAGATTTCCAGCTTCAACAATGTAAGTTTTTTTTTCCCCCCATGTAGCCAGGAACTGGATCAATAAAGTAAAAGTATAATGACTTTCCCTGCTTTATTTTAGTAGGTTATCTGATACTATTTGCTTTTTCAGTGTTAGTCAATATTGGTGTCTCCAGGGAGGAGGAGCTGATATCTCTTCCCTAAATCCATTTCTCCACAATCTTAAATTAAAAGGATAAGACAAAGCCAAGACAAAGGACATGGACTGGTGCTGCGGATTTTTTAAGTGGTTCTCAAACAAATGATAGGTCTGCCTAATTTCCAGCATGGTAATGTCCTTTGCGATGACTGGGAGCTGTGGGGAGCTTACCTCCTATCTGGTGCTCATGGCTGTGTGGCTGATCAGGGCTGGGCTTTGAAGAGGAGTAACGCAGGGTCTATCTTGTAGAGGGCAACGTGGCCACAGGGCTCCACTGAGACTCTGCAACTCCTCCTTGCTGACAGCTCAGGAACAGATTTGAAAGCTCAGGCACAATAAATTCCAGTGCATTCTCAGGCAGGAGAAAAAAAGGAAGTTCTGCTCACATCCTGGTTTTCTCTTTAATAAACCCTGTAACAAGTTTATCACATTGTGGGGACGACAAACGTTTCCTTTCCCCCGTTTAGAAAACTTCTGCTCCTTCCCTCTTTTCCTCTCTCCTGGTTTCTACAATGCTGATGTCAGAGGGTGAAGACCCTCAAAGGAAAATTTGGAGTTGCCTGGTAATGATTGAGAAAATGAGATTCCACGTGAAAGAATTACCCTCTCATCCTGTTTCTTTGGGCTTCTAGGCTTAAGTGTGGGTGGGCTCTTCAGCCTCCAGGTGGGACTGCGTTCACCTTCACCACAACAACAGCCTTCAAGAATGCTTGTCAAGGGACTTCTCATCAACAATTACAAATCAAAGGGTTTTCCAGCAGGCATTAGCTGTATTTTTGTATGAATAAACCTCATGCTGTGACCATGGTCCTTGTCTGGGCTCTCATTTTGTGTATGGGGAGACTGAGGCACAAGCAAATATACTTTTTGATGAACTTAGTCTCTAGAATTCACTGCTGCTGGCTCCTGCCCCAGACTGGATCTGGCATCTCTGTGAAAGCAATATAGAAAGTGGGGCCACCTGGCCAGGCACAGTGGCTCACACCTGTAATCCCAGCACTTTGGGAGGCAGAGGTGGGAGGATCACTTGAAGTCAAGAGTTCAAGACCAGCCTGGCCAACATGGTGAAACCCTGTTTCTACTAAAAACACAAAAATTAGCCAGGCATGGTGGCACGTGCCCATAATCTCAGCTACTCTGGAGGCTGAGGCAAGAGAATCATTTGAACCTGGGAGGTGGAGGTTGCAGTGAGCCAAGATTATGCCTCTGCACTCCAGCCTGGGTGACAGAATCAGAGTCCATTAAAAAAAAAAAAAAAGAAAGAAAGGAAAGAAAGAAAGAAAGGGAAAGAAAGAAAGAAAGAAAGAAAGAAAGAAAGAAAGAAAGAAAGAAAGAAAGAAAGGAAAAGAAAGAAGGGCCACCCTAGATTTCAGTTCCAGCCCTGACATTAAGTGGATGCGTAACCTTGAGCATTCCTTCCACGTCATTTGCCTCTTCTGTACAAAAAGAAGAGGTTGAATTCGATGGGTCGGGCTTTGGAGTGTTAACATTGTCTGATTTCTAGTTTCCTTTCCCTCAGGACAAATGGCATAAATTTAAACACACAGTTGGCAATGGATATGTTCGAGGAAATAAGATACATTTTCCAAAATGCTATAATTTGTAATGGGAAAATATGAGGGCTGAGTAGATGTATAAGGAAAACTGTAGGAGTCACCAGTAAAATCCAGCTCTTGAAAGCGTTCCCCACCAGCTCATCGTCTTTCACGGCATTCCCATTTGGGAAATATCACTCTCTCTTTCTTGCTCCCTAGAAGTGAAATGAGGGCGGAAGAGGACTGTTTGCTGAAAGCTCATTTTTAGCTCCAGGGTTTCCAGTCTTTCAAGCTGCTGTTTCCAAAACATTAAACACAAAGCAGTAAATGTGGAACAGCTTTCTTTACCATGTTGATGAGACAGAAACGCTACTCATTTGTTCTGCTTCAGAAATCAAAGTATTGTATCCACCCAGAGATGGAAATTCTGCACCGAGGTCCTAAAATAAATTAACTAAATACAATTAATTTTACTTTAAATAAAATCTTATCTCTCATTTGTGCTCAACTCCTGATGATTTTTAAATGACAGAATGAAATGTGGATTTATTTACTACCTTCTTTCTGGATATTTCTAGGTTAACATTTCTTTTTTCTTTTCTTTCTTTTTTTTTTTTTTTTTTTTTTGAGACAGAGTCTTGCTTTGTCACCCAGGCTGGAGTGCAGTGACCCAATCTGGGCTCACTGCAACCTCCACCTCCTGGGTTCAAGAGATTTCTGCTGCCTCAGCCTCCCGAGTAGCAAGTAGCTGGGACTACAGGCATATGCCACCACCATGCCCAACTAGTGTGTGTGTGTGTGTGTGTGTGTGTGTGTGTGTGTGTATTTGGTAAAGATGGGGTTTCTCCATGTTGGACAAGCTGGTCTCGAACTTCTGGCCTCAAGTGATCCACCCACCTCAGCCTCCCAGAGTGCTGAGATTACAGGTGTGAGCCACCACACCCGGCCTCTAGGTTAACATTCCTTAACCTGAGGTTTATGGACTTTACCTAGAGAGCTTATTATTTTTTCTGAATGGTATAACATAGTTTTTGAATCCTTTGAGGAGAGTTAAAAAGACTTCTTGTATATGTCTATAACCTGGGCAGAAATTTCAATTTTCTTGTCTTTTTTTTTTTTTTTTAAATGGTGTCTCACTCTGTCTCCCAGGCTGGAGTGCAGTGTCACAATCTCAGCTCACTGCAACCTCTGTCCCCCAGGTTTAAACAATTTCTCTGCCTCAGCCTCCCGAGTAGGTGGGATTACAGGCGTCCTCCACCACACCTGGCTAATTTTTGTACTTTTAGTTGAGTCAGGGTTTCACCATGTTGGCCAGGCTGGTCTCAAACTCTTGACTTCAAGTGATCTGCCCACCTTGGCCTCCCAAAGTGCTGGGATTACAGGCGTGAGCCACTACATCTGGCAGAAATTTCAATTTTTTAAAATAAATTTTAAGAAATCCTATTCTTCAAGGAGATCGTGACTTGAAAAGCCCAGGAATCACTATCACTATTCTAGGTATTAATTTATGGGATGTGACTTGTTGAGAATATAGGATTTCTTTTTTTCTCTCGTCTTAGCTAAATTACTTGAATTGGACTAAGGTCTTCATTTGAACTGCTACATGCCTAGGCTTCAAAAACATCCACATTTCTGAAATGTCAGCTTTGTAAAGTTTTGATTGGAGCTTTTGCCAGTCTCAGGAAATTCTTTGTGCTTTTGTACTAATAATCTCTTGTGACCTATTTGGTAAAATGTTAACATGCTACATTTATTGGTCTTTTTTTTTTTTTTAAATCCCTTTGTAAAATGAAGTTATACAAGAGTGTGAACATCCTGGGGCCTTGAACCTCTCCTTTTTGGATTAAATGTCTTTTGAGAACATAGTTCTATGTTTCTTCTTTATTTCTTTACCAAGCAAACAAACAAAAATATTATAAACCCTCTTTTCTGCTATACAACTGAGCCACCAAATCATGCCACTCTTGTGCAATATTCAAACCCTTGTTTTTCTCCCTCCCTCTCCCTTTCTGTTCACCACTTCTGTTTTGTTTTTGTTTTGTTTTGTTTTGTTTTGTTTGAGACAGAGTTTCCCTCTTGTCACCCAAGCTGGAGTGCAATGGTGCAATCTTGGCTCACTGCAACATCTGCCTCCCAGGTTCAAGCGATTCTCCTGCCTCAGCCTCCCGAGTAGCTGGCACGCACCACCACGCCCAGCTAATTTTTGTATTTTTAGTAGAGACGGGGTTTCACCATGTTGGCCAGGCTGGTCTTGAACTCCTGACCTCAAGTGATCCGCCCACCTCGGCCTCCCAAAGTGCTGAGATTATAGGCCTGAGCCACAATGCCTGGCCCTGTTCACCAGTTTTGAATTTTTACTGAGGTTAAGTGTACGAAATGTTGCCTCTAGGAAGAACATTGACAGAAATTGAGTAAATATAGAGTTTTAATGAAATAATCCAATCTGTACAGAACACAATTTATAATCCATCCCAAGAAGTTTCGTCTTCTACTAGCCACAAAATTAGTCGTACTTCATGTAACTGCATTAGTCATTTCAGGCAATACCCTCTAAACGGACACCGTGTGTGTACTGGGATCTACCATAAGGATCTAGATGAAATAAATCAGGTCTTCTTGTGTAAGTTATATTGATGGAAACTTCAATTCCATTTAATTTATGTATTCATGGGGAAGCTCCTGAATGATCAACACTGCAGAAAGTACCGAGGAGCCAATGTGGGAAATTGGACCCCGTGGACTGTCAGTCTCATCGGGTAGATGAGATGTGTACCTGTGAAACACCAAGGAAATACTACGTGGAAGATACACTTCAGTTTTAAAACACACCCCATGTAATTCAAGAGGAAGTCAGAAGATGACAGAATTGGAGACACTGACATCGTTGAAGACAGAATTCTAAAAATACATCTGGATGAGGTCCAAGGGGGCAGAGAAAGCCCTGGAAACCAGGACAACAGCATAGCAAAGGCTCTCCTGGGATCGCACAATGCTGCACGAGAAGGGAAGGCATGAAAGCACCTGGGAGAGAGAGAGAAAGCACAGGGGGGTGTGAGTGGATAGACCTGGGCTGAGCCTCGGCCTTGATGGCACTACAGCTGTGAGAGAAAGAGGGTGACACAGGTGGACCTCCAGAACGAGTGAGGAGCCCCCTGAACTGCAGTTGCCTCCAGAGTCAAGCAGTGCCCATGGCACGAATGACTGGCAGAAGACGTGGACAGGTACCGTGGAAGAGGGAAGTAGAAAAGAGGAAAGGATCAGGAGATGAGAAAGGGACAAAGAAGAGAAAGAGAGAGGGAGGGAGGAAGGGAGGGAAAAGCAGTGGCCTGCGTGGTAGCTCATGCCTGTAATCCCAATACTGTGGAAGCCTGAGGAGGGAGGATCACTTGAGCCCAAGGAGTTTGAGGCTGCAGTGAGCCATAATTGCATTACTGCACTCCAGCCTGGGCAACAGAGCAAGACCCCATCTCTAAAAAAAAAGAATTAATTAAATCATAAAAATTATATGAAACAAAAGTGAATAACCTCCTTTGCCTAACTACTTACTTGTGACAAGGGCTTCACAGAAACAACCCAACTTGGTGGCATTTCTTTTCCTTTTTTCTTTTTTCTTTTTCTTTTTTTTTTTTTGAGACAGAATCTCACTCTGTTGCCCAGGCTGGCATGCAGTGGTGCAATCTTGGCTCACTGCAACTTCTGACTCCCAGGTTCAAGTGATTCTCATGCCTCAGCCTCCTGAGTAGCTGGGATTACAGGCGCGCGCCACCATACCTGACTAATTTTTATATTTTTAGTAGAGACGGGGTTTCAGCATGTTGCCCAGGCTGGTCATGAACTCCTGACCTCAAGTGATCCACCCGCCTTGGCCTCCCAAAGTGCTGGGATTACAGGTGTGAGTCACCTCGCCTGGCTGGAGACTTTAACTTTTTAACATTTTTCTTTTCATAAAAAATGATTCAGTAAGTAGTTTCCCAGGTAATAAATACAGTCATACATTGCTTAATGATGGGGAAACTTTCTGAGAAATGCATTGTCAGGCAATTTTGTTGCTGCAAGAACGCTGTAGAATGAACTCACACAAACCTAGATAGTACAGCCTCCTACACAGCTAGGCTAGAGGGCATACCCTATTGCTCCCAGACTACAAATCTATACAGCATGTGGCCCTACTGAATACTGCAGGCATTGTAACACAATGGTAAGTATTTGTGTAGCTAAGCATAGAACAGGTACAGTAAAAATATGGTGTTATAATCCTATGGGACCGCCATCGTTTATGCTGCCCATCACTAGCTAAGACATCACTATGCAGTGCCTGCCTATACAGCCTCACAGAGATCCTTCCATTCTCTTAACCGGCCTCCTGCTGGGACCGAGGGCTCCCTGACATAGATGAACATCTTCACTTACCTATAATTATTCAGAAGATTACCAATAAACACATGAGTTAAAAGAAATTGAAGGCCGGGTGCGGTGGCTCACGCCTATAATCCCAGGACTTTGGGAGGCCAAGGCGGGCGGATCACAAGGTCAGGAGATCGAGACCATCCTGGCTAACACGGTGAAACCCTGTCTCTACTAAAAATACAAAAAAATTAGCTGGGCGTGGTGGTGGGCGCCTGTAGTCCCAGCTACTCGGGAGGCTGAGGCAGGAGAATGGCATGAACCCGGGAGGCGGAGCTTGCAGCAAGCGGAGATCGCGCCACTGCACTCCAGCCTGGGTGACAGAGGGACACTCCGTGTCAAAAAAAAAGAAAGAAAGAAATTGATGTTTGGCCGGGCTCAGTGGCTCAGGCCTGTAATCCCAGCACTTTGGGAGCCCGAGGCAGGCAGATCATGAGGTCAAGAGATCGAGACCATCCTGGCCAAAATGGTGAAACACCGTCTCTACTAAAAATGCAAAAATTAGCTGGGTGTGGTGGCACGCCCGAGTAGTCCCAGCTACTCAGGAGGCTGAGGCAGGAGAATCACTTGAACCCGGGAGACGGAGGTTGCAGTGAGCCGGTATCATACCACTGCACTCCAGCCTGGTGACAGAGCGAGACTCATCTCCCAAAAAAAAAAAAAAAAAAAAAGAAAAAGAAAAAGAAAGAAATTGAAGTGCCCATCAATATAGTTTGTGTGGGATGACCTTGATTTTTCTCATGTGACTTCCCTCTTTTGATCCCAGTCCACGCTGAAAGTCCAGTTAGAAGGGTGTGATCCCAAATGGCTTGGGTTGTGGGAGGCCCCACCCTGCCAAAAGGCCCCCTGCAGCCTCTCAGAGTCTGATTCCCGGGACCAAGCCAAGCAGCTCAACACATGTCCTATTAAGCAGTTAATTATTTCTCTTTGATACTGGCTTTTTTATCTTTTAATACAACAGTTTTACTGTCTCTGATAATTACCCTGTCTCAGATAACTCTTTTAAATCTAATGAGGCGTGGCAAGCCCTGCTTAACCAGGCGACACATCATTAACTTCTGCCTCTTTATTTGTCATCGTACCACACTCAACGACTGTATCAACAGCCAGATGCGAAACCCATAGCTTGCCACTGGCAACACTGTGGGAGGTGACCTGCTGTCAGGTCAGTTAGCCCTGGGTCTTCCAGGGGCCACTCACAGCCCTGTGAAATCTCCTGCCCATGGGCCGGGTGGAGGCCCCTCCAATGTCACTCAGCTCCCCACTCACCTACCAACAAGACCTGTGGGCTCGGACCTCTGTTTTCTCCACCCTACACCCAGGAGGCTGTGATATTTTGTCTCCAAAATCCCTGATGGAGAAGCAGTGAGAAGGGGTGCCAGGAGCACTGAGTTACTCAACAGACTTTGAGTCAGTCTAGCTAAGCTGTTCACCACCTGTGTGGCTTTGGGAAAACCACTTCACCCCTCTGAACCTTCTTCCTTCCTTCCTTCCTTCCTTCCTTCCTTCCTTCCTCTCTCTCTCTCTCTCGCTTCCTTCCTTCCTGCCTTCCTTCTTCTTTCTTCCTTCTTTTCTCTTTCTCTCTCTTCCTTCCTTCCTTTCTTTCCTTCCTTCTTTTCCCTCCTTCCTTCTTTTCCCTTCCTTCCTTCCTTCCTCCCTCCCTCCCTCCCTTCCTTCTTTCTTTGTTTCTTTTTTTGACAGGGTCTTGTTCTGTCGCCCAGGCTGAAGTGCAATGGCATGATCTCAGCTCACTGCAGCCTCCACCTCCCAGGCTCAAGCAGTTCTCCTGCCTCAGCCTCCCGAGTAGCTGGGACTACAGGTGCACACCACCATGCCTGGCTAATTTTTGTATTTTTAGTAGAGACAGGGTTTCACCATGTTGGCCAAGCTGGTCTCAAACTCCTGGCCTCAAGCAATGCACCCACTTTGGCCTCCCAAAGTGCTGGGATTACAGGTGTGAGCCACCGCACCCAGCCCTGAGCTTATTTCTTTATCCAAAACAATGACAACAACATATTCCTCCCTCAAGAGGCTGCTTAAGAGAATCATAACACCTTTCTGGAGTTGTACAGTCACACACCACATAACAACATCTCAGTGATGGACTGCATATATGATGGTGGTCCCATAATATTATAACACTGGGTTTTTACTGTCCTTTTTCTATGCTTAGATATGTTTAGATATGCAAACAGTCGCCACAGTGCCCCAGTTGCCTGCAGGATTCCACACAGTCACATGCCATGAAGGTTAAACGAGATAATTGCTATCTATGATACCAAGCCACATTACTCTGGAATAAAACATAGAATAATTTCTTTTAGTCCACTTTGGGGATGAGTTAAGGTATAAATAAGCATAGAGTGAAGGCACTATGGAGAATCTGTTTCTTTAGGTCTCCTCTCTCGCTCATATTTTATTTAACCCCATGTAACCCTGTAACAGCTTACACTGTCACTCGCAAGTCATTTTGTGAGTCTCAGGGTTTATTTTTTAGCATCTACCCATGTTCTAGGCAGGTTGCTCAATGGCCTGTGAGTTAGGGATGATCCCTGCCCGTTGGGAGCTTATACTCTGATGCGGGAGAGAGCCACAACGGAGCACTCACGGAAGGTTGACAATACCACGACTTTACGCAAAGCTGTTCACCACCTGTGTGGCTTTAGGAAAACCACTTCACTCCCCTGAACCTGTTTCTTTATCTAGAACAATTTGCTTTGAATTGCTTTTCACGTCTGTATTCCCACCGCCCAGGGCACCACCTGGCACATCCACATCAGGTCAAGTTCAAAGTGCTAAATACGTACACATGGTGGGCTTCATCATGAGTGAGTGTGATGACAGTAGGAGGAGAGTCCTCAAACGGGGTGCCCTTCTGAGATCACCATGTGCATGGCGGGACATGCAGAAAATGTGGTGCCAAAAGATTTAGTGGGAGCTCTAACTCCCTCACCTGTGAGCACGGCCACCTAAGCCAAGGCACAGAGCTGTGACTTATCATTAACACGAGGCAGTGATGCCTTCTCACAGGGCCCATGCAAACATAAATGGAATATCTGAGCATAGTAAACTCTAATTATTGTTGGAAATATTATTACTGATTTTGGTCACTTCTTGGGCTGTGGGCCACCAAGGGAATGACTTAGGATAGAAAGGAGTGTTTTAAAATTAGATTTGCTCTGTCTGGAGGATTAAGATCGTTGCAGTTTCACATGGGGAACTATCTCTCTCTCTCTCTCTCTCTACCATCTTTTCCTACCCACATTCTTGCTTTGCGGCCGAGCTGGTAGCTAAGTCTGTTTCTGTAAATGAGCTTCAGAGGCTCCGGGAAGCTGTCCATTTTATCAGGACTGCTGCTACGGTTTTGGAATTAATCTCAAACACGTATCTTTAATAGAAGGTCAGTTTTAATCTGAGCACATAAATCTCTTATTTTTGCAAGATACAGATTGAGTGAGTTGCCACATGTTTTCCAGGTTATCATCTCATGAGTTCAATTAGTTTACAATAAACAGTAACAAACTATATTTCTGTGCCTTACAAGCTGGGAAGACCACTGGACTATCACTGTCAAACTCCCCTCTGGAGCCCAAAGCAGACGGCCATGGGGAGAGGGATATGGATGGGACGGGGTGCTTTGTAAAACGTCAAAAACGATAGGCAGTCTCCACATTGCTACCCCTTTACCGCCAGAAAAACCACATCTGTTTTCCTCACTGCAGCTTAGAGCACCCAAACTTTGTCAATGGGGTGCTTCTTGTCTGCTGTCTATGACCTGGAAGTTTCTTTCTCCCATAAGTGAAAAAAGTGAGAGCTGAGAGAACCAGCCCCATGAGCTGCAGGTCCTGCTGGACTCCACATTCACAACTTTACATTGGAAACTGTAGAGTTCTGACTCGTGTGTGATTTCCTGATGATCATGCTCTGGTCCCAAGACAGTCCCACAAGAGAGCTGGGCTAGAAGCCAAACTGAGGGGAGCTGCCCTCACCCAAGAGGTGCACCTTGGGTGCCCTCTGCCGAGACACTCAAGAATTCAGTCTGCCTAAGACAGTAAGCTCCCTGAGGGCAGGAACCACATCTGCCTTGTTCTCTTTTATATCCATGGTACTGAGTGCAGCACCCTGCACAAAGCAACACCTAGCAAGTATTTAAGGGGTGAATGAATGAATGCCTAGCAGCCCCTCACCTGAGTACCCTCCCATCCAGAGCTGGGGAAACTCCAGTCAGAACGCTCTTTAGAAGGCTGACTCATGAGGGACCCTCACCCCTTAGGCTGAGTGAGGCGTCTGTTCTTCCTGTAGGGCCACCCCAGCAGTCTCATCATGTCCATCATATATCACTATAAAATTATTATGTTCAAAGGCAAAACCCCGTCTCTACAAAAATTACAAAAGTTAGCCAGACATGGTGCTGCATGCCTGTAATCCCAGCTACTTAGGAGGCTGAGGCAAAAGAATCGCTTGAACCCAGGAGGTGGAGGTTGCAGTGAGCTGAGATCACGCCACTGCACCTCAGCCTGAGCAACAGAGACTCTGTCTCAAAACAACAAACAACAAAAATTCTTATGTTCATTCACAAATCCATTATTTCAACAAAACTAACTGAATATGTGCCATGTGCCAGCAGTATTCTTCTTTTGAAAATACATAACACAGTTGGGAGTGGTGGCTGACACCTGTAATCCCAGCACTTTGGGAGGCTGAGGCAGGTGGATCACTTGAGGCCAGGAGTTCAAGACCAGCCTGACCAACACAGCGAAACCCCGTTTCTACTAAAAGTATAAAAATTAGCCAGGTGCAGTGGTGCACACCTGTAGTCCCAGCTACTTGGGAAGCTGAGACATGAGAATCTCTTGAACCCAGGAGGTGGAGTTTGCAGTGAGCCAAGATTGTGCTACTGCACTCCAGCCTGGGTGACAGAGTGAGACTCTGTCTCAAAATAACGATGATAATAATAGTACATTAACATGACCCAACTTTCAAAATTAGATAAGGTATGAAATGAAATGTCTTCCCCACTGGTAGCCATCGTTATTAGATTTTGAACAAAACAGCAGGCTCAACTCACCCTGTCTATCCCATCCAGGTTACAAAATTGTTCCATTTTTCCCAACTCGTACAATGCATTTTCATGATTGGGAACGAATCTGGTCTCTTCCTTTACTCATATGTAATAATTCACGCCATTTACGGAATAGTGGAGTCAAATCAAGTGAATTCGCAGTGGGCAGGTGGGTGTCTGTCCCAGGCTGACCTGCGTGCTTTCACAGCACCTTCAGTGCAACCCTACAGTTGCTGATCCCGAGTGCACCTGCGTTCCTGCTGTTCCGGGAGCTGATCAGGTGGATTCACTAATTTGGGCTTACGTCTGAAGTACACGCACCTTCTGCGATCTCCGTTCTCCCTTATTCCCAGCAGGAATTGCTGAGAAAATGAGGAGTGGCTGCTTTGTAATTTTCTGACAAATGAATGAAGTTTAAACATCTGCTGGAAATGTATCATGTGATCTTCATGAGTGACAGCTGTCTTTTATAGAGAGGGGAGGGAAATATAGATGACGCAATAGAAAGTAGCTCTACAAATAAGCGAAATGGGAAATCTACTGACGGTGAAAATATACATTCATCAGTGTTATCTCACAGCATGAGATAATCCATCAGCCCTTCTTTCTGTTGGCTTTTTCTTTTTCCTTGTGTTGAGGGGGAGTATGACAATAACCCAGTAGATGGCGCTCATTGTCCGTTTATCTGCCATTGTGTGGCTCTGTCACTAGGTTGAGCTCAATTTTAAGATTTGAGAGCTAGAGGGCAAGATTTCCTTAGAAATGATACCGATTTAAGGGAAAAAATAAAAAATTTTTTAAAAAAAACGCTTTTAAAAATCTCTTTGAGAAGACTATGTCTATGAAGGTCCCAAACTTCAAGTTGCAAATCTCAGCTTGTAGCAAGGAAATCAGAGATGTGAGGGAGCTTTGCCACCAAACGTGGCCGTGACTTTCTGAAGGTGAGCACTAGGAACCACGGGGAGAGTGACTCGTGGAAAACCCTCCGCAATTCTCATCGAACTCTGCTGTTCCCCGGAAAATGCGTCTCAGGTCTGTGGGCTTTATTTGTGGTCTATTGCTCTCCATGAAATGAGGATTCCAGTTGTCGGGCATTTCAGGTGGAAGCACAGAAGAGACGCCGCTCCTGTGTGTCTGGGAAGATCCCGTCTGTCATCTGGAAGTCATAAAAGCCACTTTCGGAAACACAGATGTCACTTTTGGGGAACGGTCGTCATGTTTCAAGGCCCTTCCTTGGGTTTGAACTGGGAGGGCCAGAGAATGGTGATTGGCACATGGAGGTGTCCTGGCAGCGGTGGCCGCCAAGGGGCGGTCGGCCCTCCTGTCCCCGCCACCCTCAGCCCCGCTGCTGGGCCCTTCCAGGCCTTTCTCCCAGCTCCCTGCGTCGCCTCAACCTCCTGCTCTTACCCGCTTTGTGACTCCAAACAGAACAGCCCGTCAGTTCGTTTCTTAAGAGTCTTCCTTTTGTGCTTTCACATTTTCCTCTAAAATTTAAACTAACGATTTGTGTGTGGGGTGTATACATTGTGTGTGGGTGTATATATTATGTGGGGGAGTATATATTGTGTGGGGTGTATATATTGTGGGGAGAGTATATATTGTGTGGGGTGTATACATTGTGGGGGGTGTATATATTGTGGGGATGTATATATTGTGGGGGATGTATATATTGTGTGGGGGATTTATATATTGTGTGAGGATGTATATATTGTGTGGGGGATGTATATATTGTGTGGGGGATTTATACATTGTGTGAGGATGTATATATTGTGGGAGGATGTATATATTGTGTGGGGGATGTATATAGTGTGGGAGGATGTATATATTGTGTGGGGTGAAGTGTATATTGTGGAGGGTATATATATTGTGGAGGGTGTATGCATTGTGGAGACGTGTATATATTGTGTGTGGGATGTATATATTGTGTGGAAGGGGATGTATATATTGTGTGGAAGGGGATGTATATATTGTGTGGAAGGGGATGTATATATTGTGTGGGATGTACATATTGTGGAGGGTGTATATATTCTGGGGGGTGTATATATTATGTGGAGGGGGTGTATATATTATGGGAGAATGTATATATTGTGTGGAGGGGTGTATATATTGTGTGGGTTGTATATATTGTGGAGGGTGTATATATTGTGGAGGAGTGTATATATTGTGTGGGGAGTGTGTATATTGTGGGAGGATGTATATATTATGTGGAGGGTGTATATATTGTGGAGGGTATATATATTGTGGGGGGTGTATATATTGTGGGAGATGTATATATTGTGGAGGTTGTATATATTGTGGGGGGTGTATATATTTTGGGAGAACATATATATTGCATGGAGGGGGTGTATATATTGTGTGAGATGTATATATTGTGGAGGGTGTATATATTGTGGGTGTTGTATATATTGTGGAGGGTGTATATATTGTGGGTGTTGTATATATTGTGGAGGTTGTATATATTGTGGGGGGTGTATATATTGTGGGAGAACATATATATTGCATGGAGGGGGTGTATATATTGTGTGAGATGTATATATTGTGGAGGGTGTATATATTGTGGGTGTTGTATATATTGTGGAGGGTGTATATATTGTGGGTGTTGTATATATTGTGGAGGTTGTATATATTGTGGGGGGTGTATATATTGTGGGAGAATGTATATATTGCGTGGAGGGGGTGTATATATTGTGTGAGATGTATATATCGTGGAGGGTGTATATATTGTGGGTGTTGTATATATTGTGGAGGGTGTATATATTGTGGGTGTTGTATATATTGTGGAGGTTGTATATATTGTGGGGGGTGTATATATTGTGGGAGAACATATATATTGCATGGGGGGGTGTATATATTGTGTGAGATGTATATATCGTGGAGGGTGTATATATTGTGGGTGTTGTATATATTGTGGAGGGTGTATATATTGTGGAGGTTGTATATATTGTGTGGGGGAGTGTGTATATATTGTGGGAGGATGTATATATTGTGTAGAGGGAGATTATATATTGTATGTGATGTATATATTGTTTAGGGTGTATATATTGTGAGGGATGTATATATTGTGGAGGGCGTGTATATTGTGTGGGGGAGTGTATATATATTGTGGGTGTTGTATATATTGTGGAGGGTGTATATATTGTGGGTGTTGTATATATTGTGGAGGTTGTATATATTGTGGGGGGTGTATATATTGTGGGAGAACATATATATTGCATGGAGGGGGTGTATATATTGTGTGAGATGTATATATTGTGGAGGGTGTATATATTGTGGGTGTTGTATATATTGTGGAGGGTGTATATATTGTGGGTGTTGTATATATTGTGGAGGGTGTATATATTGTGGGGGTTGTATATATTGTGTGGGGGAGTGTATATATTGTGGGAGGATGTATATATTGTGTAGAGGGAGATTATATATTGTATGTGATGTATATATTGTTTAGGGTGTATATATTGTGAGGGATGTATATATTGTGGAGGGCGTGTATATTGTGTGGGGGAGTGTATATATTGTGGGAGGATGTATATATTGTGTGGAGGGGGATGTATACATTGTGTGGGATGTATATATTGTGGAGTGTGTATATATTGTGGGTGTGTACATATTGTGGAGGATATATATATTGTGGCGGTTGTATAATTGTGGAAGGTGTATATATTGTGGGGGATATATATATTGTGGGGAGTGTATTTATTGTGGAAGGATGTATATATTGTGTGGAGGGGGGATGTATATATTGTGTGAGTTATATATATTGTGGGGGTGTATATATTGTGTGGGATGTATATAATGTGGAGGGTGTATATGTTATGGAAGAGTGTATATATTGTGTGGAGGAGTGTATATATTGTGGGAGGATGTATATATTGTGTGGAAGGGGATGTATATATTGTGGGGGTTGTTTATATTGTGGGGGATGTATAGAGAACAGTTACCTCAGATTCGCAGAGAATGGAGCCTGTCCCCATGTGCTGTGACTTGCCAGAGTCCCCAGTGCCTGTGACCACCTCTGACCCTGGAAGTGAGGGTCAGAGGAGGTCACAGAGGCCAAGGAAGGGTGCTCCCTCGTGCTGTCACCAGGCTGATGAGATGCAGGTGACAACTTTCCCCAGACCACCCTGATGCGTGTCCACTTCCATTAAAATCAATGTTATGATAGTGTTGGCACTTGGCTCCTGGAAAGGAGACACCAAGGCTCTGAAGATGAAAAGTCACACGAGCACATCCCGCCCCTTCCTGGGTGGCCTCCAGAAACTCTCTCGCAGCACTCCCCACTTTCGGCTATTTAGGGGCCTTTACAATACTTGTTACATTCATTGGGCAGACATGGCCCACATTTTCTAAAAATGTTCATTCAGGTTGCTTCCAGAACTGGCTTTGCTTTTTTAAGTTGAAGAGGAGGGAAGGGTTTGGGGAGGTAGGAAAGGGTGTGTGTGGCCTCTGAGATACGGGCTGGAGTTTTATTTAACAAAACAGATGATAGCAAGACAGATGAGACTAGATAGATGGACTAGATAGATAGATGAAAATAGAAGATAGATGATTGATAGATGATAGATGATTGATAGGTAGCTGACAGATAATAAAAGATAGATGATTGATAGATGATAGAAGAGAGATACGTGGATAGATGATTGATAGGTAGATGACAGGTAGAAAAATTAACTGAGCTCATTTTCTAATGTAACCTCATGTTGAATTTTTAAATTTCTGAACAAAAGAGTCCTCCCATCAAAGTAGCCTATGTTCCTTGACAACCCATTGCCGGGCAGAGCGTTCTTGGGGATACTCAACTTGCCCCTCAAGGGGTCCCTGGAAATGGGGACGCACACAGCATCCCATGTGTATATCTATAGAAGAGGATATAGATACATACATAGATAGATAGATATGGATAGAGGAATAGCTAGACTTTATATTCCAGTTTATCGTTCATAAAGGTAATCCAAAGAAAGGCAAGCATCATTTATTAGTTTACCTCGTAGAGAAATCCCAGGCGAGCCTTTTGCCTATTTTTGGTAAAATGAGCTTATTGCTTCCTCCTGTAGTCTGAGGTAGCTCACTCTGGTGCTGCGGGAATGTGGAAACCTGGGACCCGGGGAGACGGTGGCTGCTGTGGGAGAAGTGGTCTTTCTCCCTAAACTGTGGCAACAAGTCAGGGAACAAGGAATTTAGAGACAGAACCGAAGACAGTATTTATTCTGCCTGTAAGTGGCAGAATTGGTCTTCAGACAACTCCTGGGGATGCTGTGTGTGTCCCCATTTCCAGGGACCCATTGAGGGGCAAGTTGAGCATCCCCAAGAGCCGTCTGCCTGGCAATAGGCTGTGGAGGGACACAGACTACTTTGATGGGAGGACTCATTTGTTCGGAAATTAAAATACTCAATGTGCGCTCAAGTTAGAAAATGGGCTCATTAAATTTTTCCAGCGATCTTAGACCCATCCAGTGATGAGTGCATCCCTAAGGTCTGCAGACTTGTCCTGAATACGCCACTTTAAAAACAATACCGATTAATTAAGACTAGGTCCACTTAGCCCTTCTGCTTTTTGAAAAGGATCCTCCAAATAACAAATTTGTTGTGTTATGGATTGGTTTAGAGACAACGGGCTCACTTGATTACAATGCCACGCTTCAGATATTTTTACTGAAACCGATCAGGCCTCCGGGAGAGTCTGGGTAACAAGGAAGCCTCTGGAAATGCCCCCAGGGGGGTGAAATGGAGCTCCCTTCAAAGGTTTTGGTCTTGTGATTAATAACAGGAAGAAAAAGACTCTACAAAAGCACAGGCTCTAGGTTCCGAGCTTTCTTTTTTGCATCCCTGTCCGTGACTTTTCCCTCCTCAATAAATCTGAAAACGCTGCTCTGGGATTCTGATTTTTTCTTTTCCTTCTCTTCCAGCAAAACATCTTAAGGAACCAAAGGAAGAAAGACAATGTCCTTGGAGAATCTGGTTAGATTTTTATCACTTTCCTTCAATATGTGGAATGGAAGAAGAAAGATTTTACCAGTTTCTAGATTTTTTGTCCAATGATAACTTGTACTCATACTAACTTTTTACTCTTGAATATTCCAAATATGACACACGGTGGAGGATAATTCTTCTTAGTTTATAAAATAGCCTTTAGCACAAAATAAATTGTTCTTTTTCCTGTTATACACCACACATGAAAGTCAAATGAGATAAACCTAATATGTACAAAAAGCATAAAACTATTTCAGAAATGCTTAATTAATTTTCTTTAACTTTGGCTTATTTTTAAAATACCATTGGTTGAGGTACATAAATTTTGTCCAGATTTCTAGTTTATCCACTGTTCTGCTTAGTCTGAAGATGTTTCTAAAATTCTCTCTGTCTTAATTTTCTCATTTTGTGGACATAAATTGGCATTACTTATGATCAAAGTTACCATAAAAATCATAAAAATATAAATATTACAATTTAATATCTCCATTGAAGTCACTGGGGCAGACAAAAATCATAACATGTAGGTCAGCAGTCCCCAACCTTTTTGGCACCAGGGACCAGTTTCTTGGGAGACAATTTTTCCAGGACCTGGGGGCATGGGGGAGGGGGAGGAGTGGGAAAGGGAGGAGGGTGGTAGGAGGTGGGGGGGGATGGCTTCGGGATGAAACTGTTCCACCTCAAATCATCAGGCATTAGGTTCTCATAAGGAGCACGCAACTTAGATCCTCTACAATAGGTTCGGCACTCCTATGAGGATGCAGTGCCAATGCCGATCTGACATGAGGGGGAGATCAGGCATAATTAATTGCTGGCTTGCCAGCTGCTCATCCTTGCTGGGCAGCCCAGTTCCTAACAGGCCCCAGAAATTGGGAACCCTGACATAGGTAACTATAATATATATTTTACAATTTTTTTTTGAGACAGGGAGGGTCTCACTCTGTCACCCGGGCTGAACTGCAGTGGTGTCATCACGGCTCACTGCAACCCTGACCTCCTGGGCTCAAGCAATCCTCCTGCCTCAGCCTCCTGAGTAGCTAAGATGATAGGCACATGCCACCATGGCTGGCTAATATTTCTTAATATTTTTATAGAGATGGGGTCTCACTGTGTTCCCAGGCTTGTCTCAAACTCCTGACCTCAAGCAATCCTCTGCTTCAGCCTCTCAAAGTGTTGGGATGACAGGCGTGAGCCGCTGTGCCAGGCTTATCTTTCTTATTTCTCAATGACTGCCCATGTGAATACCTAGAATCAAATGCATTTGCAGTTGTATGATATAGAATAGTAAGTGTAGACCAGAGACGTAAAATTATGGCATCGAAAGGAACCTATTTCTAAGGCTCTGTGAAACCCCCAAACAAGCAATATGAGGTCTTTCCATAGATTTCTCTGACATCTTGCTGTTGAATCTTTCAGTCCAGCACACGGACTCCATCTCTGAAACATGCCATTGCCCTTGTAAACAAAATTAATGGAATTTTCCATATAAATAAATATGTATAATATATTTAGCTTGCATTTATTGCTAGACAGCTGAAAATTGGCTCTAGGTAGCAATTAGTGCTGAATAAATCCGTAACTGATATTCCAGCCTTTGCCACCGTGGAAATTTTTAAGCAGGACAACCTGATGTCATGGTGATAAGATATTTTTTCTTCAATCTTTATTTGACTAATAGTCTTTAATATTAAATGAAGATGGATTTGAGAAAAGAGCTCGATTCATTTTCACTGGATATGCTGCATTGCACTTTGTCTTTGATCTGTAAAAATGCATTGGTCAGTTTCCTTTAAACCTACTGCAGAGAGGGTGGTTATCAGAAATGAGACCAGCTGGTGCAATCGCGTTTGATTTGACAAATATTGATGGGTACCTACCACTACATACCAGATACCATGCTGGGCATGGAACACACAAAAATTAATTAGTCCCTCCGTCTGCTTTTGGCTTTGTGAAAAATATAGACACCTGATTCTCCTGCTCTGTCGTAGGCTAGGCTCCGTCCTTTTCTGTTTATTTCTAAGCTTACTGGATTTCTCAGCATTCATCCCTTTTTAAATTCATTCATTCATTCATTCACTCATTCATTCATTCATTCAACAAGTCTCTCTTAGTATCTACTCTGTGCCGGGCACCGTGCTGCGTTCTAGGGCCAAAAGAAGGAACAGAACCAGATCTGGTTCCTGCTCCTGGAGTCTGTACTTCAGTGAGGGAGAAAGGCATTAATCAAAGGAGCCCAAATGCAGAGCTGACACCCATGACAAGCGCTGTGAAGGAGACTGTGAGTCCTGGGAGAGTGCGGAGGGCAGGGATGACGATGAGCCTGGGATCTGAGGGTGGAGGAGGGGCTGAGTCTGCACAGATCGGAGAGAAGCCTTCCCGACCCCCACTGAGAACCAGACGGTGGATGGGAGCAAAGAGGATGAGAAGGAAGAGGAGAGGCATGGTTTGGGGCAAGGTTAGAAAAGAAAGGGGGCAGAAATCAAACGATGGAAGGCCTGGTAGGAATGATTCTGGAAGGAGCAGTGACGTGCTGCTCGGATTTAGAAACGATCCCCCAGCTGCAGTGCAGGACGCGTGGAAGGACTTCTTTCCGGAGGTTGTAGCGCCCAGGGATTTGTGGTATCTGAGTAAGAGCGGAAGCACATGCCTGCCTGGACACCTAAGCGAAGAGCCCCGTGTTGTGGAATCCCCCGTCCTTTCTGAGGGGACAGCACCAATCCCAGAGGTCTAGAATTGCCTGGCTGGTCTTCAGAACACGGTTTATGGAATAGACCAATAGCCCCAGGAAGGAACTCACTTCCAGTGGCACACAAGTAAATAATATGGGTTTTGTTCCTTATCTTTCTATGGTAAGAAGCTATGAAAACAGCAGAGTGAGTGAAATGGTAGAAGAAGACAGTCTTGTAGGCTCCTAAAATTCTTATCACTTTGTCGAGTGTTCTCTCCTCAAGGGTACAAACGATGTCTTCATTGCCTGGAAATGATGGCGCCCTTGTTCTTTATCCAAAGACTGATGGGGGAAAGAGTCATTCATTTAATAACATGGGGTCCTCATCACAGACTGGCCACCAATATAAAGCTTCGAATTGTTTTAAAATGCCCACTTTGTTTTAGAATGGTTCATGGAAGCTTTTCATAGTTTTCACAAATGATGATCAATATAATAAATTTATAAAGCCCATTTCTTTCAAGTAGAATCAGTGATAGAATTATTATACATATTCATTTTAAAATAAACATCTTCTCTCTATCTTCAGAGTCAAATTATTAACTGAGGAACATACTGAAAAGAAGAATAAAATGAGTAAATTAATTTTTCCTCCAGAGATAGTTACTAGTAATATTTTGGTATATGTTCTTCCAATAAGTTTTTCTATTCATATTTACACATTTTTAAAGGTTATCTAAAATATACCATCTGTAACATTTTTTCACTACACTACTGAAAAACTTTTCATGTTAGTATTTCTTACTAATTTTTTTTATTTTTGTAATTTTTTATTTTGATTTTGTGGATACATAGTAGGTGTATATATTTATGGGGTACATGAGATGTTTCGATCCAGGCATGCAACGTGTAATAATCACATCGTGGAGAATGGGGTCTCCATCCCCTCAAGCATTTATCCATTTTGTTACAAACAATCCAGTTATATCTTTTTAATTATTTTAAAATGTAAAATTAAGTCATTATTAACTCTAGCCACCCAGAAGCCTTGAATTTTTTAAGCTTTGGAGGAGATGAAGCCAGAGAAAGAGAAGCCACGTTTCCCACCATGGAAACACGCTTATGAGTCCTTCGCGATGGGCAAAGCCCACGTTTGAGTAGCAGCTGCTTGTCCCCTTGCCCTTTGCCCAGGTCCCTGATGATGTTTGTCTTGGATGCCACTGTGTGATGCCACTGTACAGTCGGGAGTGAAATTAGCCTCCTGGATGGTGGCATGTGGGGATGATTCCTTACTGGGGAGGGTGGAGAGTATGGGAAGTGACCGAGGAAATCCAGCCTGGGGGATTCAGCCTCCATGTCACAGAAGGAGACGCTGCTGTGCAGTTTCTGTGCGTTCAGAGCTTCCACTTAATTTCTCACAGTGTGGGCCTTCATAGAAGGTTCTTTGTTGGGTCACCTCGGCTCCTGCGCTCAGATGACAATAGGAGCTTCAGGAGCTAAAATGACCGATGTGCTGTGCTGGTCAGGGTTCACTTGCAGACAGCAGAGTCTGCCCCGGCTAGTTACACAGAGGAGGATTGATTACCGGCTTTCAGTGACTCCCAGCATCACTGCGGGGAGCGGGGGGTGCTGAAGAAATTGAAGACACTCCAGGCTGCCTCCCAAAGCCACACAGCAGAAAGGGGCCACCGAGAAGCTGAGATTCTGTCGTCACCGGAGAACCGCCTGCCTGCAGGCCAGCCCTGCATGTGACTGTTGCTGCTGCGTGCACACCCGCTCAGTGCTGCCCTTCATCCCACTTCCCCTCCCCAGGTCAGTTTAGAATTCGAGTCCCAAGCAATTGTTCCTGATGGGGAAATGGCAATTCCATTTTAGGTGACCTGAATTAGGTATTAGGTGCCTTGTATGCCAGTTCCCCAGAGAAACAACACCCACGCGTGTGTGTGTGTGTGTGTGTGTGTGTAGAGAGAGAGAGAGAGAGATTTATTACAAGGAAGCTGCTCACACAGCAATGGAGGCTTGACAAGTCTAAAATCCGCAGGGTGGGTCTGTGGGCTGGAGACCCAGGAGAGCTAATGGTGGAGTTCCAGTTCAAATGTCGTCTGCTGACAGAATTCTTTCTTGCTTGGAGGAGGTCAGTCTTTTGTTCTATTCAGGCCCTCAACTGATGAGATGAGGCCCTCCCACTTCACAGAGGACAGTCTGCTTTACTCAAAGCCCACTGATTGAAATGTTCATTTCATCCCAAAACACCCTTATGGAAAAATCCAGAATAGTGTTTGACTAAACATGTGGGCACTGTGGCCCAGCCAAGTTGATGCATAAAATTCACCATCGCGTGTGTGCCCTGTTGCATGGGACTCTAACAAATTCCTCCCACCCTCTACAGCACAGGAAGGCGCCCCAGAGAGAGGCTGGAATACACACTGTGTGAGCCAGTCTGCAGACTCTGCCAGATGCCTATGGAGACATCCTTGTGAAATTAGAATAGCTCTTCTCAGTTTATTTATGGAATCTTCTTGAAGATCAAAGATAAAGCACCGCTGTTGGTTTTGGTTTCCCCTATTATGACGGAGTCTGAATGAAAGGTGAACAATTCTATTTAGGTTCTAGCCTAGATGTGGGGGGAAAAATGTCTATGCTAAGCATGACCATTGAGGTTTACAAAAACAAAAGTAGGGTCGCAAGCTAACAAAGAAAAACTAGAGAAAAGATTCTCCTGGCCATGCCCACAGCTGTTCCCAGAAGCTTCCTGAAGCTGGTGATTTTATGTTCCTACTTTTCCTCTTAAGACTCCTGATGTACGTCCATTTCCCTGAGTTAATATAAAGTGACCAACTGCCAAGGTTTTCAGTTTCTCTCAAAATTTCAGCCAAACGCCTTGGAGGGAGGGCCTGAAGTCCTCCCACTAGAATTCAGCAGATCAACTCTCGAAGCTGCTATCTTGACCACTGAATAGTTTCAGGTTCCTTAGGCAGTAATGAAAATACATAATAATCATTAACATTTGGAGGGTGCTCTATATTTGGAATTATTTTCATATCTGTTGTGTTCTTTGGTCTTCACAACACGTCTTGGAGTTATTTTTTTCCCCAGATAGAGAAAACAGAAACTCGAGTATTTTTTTTGTTTTGAGACAGGGTCTTGCTGTGTCACCCTGGCTGGAGTACAGTGGTATGATCACAGCTCACTACAGCCTCAAACTTCCAGGCTCAAGAGATCCTTCCATCTCAGCCTCCCGAGTATCTGGGTCTGCAGGAGCACACCACCACACCCAGCTTATTTTTGTATTTTTAGTAGAGATGGGATTTTGCCATGTTGCTCAGGCTGATCTCAAACTCCTGACTCTATGACCCAGGCTGGAGTGCGGTGGCATGATAACAACTCACTGTAGCCTCAACCTCCCAGGCTCAATTGATCCTCCTGCCTCAGCCTCCTGAGCAGCTGGGACTAGATGCAAAACACCACACCCAGCTAATTTTTAAATTTTTTGTAGAGACAGAGTCCCACTATGTTGCCCAGGCTGGTCTCGAAATCCTGGGCTCAAGCTATTTGCCTGCCTCTGCCTCCCAAAGTGCTGGGATTACAGGTGTACATCACTGTGCCTGGACTCAGGTACATTAAGTGACTTTCTCTATGTAACCCAGTGGTTAGTACCAGAGGCAGAAGCCCACTTCCCTCACTCAACTCCAGTCTGATTTCCTCGTCCTGCAGCTCCCATGCCCAAAGTTTTGTCCTAGCATCGGTTGCTTAACTCTGGGCTGTGAGATTATCAATAAGACACCAGCCCGTAGGTGATTCTCAGCCTCGGTTCATGGCACCCACTTTGAGGTAGCTCAGATGGGTTGTGCAATTTGTCAAAAGTTCATTTTAACTTGCTGTCGTTGAAAATATATTTGGGGTCTATTAGTGCTTCTGTTTTAATATTTTTCTAACCATCCCGCAAGGGGGCAACAAGAGTTCTCAGAGCGGCCGAAAACTCTAGCACAGCTTTTCTTGGGATCACTGTTAGACATTCTTTATTTATAACCAGACCACAAAACTTAGCACAAGTTCAAGAAAATTTGCTATAGCTCACTTGGTAAAAATTCTGTGTTAAATGGCTGGGCATGGTGGCTCATGCCTGTAATCCCAGCACTTTGGGAGGCTGAGGTGAGCGGATCACCTGAGGTCAGGAGATCGAGACCAGCCTGGCCAATGTGGTGAAACCCCTACTAAACTGTCTCTACTAAAAACACAAAAAATTAGCTGGGCGTGGTGGCAGGCACCTGTAATCCCAGCTATATGGGAGGCTGAGGCAGAAGAATTGCTTCAACCTGGGAGGTAGAGGTTGCAGTGAGCCGAGATTGCACCACTGCACTCCAGCCTGGGCAACAGAGAGAGACTCAGTCAAAAAAAAAACAAAAACAAAAACAAAAAAAAATTGTGTTAACTTACTAGTTTGAGCAGTTTTCTTATTAGAGGTCTATGCTAAATAGGAGGTTTATTCTCTCACCCTCTTTTTCTTGTCTCTGTCCTGTTTGAGTTTGTGCTGGTATTTTCTGCTATTTTAAAATAATTTGGTCCTTTAAATGTCTATCAGCTTCTCCCTACTTCCTAACATGCCTCACACATAGGCCTCATGGTTTTCCAGGTGGAATAACCCTAAGATCATAATGCTGTTGATTTAATGTTGGAAGCTCCTCCGAGGAAGGGACCATGCCAAGAATTTATTTGCATTTTACACAAAGGCTGTCAAATGGGGCCATCCTAGTGCCTGCGTGATAGGGCAGCTGTCCTTGAAATGAAGTAATCACTCAAGCCCTTGTTGAATGTGCACAAGAATGAATGAATCAATCAATAAATGAACCAATGATGCTCTAACAGGTGAGATGGAACAGGAGGATCATGAGCTCTTGAGCCTAGGCCCATTTCTGCTAAAGGATTTCTCATCCCTGAAAGCAATGCCCATCCCTCAAAGCCTTGCCTTTCCCTTTGAGAATGATCACACATCTTGTTTCCTATCTCAATACCTCACTCAAATTCCTTGGAGATCCTGGCACAGCAGATAGTCAGTAGCCTACGGTGTGAATCGCCTCTGGAACTTTAGAAACTGTTGACACCTGGAGAATCTGATTCAGCAGGTCTGGAGCAGGGTAGTGGGTCTGTGGGTTTCACGATGAACCTGATGCCCACCAAACAATGAGAGCCGCGGTCCTAAGGTAGAGGACCAAAGAGTTCACTCTGTTGCAATTTTTGAGTGCTTGAAAGTAGTTTTATTTTTGTTTTTCTTTGTGAGAAACTTTGCACTAAGACAGAAAGATGAGTCTGTTTTTAATATCATCCCTATGAAGGGAGCACCTCCACCATAATGACCCTGACGAGATCTTTCAGAGAGCATTTCCAACTCTATCATCTGGTTGGGGCTCGGCTAAATCGTGATTGTGTCCCTGAAATACAGTGATGCCTACTTACCCGGCATCACACTGGTTTTACTGGATATTAAAGTGGACTTCTAGAAAGTTACAAAAGACCTGAAGAATCCTAGTGATTCCTCTCTGATTCAATGCAACAGTCACTCACATCCACTGAGGTCCTCCTGGAAGCCAGGCCTGGTGTTTTCACGTGGTATTTTCTCATTCAAGCTTCACAGCAATCCAATGGGGTGAGGTTGTCTTATCTCCATCTTAAAGATGAAGGAAGCCAGGCTCTCCCAGGCTACATAATTTGCCCAGGGCTAAGGCTCCAGGGCTCAGGGCCACCTGGGGCTCTAACTCCAAAGTCCTTAACCATGGTGCCACCCTATTTCCTATTTGTAGCTCCATTTGAAAAGTGTTAATTGAAGCTTCCTTGAACTTTCCTTTGGAGTTTGTTGCCTTTTTTGTAGTTGTTAAATCAAGAGGGTCAAATAGCAAAACAAGAAGAAAATTTATAGAGCTCTAGGGAGTGGATAACGGGAAACTCTGCAGGCCCAGCAGTGAATTCCATGCTGGGAAACCTTGGATGGAAGGGGATTCTGGCACCTCCTGTTATTTTAGGTGGGGACTGAGTATGAGTTAATTTCCAGCTGCCCACACAGACCTTATCAATCAGGATGGCTCCATGACACTTGCCAACACCATGCTGACATTTGACCTTGCTGCCATTTTATGCTCACCTTACTTAAATGACAAGGGATAATGAATGTTTGCAACTGGTCAGGCATCAGCACGTCAGAACGTGGAAGATCACAGAGACTTGAAACTAGAAGAATTTTTTGTTTGTTTGCTTTTAAATGAAGCTAGGTGACTCTGCCTCCAAAGTCTTAGAAACTGCCTTGCTGGAGAGGCCACTACAGTAACATAGACAAAGCTCTAAGCCACTACTCATCACTGAGCTACAGGAACAAGAAGAAAAGTTTAGATAAAGAGAAGTAAAGCATTCTCCTAATGCAGCCTAAGTAGAAAATTGAACCCGAAAAACAAGTTTATCAGCATCATTGAAACAAAAAGCAATATAGATTCAATCATAGTGTCACTTTAACATGGCTGAATTTTCAGATACTCTGATTTCCTGTTGGAGTTTTAGTAGAACTAAGTAAGGCATTGATACGGAATCTGTTCCATTTATCAAGTACTGTGTAACAAACTATCCCCAAACATAGCGGTGAAAAACAACAAAAACACTTATTTTGCTCTTGAATCTGCAATTCAGGCAGGGCTTGACAAGGAAAGCTTGTCTCTGCTCTGCTCACTGTCAGCCAGGACAGTTCAAAGGCAGGGGGCTAAAATTATCTGAAACTCAGTCATTCACATGCCCAGTGATTCACACTGACTTTTGGCTAGGACCTGAGCTAGGCTTATCTGCCGGACAGCTACGCGTGGCCTCACCATGTGGCCTCACCACATGGAAGCACCATGTGCTTCCTCACAACATGGCGGCTGGATTTCAATGATGAGTGTCCTAAGAGAGAGAGGACAGCAGCTGTATCACTGTTTGTGACCTGTCTCAAGAGCCATGCAGCCTCACTTCCATTGCCATCTATTCATCGAGATGACCACAAAGGCCCACCTGAATTCAATGGAATGGCGAAATAGATCCTACCTCTTGCTGGGCGTAGTGGCAAGGTACAGAAGAGCATGTGGGACTAGAAATAGTGCAGTGTCCCTTTTTGGAAAATACAATTGGCCTCAGAATCCACAGTGCAGGATTGCCCCAGAAAGCCATATGAATTATTCTTTATGGAAGTTGGACACTCTGAAGAGCAGATGACCTTTGCCACCATGATATGATGTCCCACCCCTCTCTAATGCCAACCTTCCATCTGTCCCAGGAAGGGCTGTCTTCTCACAGTAGGTGTTGGGTATTTCTGCCTCCCCTTTTGGCTTCTGCCCAAACATACCCTCACCCCATGCCTCCTCTAGCTGCTCTAGTTCACAATATTCTCTCTCTTCTCTGAACTTTTACTTCCTATAGCACCGACAGAGCCTTGATATACTTCCTCCTCTCATGAGTTAATTTCCTTGTGTGCCTGTTGGCCTCAAAACCAGATAATAGGCCCTTGGCCCCTCTCCCTATGTCATGCACAGAGTGGGCATTCAGTGAATGGTTCTTGATTTGATTATACATTCATGACGTCACCGTAGAGTTAGTCTCCCTGGGCTACATATCAACATGGAAGAAAACTGCAGCCCCCTGACCTATTAGAAGAATGTGACATCTCACGGGAGTGCTCAGTTGCCCTTCAAAGACAGGAAAATAAATGTCAGATTTGGTTTTGTTTATCCGATCTTCATGCAATCATGGCTTCGTACCTCTGGGGGTGGAAAGAATTGGACTGTTTCATAATTGTTTAGAGGTAAGCATAAAATGCACTAAGGCATTGAACTCTGGGTGTGGTGAAAAAGAGAGAAGCTGGGAAGGGTGATAATTCATGGAATCTGGTTGGGTGCTCCTCATTTAGTGCCTTTGTGTGGGAGAAGAGCAGATAGATGGTGGGAGGGTGAAAGGAAGGGCTATTTCAAGTTGCTCCAAAAACTGGGAGTGGGTGGGAATTAAGTCTCTATCAGGTCAAGTTAGAATTAGCAAAGTGACTGAGAGTGAGCCTTGGGGTTTATTTTTTGGAAGGAGTCTAAAAGTCCTTCCCACAAAGCACTCCAGCTCCATCTAATGCAATGCCTCTGATTTGTCATAGGCAATTTCTATGAACTTATGCTGTTTTCCCAGTGGACTGGAGTTTATGTATCTCTCTTAATCTGCACAGCCCAGTGGGGAGAGAATCTGTGTTTGTTCCCCTCCCATCTCCTTGCTTACAACTCCTGCTCCCAGCTGGCTTCAGGAACACCCTTGGCAGAGGGGGTAGTGGACCCTCCCTCCACCCCCAAAAACTTAAAGAATGTGCCTTGATTAGAAGCACAAAGCAGATCTCAAGATGTGCTCAGCAGCTGTGGACACCCTGGAGATAAAAAGGAGAGGGGGCCGGTGCCTGTAATGCCAGCACTTTGGGAGGCCGAGGCAGGAAGATCAGTTGAGGTCAGGAGTTCGAGACCAGCCTGGCCAACATGGCGAAACCCTGTCTCTGCTAAAAATACAAAAAATTAGCCAGGCGTGGTAGTGAGCACCTATAATCCCAGCTACTTGGGAGGCTGAGGCATGAGAATCGCTTGTACCCGGGAGGAAGAGATTGCAGTGAGCTGAGATTGTGCCACTGCTCTCCAGCCTGGGTGACAGAGTGAGACTCTGTCTCAAAAAAAAAAAAAAAAAAAAAGAGAGAGAGATAGAGAATGTAGAGGAATGGAACCATTATATTACATATCCAAAAAGGGGACAATCCACTTTTTGGTTTAGAACATGACATGTTGTCTTCATGCCAAGCCATCCTTTCCAAATTGTGTTCTATTAATTTAATCTTATGATTACTTTGTATTGATTGTCTAAAGCCCTCACCAATTTGCGACAGTAAAATGCACCCTGGAAGGATGTTAGGTTTAGGAGAGATGCAAGTTGATACCACCGGCCACTGGCCACCAGGTCTCCATTCACAGATAACAGATTTTTGTTTCCATTATCAGTTGACAAATAACAGCTATGTGATTGACTGGGTGAAAAATAAATTTATTGTAGCGTGTTAGTTGCACCATTTCACTCCCTTTATATTTTTAAAGCAAAGATTAAAGTTCAAAAAGAAGCCGCATTTGGTGTTTTTCACGTCTGATGGTAAACTCCCTGAGGACAGAGACAGTTGGTTTCCTGGGAGAAAACCCCATGGCTTATCACCAAACAGCGTGCAAACAGTAGGTGCATGGGTGGGGAGGCCTCAATAGTGTCACATACAAAGAAAGGAGTGAAAGCCTGACATAAATTATCTTCCTTATCCAAAAAGCAAAGCTATCCTATGCAGAGGAAAATGGAGCTGAAACAAGTATGTCTCTTTCCTTCTTTGTATCCCACGACTGTAACCACAGGTGTGGCTCTTAGGACCTGTGGAGTCATTCACTGTCCAGAGGCCACGTAGGCTCATTCCTTGTTAGAATAAGGTTGCCTGTGCAGATGGCTGGTCCTGTGTGCAGGCATCTGGGCTCTCGTCTCCCAGGAGGGGAGGATGGGGCTGCCGTTGCTGTTGCCATGGCCCCGTGCAGTGTTTCCATAACACAGCCGGCCCACATCCCAAGCAGGCCAGCTTGGACAGTTTGCCCTGCATGATGCGAGACAGGCTGGAGAGGGATCAAGGACCCTTTGGGATTGGAATTCTGGGTTTTGCGTGTGAGAGTTTAACTCGGCAAAGACCAGGCCAAGTACATGAGTGCAGGCCCAAGATCCAAAAGGGAAAGTCCTGAACGCCCCCTTCCCCCTGTCTTTTCGGCGGGGCTTTGGGAGTTTGCAGGGTGTTCTGAATGTTTGGGCCTCAGGGATTCTCGCGTCCGGGAGATTCCAGGAGCTGTAGGGGGTGGAATGCGAGTAGGAGGAGAGGTGAGTAATGACCGGTGGACCCGCATGGGCTAACTCTTACGGTTCAAGGGTTCAGGAAGAGATTTGCAAACGTCTCTACTCTACTTTGTCTACAAAAGAACACAAAGGAATTCAGAAACTTAATTTGAAGTGGAGTTTTTGGGGATTTTTTACTTCTTGGCAGTGGTAGGCTACCCACCATCTGGGACCTGTATGTGTCATTGAAAAGAGAGTCCCCTCTGGCATGAGTGGAGTGTGGTATGCGTGGCCTGGAATCCCTGGGTGGCCTGACAGCCCGTTTTAATCAGCAATTCTACTGGAGTTCCAGTGATCCAGGGAACAAAGTTCACCACTGCTCCTTACTCAGAACTGGTGATAACGTTGACAGGGCTGATGGGAATCCTCCTGCTGGCTGCAAACTCCACCTGCAGCAGAGACGGGGCTTCTAGGGAGACAGGGTCAGTGTGAGTGAGTGCTGCTGGGTTTGCCCGGCTGCTGGAGTGGGTGTGCTACTCCTCAGTGTGCAGGGGGCATCCTCTGCCCCAAACCGACCCCATCTCATCTTCCCTTGCTGATTCCTCCTGGCTGCCTCCATGATCCGTCCTACTTCCCAAAACAGAGAAGATATCTAAATATCATTTTTCAACTTCCCCAGCTGGTAAATGATGAAATTATTATATACTTGCCTTTCTTATCTTTCTACCAAACAGTAGGTTCCTTGAAGACAGATGTCATTATCATTCCTGCTTATGTTCATGTCCCCTGATTAACAGGCTTTGTGCTTACCTAACAAGTATGTGGCACGTATCTGTTTAAATAGCATAAAACAAATATCTCAGTGTTTGCAGTAGTGGACATATACCAGTAAAGTGTCAAGGGTGCCATTTCAGAATCCCTTAATCTTCCAGCAACTTTTTGGTGACCACAAAGATGGTGTTTTGCCTGTGATGCCCCACTCTCCTAATATACTATATGGAATAATGACTTTCTATATCCGTAATCAATATTTACTTTGAATGTCAGTAGGTTGAGTTAGTAGTTTGATTCTGGTCCCTTGTTTACTCTGATGCAATCCCCTGTAAGAAGGACCTGACAAAGTGCCTGGTGAATGGGATTCGGTACATGCCAGTACCTTTTCTTTCCCTGCTAATGCGAACTTAGCAATAAGCACTCACAGAAGTGAGAGTCTAGAGCCTTGGTTATTGGCTGTGACTCTGCCATCACGCTCAGGTGATCATTAAGACATCATTTGGTAGTATCTTTCCTCTGGCAAGAGGAAGAGATGGCTGTTTTTGCATAGGGATAAGATATTATCTTTAAAGCACTTTGTCATCCCAGAAGAAAAGTGTACTCTAAGACCCTGGAGCAATACCCCATTTCTCTACTGTTATTAACAAAATAAATGTGTGTCTGGCACAAGGACTTACACTTAGCAGATAACTCGCAAACTATCAGTGTAGTGGTGCGTCATTTTTTGGCCACTTGGTCTTTTTGGGCAAATGCCCAACTGTGGAGACTCCCCCCACTTTACCAGTCCTGCCTCCACGTGGGAGCTTTGGCAGGGTTTATTTCTTGAGGCCAAGTCTCAACAAGTTGAATAGGAAAGCTTGGCAGCCCTAAGCTTCTTTTTCGTCTTCCCTGGGGCACGCTCCTATGAGCATGTTAGGAAAGAGATTTTTAGGACAGCATTTCAGTCTCGGTTCTTTGGTCTTTTTAGTTAAAGCTCCACGGCCCTGATTTTCAGATGGACATAGTTGTACCAGCTAGAGCTCATAGAGAAGATTTAGACATTTGCTACTCCAAGCACAGTCCACAGGCATCTGTGTGGGCCTCCCTTGGGGGAGTGTTGGAAATAGAGGATCTCAGACGCATGCCCCTCCCCCAACACCAGAATTGACCTAGCACCACATTCTCCAGGTGACTCACGAGCACTTGCACCTTTGAGAAGACTGATGGAGACAAACGCCCGGGAAGCCATCTGCAGACCCTGGAAAGGGGGTGTGCACTTCACCCAATCAGAGGCAGTCGTTTGGCTCAGCATCACAGAAAACAGATGTATTAGTCCATTTTCACATTGCTGATAAAGACATGCCCAAGACAGGGAAGAAAAAGAGGTTTCATTGGACTTACAGTTCCACATAGCTGGGGAGGACTCAGAATCATGGTGGGAGGCGAAAGATATTTCATACATGGTGGCGGCAAGAGAAAATGAGGAAAATGCAAAAGCGGAAACCCCTGATAAACACATCAGATCTCGTGAGACTTATCTGCCACCACAAGAACAGTATGGGTGAAACCACCCCCGCGAGTCAAGTCATCTCCCACCAGGTCCCTCCCACAACATGTGGGAATTACGGGAGTACAACTCAAGATGAGATTAGGGTGGGGACACAAAGCCAGACCATATCAATGGAAAATTCCAGAAGGATATGGAAATAGGGTGTAGTTCCAATGCAAGTTTCACCATAGAAGCTACTACGCTTCTTCAGCTGCAGATCTGGGGCAGATCAACCATCTAATTAGGCCCTGCCAAGAGGGTGCCTGGGAAGGAAGGCCATGGCAGGCAGGAGGAAGAGGAAAGAGAGGGTGCAAATTATCTTCCTATAAATGTTCAAGTAACCTATATGCATTATAAGATTTCCAGGCACTACGTAAGAGCATAAAGTAAGCACCGGACATGAGTTGCCTTCCTCCGAGATTGTACTCATCATATGGAATTGATTAAGAGCACAGACTGTCATTGTTTGAACCCAGCTGTAGCACTCCCCAGCTGTGTGATCTCAGGCAAATTATGTAACTTCTCCCTGCCTCCATTTCCTCAGCTGGAGATAACAGCAGGGTTGTTGTGAGGGTTCAGCTTTGACGTGTGTAAAGCACTTTCACACCATGGCAGCCCGTCAGTCGTATGAGTTGGCTGTTCTCATTCTAACACTTTCATGATTTTCCACGTTTAAAACTTGGATCCATTTGGCATTTCAGTATAAGGAGCGGGGTAAAGAATTACGGATGTGTCCCCCTCCTCCAGTGGTTAAATGGTTATCCAGTAATCCCAACATCATTTATCAACTAATCTCTCTTTCCACCTGTCTTATGGGTTGAATTGTGTCACCTAAAAATATGTGTTAATGTCCTTCCCTCCAGTAACTCACAATGTGACCTTATTTTTATTTTATTTTTATTTATTTTTTTTTTTTGAGACACAGTCTCACTCTGTCATCCAGGCTGGAGTACAGTGGCATGTTCTTGGGTCACTGCAACCTCCCCCTCCTGGGTTCAAGAGATTCTCATGCCTCAGCCTCCCCAGTAGCTGGGACTACAGGCATGCACCACCATGCCCAGCTAATTTTTTAATATTTTTAGTAGAGATGGGGTTTCACCATGTTAGCCAGGCTGGTCTTGAACTCCTGGCCTCAAGTGATCCACCCATCTCAGCCTCCCAACATGCTGGGATTATAGGCGTAAGCCACGGCACCCAGCTGGGAATGTGACCTTATTTAGAAATAGGGTGGTTAAAAATGTAACTAGTTGGCCGGGTGCGGTGGCTCACGCCTGTAATCCCAGCTACTCAAGAGGCTGAGGCAGGAGAATCGCTTGAACCCAGGTGGCAGAGGTTGCAGTGAACCGAGATTGCACCACTGCGCTCCAGCCTGGGTGACAGAGTGAGACTTCATCTAAAAAAAAAAAATAATAATAAATAATAATTAGTTAACATGAGGTCATAATGGAGTAGGTTGGGCCCCTAATCCAAGATGACTGATGTCTTTTAAGAAGAAGAAAAAAACACAGGGAAAATAGCCAGGTTAAAAGAAAGGCAGAGACTGGAGTGATGTGGCCACAAGCCAGGGAATGCGTGGGGCAACCAGGAGCTGGAGGAGGCAGGAAGGATCCTCTCTAGAGGCCTCGGAGAAAGCACAACCTTGCCAACACCTCAATTGCAGACTTCCGGCCTCCAGACTGTGAGATGATCAATTTCTGCTCTTTTCAGCCTCTGCGTTTGTGGTACTTTGTTTTGGCAGCCCTGGGAAGCTAATGTAACATAGAATGGATATGTTTTTTCTTGTTTGGGTCTGGTTGCCTATTCCTCTGTTTTAATGATATGTTTTAATGATCAATAAGTCCAGTTCAAATGTAGGAGACATTGAACCTTCCCATTATTCCCAATAGAAAGTTTTTGAGATAAAATTAGACACTTTGATACCAAAAGTGCCAAATCAGGAACTGTGACTGGCCACTGTAAAAACTCGTATTTTCCTGAGAGTCTGTGTCTCTGGCAGCTCCACTTCTCACTCCACGGCCTCAGACACTGAGATGCTTTCCACCGTGACACTCAGATAAGGATGTAACGTCTCAGCTGCCACAGCTCTCATGAATTGTAGAGGTTTATAAAACTTAGTGGGATGCAGCTGCACTTATTAATAAGCGCTATCCATGGCTAGAACCAAAGACTGTGTGAGTGGAAGATGAAGTCTTCATTCCTTGGCTTATGACAACGTTAACTGTTTTTTAAGGACCACTGGTGGAAGTGGTGAAAGAAAGCACCAATGCCAGGTTCTATTTTACTTGAGTAAAGAAAATCAGATTAAAATAATGAGTGACAATCCAGGACCTCGGACGCTTCCTGGGGGAGCTGTCCACAGGGCCTCACTGTGAGGCCTCCTCAGTGGCATAAATAGGGCTGCATTTCATAGCAGCCAAGTGTCAGGAAATATGCTTTTAATTATCATTTAAGATGTAACCTGTCAGAGGTATTAGTATCACTCGTGTTTAATGAGAACTGATTTTCAGATTGCATTACCCAGGAAGCCCAGGATAATGGAAACCCCCAGTTCTTTCCTGAGACCTCAAGTCACCACCATGTCGCTCTGTGCCAGTGCTCACCACATCAGCAGCCACCAGACATCTGATCTGCCCACATGCAGCCCAGGCAGAGGCCTGCTTAGCCTTAGAGTGATTGCTGATGAATGAGATTCCACAGAGCTGAGCCTGGCTCAGAGTTTTATTGCAAAGTGAGGGAATCCCAGGGAAAGCTAATGAGGGGTTGAGGTTTTCAGTGTGGCCCACAGACTGGCCTCATCAGTGCAAGGATGCAGTGTAGAAACGATGTGTTGATGGGGAGAGCATCCATTTGAGCCATGCCCACCTCTGGCTTGGTCTTCCGCTGGTGTCCTGACCTTTCTGAAATAGTCAGGCAAGTCCTGGAGAGGGAGGCCAGCGTGGGAGAGCAGCGGGTGGCGTCGGGAAGGAAAAGATCTTGCCCAAGTTTTTCCCAGTCTGAAGTCATCCCTCTACCACCCTTGAGGTTTTATTGCCATAAACTTATACTACCCTGACAATGATTGACAATATTTTCCTCGAAGTGGATTTAGTAAACTTTATAAGTTTGTTATGCAAAAAAGACTTAAATCACTACTGTAAGCCTGTTGGTCTCACTGGTTTGCAAAACGAAACGTTTCTCAGTTGCAGATGGATATCGTGGCCTGCTGATGGTTTTGGAGCCCAGGTCCAGACATTTCTTGATTGAAGTAGACATTCAAGAAGTGTGAAATGCACAGTCAGAAAATCTGGGACTTCTCTTTTTCCTTGACAGAATCAGGATTGAAAAATGATTCAGCGGGGAATAGCTTCTTTACAGTGAGAGCCCGTGTTATTGATTTTTGTGTCTGTATACAACCTAAAAGAATGGAGGCGTGTGTCCCTCTCTTGCGGAAACAATGATATCATCCATGTGTAATTAATTATGTGGGGCCCATGTTGGAAGACTGTGTAGCCAGCTCTTGGCTGTCGAAGCACTGACTACATGGATTTAACCTGCCATTGACAGTGGCGCCATTTTTCTGGTCCTCCAGAGGAACATAAACCTGTCCATTTTACTCATCTTGAAGGAGTTTTGGCAAAACATGTATTAGGGCAGAAAATGAAACCTCACTAGAGCTCCCTTTGCACTGGAAGGCTGGAGGAATTTCGTGGACTTGGAGGCTCTGCCCTGTGCTCCACGGCCACGAGCCCTTAAGTGTTGTCTCCACAGCATTTGCATTTGCTGTCCTCAAAGCCCCGCTCCTCCCTCTCCCGTCGCTGTCCTCAAAGCCCTGCTCCTCCCTCTCCCATACACGATTTTGAGCTATATCCTTAATATCCAGGTTCCTTTGTGTTTCCTGGTAATGGGTAGAAGTGCAAGGGGATTTCAGCTCCCAAGAGACAGGGTTTCCCCGTGCCTAAGACCCCAGGATTGATGCTACTCTGTCATCAAGTGGTGACTGTGACTCTTCCCCCCGCAACCTCAGGAGGTTTTTTTGGACTTCATCCCAGATCCTGAGCTGGAGCTGGTCCTGGGATGCAGAGCGTGCCTGTCCTAGTGAACTGAAGTGTCTCCAAAAGGGTTCCTGAAAACAGATCAAAGTTGCCCAGCCAGGCATGCAGGCCAGGGCAGGAAACTGGCCTTGGGGCCACCTCCGCTCAGGATGGGGTGGAGGCAAACAGACTTGTGCGTCATCCTTCACAAAGAAGGTTCTCTCAGATATTTGGATTTCCTCGAGGAGCCCTCAAAGCAATAAAATAATATGTCCTTCAGACTGAGAACACTGACCGTGTCTGCAAGGCAGAGGGGGGCGCCGCATGAGGTCTGCATCTCAGAGGCTCCAGGCAGGAGTCTGGCTCTACTTGTTTTTCAGAGTATTCTCTGGGAGGCACACACCTTTCCCATTTTCTGGTGTGCCCGGCAATAGGACGTCGTGTTGTCTTTCCTGAGGGTCGGACAGACGTTCGCTTGTGAGGGTAGGATCCTGCTCCCTTCGTAGTAAGCAGAAAATCCAGTCATATTGCACTATGGGGGCCCAATCTTTTTCTACTTTGGTGAAATGTCCTGAATCTCACCTCTGAGAATACCTTTCTTGCTGTGTCCTGGCATAGCTTCCTGAAACTGTCGGAAGAGGTCTTTTATTCCTTATTGACAATCTGGAAATAGGGCTCTTTTGAAAACCTTTTTTTGTTTTTCCACAGGAAAAAAAAAAAACCCAAAGAAGATAAAACACTCAATTAAAAAGAAATAGACTCTTTGTGGCCGTCTATATTTTCCAAGGTTTCATGTTTTTAACAATGAATATGTATTATTTTGCAATTGGATACAAGCTGGGCTTTGTTTGTAATTGACAACAGAGGGCTATCAGCCCAGCTACCACTGGAAGCAGAGTGGTATTTCAGAGTTTGTTTTCTCTCCCCACCATCTTTGGGGCGTCTGCTTCATGTAATTCCCACCCAGAAGCTCCCCTAATGAGGGGTGCTCATTCAAGGTCTCCCACAAGGAACAAAGCATTTTCACATTTTTCAAAGTCCGTTTCATTGTTGAAATATTATAATAGAAAGCAGGATATATTTGCACTGTAATTTTAGAAGCAATTTTGGAAGTAGAAACATTTTGTGGGTCTCATCTCATAGACCTATGTCCATCCAGGAACTTCCTATCTTTCTTTTAAAAAAGATGTCAGGTTTGTCAAAGATCAGATGGTTGTAGATGTGTGGTGTTATTTCTGAGGCCTCTGTTCTGTTCCATTGGTCTGTATGTCTGTTTTGGTACCAGTACCATGCTCTTTTGGTTACTGTAGCCTTGTAGTATAGTTTGATGTAGTATAGTCAGGTAGCATGATGCCTCCAGCTTTGTTCTTTTTGCTTAGGATTATCTTGGCTATAAGGGCTCTTTTTTTGTTCCACATGGGGGGAAAGGGGAGGGAGAGCATTAGGACAAATACCTAATGCATGCAGGGATTAAAACCTAGATAATGGATTGATAGGTGCAGCAAACCACCACGGCACATGTATACCTATGTAACAAACCTGCACATTCAGCCCATGTATCCCAGAACTTAAAATTTAAAAAAAAATTTTAAAGAAAAAATTTTTTTAAAAAAAGAAAAAATGTAAAATTATTGATACAATGATCTGACGTTCAGGTCATCATTTGGTCCATTTTGATTATTTTGAATGATGACAAAGACCAGTTATTAAGACATTTTTTCATCAAGTTTTAGCTTCTTGCTGTGGGAGGGGGGGTCGTAGTGTTCTGGGTTTATAGATGAGAATGGGAGGTCCCAGGGACACATGTGGTGGAAACTTTGCCTTCACTGGAGTGTCAACCCAGTCATGCCCTTTAGGCTGGATCAGAAAAGCAGAGATTTGAAAAATTATGCTACATGGCTTCTGTGCAATCATTTGGGTGACTTATTAAGAAGGATGGGAGCAGGTGCAGTTTGCAAGGATTTCATAAGGGGAATCTCATTAGCAGGAGAGGAAGGAGAAGAGAAGACCTACCCTGTCCCATCCTACAGAGAAACTAGATATTGCCCTTCAGAATTTATATTTTGGGTTCTGTTATCCATTTGTGCTTTTTCATTTTGCCTCTGGCCTCTCAGGAAACGAAGACAGCCCCTGTTTAAGGATCAAGGCCCCCACATTGAGGAATGGAGGGTCCCCTTTCTCTCACTGAGGGCCTAGACAGATGGTCACCATCTAGGGGCCAAGCTGAACCATGTGTCTTCAGCATCCTGGCAGCACGCACAGCTCTGGGGACCCAGCCCATCCCAGGCTGTGCCCTGATGGAATGGGCTGGAAGCTTCTGGGAGTGCCAGTCTGGGATTTCCCTGGCCGTCTTCCCTGTGTCCTGCTCAGCCTCTGAGGATTTTTGTCAGAGAGTAAAGAACTCAGAAGGCTTTTTAAAATTGTGCTAAAATATGCACAACATAAAGTTTATCATTTTAACCATTGTTGTATGTTATTCTTTGAGTGTAGTTAGTGCATCAATACTCACAAGTAGGTTTTGTCTGTAATTTTCACTCATGCAATTTGTCAGATTTTACTATCACTATGATGCTCACTTTTTTATTGTAATAAAACCATATAACATAGAATTTACCATCTTAACCTTTTTTTTTTTTTTTGAGACAGAGTCTCACTCTGTGGAGTGCAGTGGCGCGATCTCGACTCACTGCAACCTCCGCCTACTGGGTTCAAGCAATTCTCCCACCTCAGCCTCCCAGGTAGCTGGGATTACAAGTATCCACCATCATGCCCAGCTAATTTTTCTATTTTTGTAGAGACGGGGGTTTCGCCATGTTGTCCAGGCTGGTCTTGAGCTCCTGATCTCAGGTGATCTGCCCACCTGGGCCTCCCAAAGTTCTGGGATTACAGGTGTGAGCCTGTACACACCTGCCCCATCTGAACCATTTTTAAGTGTACAGTTCAGTAGCATTGAGCACATTCACACTTTTGTGCCACATATCTCTAGAACTTTTTTGTCATTTAAAATGGAAACTCTGCACCCATTAAACGGTAACTCTCCTTTTTGCTCTCCTTGAAATCACTGGCCACCACCATTGCACTTTCTGTCTCTATTACTACTCTAGGGACCTCACATACATAGAATCATGCAATATTTGTCTTTTGTGACTGGCTCATTTCACTCAGCATAATGTCCTCAAGGTGCATCCATGTGGTGGTATGTATCAGAATTTCCTTCCTTTCTAAAGCAGAATAATATCCCACTGTCTGTATCTATTCATACTATATCTGCTTACCATTTTTCCATCGATGGACTTTGGGTTGCTTCCACCTCTTGGTAACTGGAGGAATGCTGCTGTGAACTGTGAACACAGGTATACACATCTCTCTCCAAGGCCCTGCTTTCAGCATCCTTCGTATATAATTTATTAGATGAGAAGCACATTCACGTGGTTTTATGTGGATCCCAAGGACTGAGATTAACCACACACGTTTCAGTGACACCAAGAAGCGCTGTCACCCCAATCTCCAGGCCTAGAAAGGGAAATGTGGGGCGTTTGTGAGGCTGGCTGCGATCTCCCAAGATGTTTCTCACCAGCTTGTCTGGGGGTTGGTCGGCAGCCAGCAATGTCCCAGCACAGGGGCCAATCCCAGGGCTCTGCTCATGGCCACAGCGGTTCAATGAGTGGCATCCTGGACCTGGGCCCTCCCTGCTGCCAGGCCCACTCCTTCCCTCCTCTTCTCACCCCTGCATCAGGGCCCTGCATGCTGCGGCCTCCCCCTGCAGACCCCCCAAGTCCCCGGAGCCAGAAGCTGAGCCGCCCAACCTTGGGGGTCCTGAGCAAATTGGGCCTCCCTCTTCTGCCTCTCCAGCAACACAGCCCGCCACCCCATCTCCCAGCACCCCTCCCCGCATGCCCTTCCCTCTCCACAGGGTGCTAAAGTTTCCAGGCTGGACAGTGGTGTGGAAAAGGTGCCTCCGGGTTTATCAGAGTTCATCGGACTGTCTCACAGCAGGCGCCAGGCTGGCAGCATCGCCTCGACTTGAATTTCAACCGTTTTCTCTGCTTAACACCTCCCTGGGCCATCCCTCCACCCCCTACATAATGAGCTCCATTCTTTCCCAGCTCTCAGTGGCGACAGCAGCCAAGCCCTACCGCACGGGGACAGGAATTGGCTGTACTTAACCTGCTGGGTTTCTCTCTCCCTTTCTTACCCGTCTGTTCAGCTGTAACCGTAGCAGGCCCCGCCAAAGAGGGGCGCCAAGGTGTTTGCTTCAGGGAGGACCTGAAGCAATTGGTCCCAGCTGGGAGCCAATCACTCAGGCCTGGCTCTGTGCTGACCGTGTGGTCAGCGGCGGGTCACTGGGTGTGAGCTTCCCTGTGACCCCCTAAGCAAGAAAGAATAGGCTCGCCTCTCCCTGACCTCACAGGGAGGTCTTGAGAACTGCTTTGGCCTAAACGTTAAAGTCCTGCAGAGGGAAGTAATTGAAGAGTTGTGGCCACAGGAGGTCAAAAACCAAAAAACAATCCTGGATATTGTGCCCAAAACTCTGCTCACTGCAAGGGGTGGGCCGTTGGCAGTAACCCGGGAGTGCGGGTCATTCCAGGCCCCCAGCTGGATGAATTAGGCCTAAGTCATAGCCCGAGGGCCGGAGGCTTGGCAGGACAGCCTGGCTGCCCCAGGACACAGCAGCAAAGCACCCTCCATGGTGGAGGCTTTAGAAGGAGATCGCGTGGCTCAGGACCTCCACCTGGGAGTTAGCCTTTTTCTTTTTTTAAGAAAGAGAGTTGGCTGGGCACAGTGGCTCATGCCTGTAATCCCAGCACTTTGGGAGGCCGAGGCAGGCAGATCACTTAAGGCCAGGAGTTCAAGACCAGCCTGAGCAACACAGTAAGACCCCATCTCTACAAAAAACAAACAAACAAAACAAAAATTAGCTGGGCATGATAGCACACACCTGGGGTCACAGCTACCTTGGAGACTGAGACACGAGGATCCACTGAGTCCCAGAGGTCAAGGCTGCAGTGAGCCATGCTCACACCATTGCACTCCAGTGTGGGCAACAGAGGAAGGGCACATCTCAAAGAGACAGAGATTGTGAGAGAGACAGAGAGAGAGAGAGATGAGTCCCTCGATTTCATATTTCATCAGATGCTCAAAGTGTCCAGGACTCAAAGGGGCTAAGCCTCTCATCTGCCAGGGTCCCTTTGGCTCCTGCTCCCTGGTGATCTGTAACTTGCCACTCCTTCCTCCCATCGCCCTTTGCCCTGCACTCTGCCCTCCAGTACCAGGTGCCCTGGTCGACATGAGCCAGCAGGCCAGAGGTATGGGATCTACACCATCTCCCAGACAACGGGCACAAAAGAACGAACGAGTAGGGCACAGGGTGGGGGGCACCCGCCTCGCAGGGGAAACTCAGCTCAGGAGGCTTCCAGCGATCCTCAGTGAACCTCAGAAACTAATGACCCTTCCCAAGGATGGGCAGTGCTGGATTCGAAGTGGCTTCGTTCACCTGGGTAGCGCTGCTGACCGAGGATGTGCAGAGGAAGAATGACTTGGAAACTTTTCCAAAACGACATCCCCTCTGGGTCCTGGGTTCTCTGCGGCAACCCCCGCCCCCCGCCACTCCCCTTCTCTCCAACCCACAGGAGCTCATCCGCCGTGCCCAGGCCCCATCTCGAGTCTACCTTCCCCTCCTTTCTTTCTCGCTGGCTGCCAAACGTCCATGTTCTCCCCAGGACTTGCTTATCTCCTCTGCAGAAACCAGGGCGCGTTCCCAGCACAGCGCAGGATAACTGACAGGGAGAAAAGGAAGTTCCCCAGCTTCCACCTGCACCGCTGTGCCAGGTGTGGCCGGTGGCTCATTAATCACATCCACAGCTGCATTGTCTAGGCCTCTCCCAAGAAGACAGGTGACATGGAAAAGCCACTCATATGCATGTGAGTTCTGTCTCTCTTTATTTCATCCCCAGTTGTGGAGTGGTGCCCACCCCACCTCTGCCCCACAAGAGGCTCTCCACCCCCAACCCCAGCTCCCCAGATATGTTTCCCGTCCTTCCAGCTCACAATGATTTACTTCAGAAAGCTGCTGATTACGAGATGTTTCCGAGGATGTCATGTCTAAGGAAAAGGGAGAAACGTGAACTTGGAGCCGACCTGTGGTCTCTGGGCTTCCTGGGGTCTGAGGCATCAAGAGAGCAAACGTGGGCCCAGCAGAGAGGCCTGGCTGCCTGGCCAAGGCTTTTCCACTGTGGGCCCCACACTCTTCCCCTCTCTAGCCAGGTTTCTTTCCAAAAAAAAAAAAAAAAAAAAAAAGCCTTGTCCAACAATGAACACTTGGAAGGGGCTGGTGGACTTCCTAAGGTGGCCCCGCCACGTCCACCCATCAGGAGTCCCTGCCCACGCCCATCCTGGCCATTGGCAGAAGCAGCACAACATGGGCTACCACAGACGCCACTTTTAGACAGAAATAGGCAGCTCCGAAACCACTGCTTCTGGAGGTGAAGAAAGGCCTGGGATGCGCAGGGGGTAGAAACAAGTGGGATCCTGGACTCAGGTGCAGCAGCCCACGGCAGTCACTGTAGACGCTGCTCTTGTTTAGTCCAGAGCCTCCCAGAGTCATGAAAAGAGGAAGGGCCTCGCAGCCAGGCCAGCCTGATCCCGCACATTAGCTCTGTGATGAGCGCAGGGGATGACTCTTCTATACAATTTATTTTCCTTTTCCTTGGAGAGTTTTTGTTGTTGTTGTTGTCGTTGCTTGAGACGGAGTCTCGCTCTGTCTCCAGGCTGGAGTGCAGTGGCGCCATCTTGGCTCACTGCAACCTCCGCCTCCCAGGTTCAAGCAATTCTCCTCCTTCAGCCTCCCAAGTAGCTGGGATTACAGGCATGCGCCACCATGCCCAGTTAATTTCTTTGTATTTTTAGTAGAGACGGGGGTTCACCGTGTTGGCCAGGATGGTCTCGATCTCTTGACCTCGTGATCCACCCGCCTCAGCCTCCCAAAGTGCTGGGATTACAGGCGTGAGCCACCGTGCCTGGCTGAGAATTTTTATGATAAAGAAAAAAGTTATTAGATTAAATGCTCCTAGACATGTTTCCCCTCCAATGCTGGCCGGTGCTGTAAGACCCAGATCCAAGGCCAACTCCTCTTGCACCCCAGATAGCACGATTTCTTCCTTTTGAAGCCCCCGTCCTTTTACCAGAACCTCTCTATGACAGGCAGCTGTCCACCTCTTATCATAACTAATTACACAAAACATTATCTCCAGGGAAGGAAAGGAGGCATGCTCTGTCCCCTGTACATAGTCAGTGCCCACTGAAGATTAGTTGAATGAATGAATAAGTGAATGTGTTTGTTTTGAAGCATTTTCTCTGCTGGGAAAATTGCATGAACAATTTAGAATGCTATTGTCATTCAGTAATACACACAGTTTTATTCTATGTTATCTTCATCATTTAATTTCCAAAGTGCTCCATTTTAGTTTCCCGGGCAGACAGATGAAGAAATTGAAAGGATAAGCAGTTGCCTACAAGTTCTAGAACTTTCAGCTTCTAGAATATTCCCAGGCTCCAGCCCTCTTCAGTTTTGAGCTGAGCCTTAAATTGCTTTTGCCTTCCCATAGAAAGGTTTGTTTTCTTCTGTAACTTTCCCTGTGGACCTTCAGAATAGAAGCTGGACTTCGGCCTTGTGTGACATTTTACTTTTTAACATTTATAGGGCTTATGTTAACTTCGTGGCTGAAAGAGTCAAGAAATAGGAGGCAGACTTCCAGTGGGAAATTGAACCAAATAAAGAATGAAGCATTCAGGCCTTCATTCACACTCAAATATCTGCAGCACTGTATTTTCTACATTGCCCTTACTCACTTCTAATAAAATTTGTTATTTTTTTAAAAAGCACACAAAAAAGCATGTACAATGAATTTTGTACTCATAGTTCAATGAAGTTATTTCATGGGCATGTCAATGAACTTAGTACATGTGATTTTCAACTTATATAACCAGAAAGTCCCAGGAAGCCATCAGAACACTGGGTCTTCTCTTGCACAAACACAGCTGTTGTTTTGAGGACATAGTATGATTAACAGAGAATTTTCAGGAAGAACACTGTGTCAATAAAAATTAATTTGGGTTGGCTTCCTATGAAATATACCATATATGTATATATTAGAGAGAGGCATTTTTTCACCTTTATTTGCAATGTCCAAAATAGAAAAGGATGGTGCTGGAATGTCTCCTTCCTTTTGGCTCCCAGATCCCCAACCTCAAATATCTATAATATAAATATAGTCACTTTGAAGATAGAAAGTTTGCTTTAACTCCTAAGTTTGGGATGATTCCAGAATAGCTAAAGGGAAGTGACTTTGAAAGAAATCAGCACTGCAAACGTATGTTCAGAGCCACCAGTGTGTGCAGAGGCAGATGTGGAAACCAAGACATGGATGAGATCACTAAGGGGGAAAGTTCAGGGTACCAAAGAGAAACCTTAGGGTATGCCTACAGGTTGGTAGGAAGAAAGAAATTCATCAAAAGAGACTAGGAAAGATTTTAAAAAACCAAGGCGGGCAAATCACCTGAGGTCAGGAGTTCGAGACCAGCCTGGCAAACATGGTGAAACCGCGTCTCTACTAAAAATACAAAATTAGCCAGCTGTGGTGGTAGCAGATGCCTGTAATCCCAGCTACTCGGGAGGCTGAGGCATGAGAATCACTTGAACCCAGGAGGCAGAGTTTGCAGTGAGCCGAGATCACACCACTGCACTCCAGCCTGGGCGACAGAGCAAGACTCTGTCTCAAAAAAAAAAAAAAAAAAAAAAAAAGATTCACACCAAAGAAGCAAAGGGATCCAGCATCTCATCAAAGAGAAACAAAGTCACTCTACAAAAGAAACAGAAGAAACAAAAGAAACAAAGTCAAACTACTCAACAGAGTCACGTAGTGGACGCTGAAGGCACTGATCGCTGGAGGGGACATTGAGATGGCAACGTGACGTCTAAGATGTGGTTCTGTTAATAGGGTGAAGGCAGAAGCTGAATCTGATGACTTAAGCAACTGACTAGGGCAGAAAAAAAAATAAGGGTTCACATACCAACCACTAGAGCAAATTCAACAAGGAAATAAAAGAGAAGGTAGAAGCCCCAAGGGAGTGCAAGCAAGGGACAATAGTTTCAGACTAGAGGACATTTTTGGAACCATATCTGAAATCAAGAGAAAAGCACCTGGTGGAAAACAAGAATCTAGAGGGAATAAATGAGGCAACCACTTGAGGATGTGGGAAGAGAGGGGATCCAGAGTGGAGGGTGACAGCTATGCTTGGAAGGAAGGGGGTACCAGCTGATAGAGCCACGCAAAGACACAGACCTTTTGATACGAGAAACAGTAAAGGAAGGAGGAGTTCCTGCCTCAGACTTCTCAGCAAAATAGGAGGCAGGGCCATGGAGGGAAGCTACGGGACTCAGTGGCATAGGCAGCTGAAGGGGAATGGAGTGGCCATCGAGGCAATGCATGGGAAAAAAAAATGATCAGTTCTGTCCAATGCTGGCAGGAGCCCTGCGGGTGGGATGACCATGGCAGGGTTCTCTGACTGTCCCCAGGCATTCTTCGTATCTGAGGAGAGGGAGAGGGGATGTGGATGCCACACTGGGGACCCATCTGGCATGGGGCAAGGGTTTCACCAAGCATTTTCCATGGTGGGTTCTCAGAGGCCACCAACTCACCAGCGCCATGCCTGAAACTGTACGGAATAAGAAGATTGCCACAATGTGGGAGAAGTTCCTGGCTGCCTGACATCCTAGGAAACATGTGGCTGCCTCTGTCCACGCTCCTCTTCCTTGCAGCTGACTGAACTCTCTCTCCATCTTTGGAGTGGTTTCCTAACCCCCTTCCTGCCTCCATAGTTGTCCCTCCTCTGAGCTCAGATAGCCCTCGGCAAGTTTCCTTACAGTATTGATCACACTCTTTCTATCTTTGCATTCTTTCTTATTTATTTATTTTTAAGACAGAGTGTCACTCTGTTGCCCAGGTTGGAGTGTAGTGGTGCAATCTCAGCTCACTGCAGCCTCAACCTCCGGGCTCAAGCAGTCCTCCCACCCCAGCCTCCCAAGTAGCTGGGACTACAGGCACGCATCACCACGCCCAGCTTATTTTTAAAATTTCTCTAGAGATGCAGTCTCCCTATGTTGCCCAGGCTGGGCATTCTTTCAACATCCTGTTCTAAACTAAGGATTCCAGAGAGGCATGAACTTTGTTTTCCTTGGAATCCCTGGGCCTGACACACTGGAACTAAATACATACTGGAGTCACTGAATGAGTAGTTTAGCATTTTTCACATGGCAGCTCAGGAAGCATCTTTGTCTGAAGGCAGAAGATAAACATCACAGGACTGTAGATATTACCTACTCCAGTTCCTTTATTTTATTTTTTTGAGACAGGGTTTTGCTTGATCACCCAGGCTGGAATGCAGTGGCATGATCACAGGTGCCTGCAACCTCAACCTCTTGGTCTCAGGTGATCCTCCCACCGCAGCCTCCTGGGTAACTGGGACTACAGGTGCATGCTGCCACACCTGGCTAATTTTTTTTGTATTTTTTGTAGAGACAGGGTTTTTCCACGTTGCCCAGGCTGGTCTCGAACTCCTGAGCTCAAGTGATCTACCCGCCTTGGCCTCCCAAACTGCTGGAATTACAGGTGTGAGCTGCCACGCCAGTCCCTTCATTTTAAAGCCACAGAAGATGCCAAAAGCAGAGATAAGTCAACTTGAGTCCTTGACATTAGCTGTTCACTTGTTTTCTCTTTAACACAGCCCACCAGCGATGCCTCCTTTGTGTCCTATGTCTGTTTTGGTTCTAAGCATCTGTTGTCCCGTTCAGCTTGTAACATAGCTCAACTGAAATCTAAACGCAATCCAGTAAAACCACTCAGAACCGGAGGTAGGAGTACCAGAACCACGAGTTAGAAATGGCACCTAGGAGGGAAATGACCCTGAGCCCAGTGGAAGCAGCACCAGTCAAGACGGTAGGCAAAGTGTGTGCAAAAGAGTACCCAATAATGTACTGGTCCCAATAATGATCAAAGTTTGGGATGCTAGAATCCCCAGACGGGAATGGACTGAGCGGTTTAAGACCCTCCGGTGTATCTGACAGTTTCAGAAGAGCACAGGAATCACTGCTGTGAATTTGCTGTTCTCTACAATAAATTGTATTACTTTAACATTATTCTTCCAATGTTGCTACCCCATTTACATATCATTGTGTGTAATTCAGAAATGCCTACAAACAAGCAGTGCAGTTAGATTCTTCAAGTTTTATTCTCAACAGCTCCAATTCCATTTTCCCTTAGAAAAATAAACAGACCAATATGTTGTTTGTTTTTACGCATCGTTCTCTTATAAATTTTTGTCTAAGTAAAATGTCTCTTGAATGTGAACTGTCTGGTACCCCACTAATTATTTAAAACTGACTAAAATAAATATTTAAAGCTACATTTATAAGTATTTGCTTAGCTATGTTATTTGTTATTTATTTTAGCTGGATCGTGTCCTACAGTTCCAAGAGTCCTTTAAATTTTAATAACAGCATTGTTTGTGTACATTCTGGGAAGCTTAAAGAACAGAAAAAGAATTAACGTTTTGAATGATTTGGTGTCTTAGTCAGCTTGGGCTGCCTTAACAAGAATACCACAGACTTGAGTAGCTTAAACAAAACACATTTATTTCTCACAGTTCTGGAGGCTGGGAGGTCCAAGATCAAGGTGCCAGCAGACGTGGTGTCTGGTGAGGGCCCTCTTCCTGGCTTGCAGGTGGCCATCTTCTCATCGTATCCCCACATGGTGGAGAGGAAAAACACCATCTCTCCCATGTCTTTTTTTGTTTTGTTTTTTTTGACGGAGTTTGGCTCTGTCACTCCAGCTGGAGTGCAGTGGCGTGATCTTGGCTCACTACAAGTTCCGACTGCCTGGTTCAAGCGATTCTCCTGCCTCAGCCTCCCAAGTAGCTGGAACTACAGGCACGCACCACCACGCCCAGCTAATTTTTGTATTTTTAGTAGAGACGAGGTTTCACCATGTTGGCCAGGATGGTCTCCATCTCCTGACCTCATGATCCACCCTCCTCGGCCTCCCAAAATGTTGGGATTACAGGTGTGAGCCACTGCACCTGGCCCCATGTCTCTTCTTATAAGGGCCTTAATCCCATTCGTGAGGGCTCTGCCCTCAAGACCTAATAACCTTCCAAAGGTCCCAATTCCAAGAACCATCACATTCAGGATTTAAGCTTCAACATACGAATTTGGGGAAGACATATACACTCAATCCAAGGCATGTCGTTTAGCCAAAAGTTAAAGTTAAAGGAATGAATCCTGTTCCTAATCCACCTATCAGGATACACAATTCAATTAAATGTTGAATGTTACTCCCTAGAGAAACACAGAGGTGCCCACTCCGATTCCCAGTCCCCGGCCTCCTCAGCACAGCTGTGGCACCGAGGGAATCTTGTGATGGTTTCTCCTCCCAACATCCCCTCCCTTTAGCCTGAAGTTGTAAAGCATTAAAAAGTCAAATGGAGGAAGATGGTGCACCTAGCATGGGGCCGTGGGGGGTCAGGGGAGGATAGAGAACAATGTTGCTTCATTTTGAAAGGCAGAGATGCTGACTTGTTCAAGTTCCCAGTTAGTCAGTGATCATGACACATTAACTATTGTGATAACAAGGAGATTTATCTCCTCTAATTATGACATATTTCTTCATCTCATTCAATTACTCATTTTGGAACAACTCTCGCCCTGGTTTATAAATGCTCAAGGAAAATAAATGATTGCCCAGATGGTGAAACAGGGTCAAAGCAAACAAAATGATTCTGGAGGTTCAGTGTAGCCCTGCATTAAGTATGTTGTATGACTTGGCAAAAACCACTCCACGGCACTCTCTGCCTCAGTTTCCCTATCTGGGAAGATTTTCTGGACAACAGAAAATACTATTTTTTTTTTAATCAAATGCAAAGGTCCTAACTATAAGCTTGGTATGGAGTTTCAGGCTTTCAGGTACTGACCCCATTTGAAAAAAAAAAAAAAAGATCTACACGTAAAGAAGAGGAAGAAAAAAGGTGATATTTTTCTAAAGTAAAATATAATTTTTAAAAATGAAAGCTCAACTTTGTTACTTATGTTTTTCTGAGCAAGCAAGTTAGCTATGGATATCTCATTGGATTGTTTTTCTCAGCTCTTAAAGTAGCAGCACAGGCAGTAGGAACTGGTCTTTCCTAATAACGTCCTCATTTCTGCAGTGTCGAGACTTACACCTGGAACAACAGATCACTGCTCCAAGTGCTCCACAGGGGACAGGGCCACCTGGCTCCAGGGCTGTCTGTCCAGCTGGGATTTACATAATAGGAAGGCCCCGGGGAGCCTGGCCAGCTCCCTGGCTACCTCTAGCTGCCGCTCCCTTTCTCTGAGCTCTACAGTCTGAAAGCATCTGTCAGCAGCACTGGCTGGCAGCCTTTGCACCTCTGGCATGAATACAGGCAGCTGAGGTTGGGAAGACGGAAGGCAAATAAATAGCACAGCAGACAGGCCCTGGTGTGGTGGGTTCACAAAGCAGAGAGAGACGAGCCCAGATAGTCCCCCAGCGCTAACCTGTTCCCGAAGCCGCTGCGTCCGACAGGAACACGTGGATGTCATTTTACTGCCTGAATGTTTCCCCAGGGAAGGCAAACATGATAAACAATTTTCTTAACTCAGCTTTTCCTCCCAGTGCTAAGCATGCCTTCTCATTTCACGCGGGGGCTGCTCTGGTGTCAAGCCCCGTGGAAGAAGCCTCTTGTGAGGCCAGCCCCAGAGCCTTGAACTCTGGCCTGCATCGAAGCATTCCACTTCCCCGACCACAGTCTTTCTTTCTCTGCTGTTTCGCCCAAGCGCTCCCGGTATCCGTCCGCTGAAGGGTGACGTTCATTAACTCTGGAAGCCCCCTCTCATCTTAACCTTTTCCTTAAGGCATCAGGTTTGTCCAAGTTTTGGAACCACAGCCCCTGTCCACGAGCTGGTTTCCTGACTTTTTTTTCTATCTGACATGAGGGAAGCTGGAAGTCCTAGATTTCCTAAGCACCGACACGCTTCCTGCTATAGGTGGGCTGGTGGCCCTGCTCTGAGCCGGCTCTGCCTCCCGTCCTAGCACTGTGCACATGTAATTGATCACCTCCTGGAGGACCACAAGGAAAAAAGGTCTGGGAACTATGACAAAGGCTGGAGAGCTCCAAGTAAAAGATGCATCATTCACTTGGCCAACTCTTCGTCACCAAGACATGCCAGTAAAATCAACCACATGGAGTTGTCCTGTGTATGAAAAGCCCTTAGCTTATTGGAACAAATTGGAGAATAGCCATTAGCAAAGTCAAGTGGTTTACAAAGCCCATTAGAAAGAGATCAGTATCTGAGCTGTAGATGTTTCTATTTTCAATCAAATTTCTTTTTAATGAAAACTAATTTTTAAGGGCAAGATACCACTGCAGAAGAAAAACCTCTTGCAAGAAAAGACTTCATGGTTTACAACGATCAAATGTATGGGCTATTTGCCTGATTGGTGGCCTGGACTCAGCAAGAGATTCCTTTGCAGCAGAGGTTGGCCACACATCTGGGGGCTGCAACACCACTGAAAAGACAGCTTTCTAAGCATTAGTGTAAGGCAAAAAGCAGAGTGCCTAAACTTGGCCATTTCCACCAAGAAAAAAAGTTTCATAGCAACCTTCCTTCACCAGAAAGGCTTACTTTATGATATGCTAACAGAACAGAAAAGCAGGTTGGGACAAGATACAGACTTTGTTGCATTTAGCTATGACCCTTCTCTCCCCTCCGTGGATGTGGGCAGGGTGGGGAGAGGCAGGAAGAGGCAGTAGAGGGAAATGACATTTGCACTCAGGCTTCCCGCCCCTACCCACCCCTACCCTTCGCCCAGACAGACGTCGGATCTACGCTGCACCAGGGTGGGTCATGGAGTCCAGCTAATTGCCAGGAGCTGAGGCGTGTACAAGCCATGAAAAGAGCTGCCCCACGGCCTCCCCACATCACTGTCCTTCATGCACTTGCATCTTTAAGGCTGCCAGCTTCAGAGCTCCCTGGACATTCCCCGACCAAGTGTCATCCCTGTGTCAAATGGATGGGATGCCAGGTAATCCTTGTACTCCCCGTCAATCAGTTTGGCGGCATTGTTCCTGGCAAACCAGCAGTCTATCTGCTCTTCCCCGTTGTAAATCTTCCTTTGCTTCCAGACCACTGGGACTTGGTGGCCTTTCACTGTTAGGACGGCCTCAGGCCCCTCTCCCGCCTGAAGGAGCAGAGGGTGAGTGAGGTTCTGCCTGGGCCCTGCAGGGTCTTCTGTGAGTCTGGCATCCTGATTCAGGAACTGACCTGGGAGGACAAGGAAAAGCATCCGGTCTCAGTCAAATGCAGAAACCTCGTGCTGAAATCCAACTTCAGAGCTATCAGTGGCAGAAAGGCTTACAACTGGCCACAGCCCGAGACTGGACTCTCCCGGTGACATGGAAGAACATGTGCTCTGGGGGGCAGGGTGGAGACAGCTGAGGATTTATCCACACTGTGGGATTTACCCATGACTGCTGGAAGCTTCCCAGCTGCTAACACTAGAAAGTTGTGTAACCTACACATAGCGATAACCACGGTCTCCTACTGAGTCCAGAGGACAGGACGGGGCATATGAAGAGGGAAGTAGTGTTCCATCTTCTCTCTGTCCTCTTCCCAGTCACAGGCCCGCCTCCTTTCTATCCGTCTCAGGTCTGTGCCGGGTGGGGGTGGAAAGCAGTCAGCTCAGCTCCTCTCTGACCCTCGTCCTCAGGACTCTCCTGGTCAGACGGCAGCACTGCTCAGGCCACAGGAATAAAGAGCTGTGTCTGCAAGGGGAGCTCATGCTGGGCCGCCAGGCCCCACGAAACGCGGCCAGCTCAAGAGCCAGGAAATCCTGCCTACTAAACTGAGCCCTGACAATGGCTTGCTCTTTCTTTTTGGGCAAGGGGCCCACATGAAATTACACGTTGAAGAAAGCTGGGTAGAATGGCCCGCCTGCTGGGCACGGCCACGTGGGTGCCTCCCCGGTGGGGGTGTCGCTCAGGCTGGGCGCTGGGCAGGGCTGCCTCGTGTCTGTGTATTCTTGCTGAGAGCAAAGGAACTGGACCCTCAGGTGACTACATTTCAATTCCTCGTTCATTTTCCCAGAAGGCTAAAGAGAACTACTGGTTTATAAAGCCCATTCCTAGCTCACAAAGCCCAGGAAGAAATCTAATTTTCATATTACATATGTAGTAATTTAATGTTCATATTACATATATAGTAATCTAATTTTCATGTTACATATGTAATTTTCATGTTACATATATAGTCATACACCACATCATGACATTTTAATCAATGATGGACTGAAAATATGATGGTGGTCCCATAAGATTATAATAGCATATTTTTAGTGTACCTTTTCTATGTCTAGATATGTTTAGATGAACAAATACTTATCATCGTGTTGCAATTGCCTGCAGTAGTCCATGCAGTCACATGCTGTACAGGTTTGCAGCCCGGGAGCAATAGGAGACACCACATAGCCTAGCTGAGTGGGTAGTATGCGACACTATCTAGAGAGGTTTGTGTAAGGATATTCTAGATGGTCACGTAATGACCAAATCACCTAACGACCATTAGAATGTATCCCTGTCATTAAGCAAGGCATGACTGTGTGTGTCTGTGGGTGTGAATATATATAATATGTACATACATACACAGACTGTGTATGTGTACACACACACATATATACAGACTGTGTATATATATATATACACACACACACACACCATACATAGACTGTATACATACATACATATATACATACACAGACTGTATATGTATACACACACACACATACATATACAGACTGTGTATATATATATATACACACACACCATACATACATACACAGACTGTATACATATACATATACACACACATTCATACAGACTGTATACCTACAATATACATATATACATACATAGACTGTATATATATATACATATATATACATAGACTGTATATATATACATATATATACACACACATACATATACAGACTGTGTATATATACACACACCATACATACATACAGACTGTATATATACACACACATACATACACAGGCTATATATACATATATATATACACACACATCATACATACATATATACACAGAGTGTATACATACATATACACATATACACAGACTGTACATATATACACACACCATACATACAGACTGTATATATATATACACACACACATCATACATACAAAGATGGTATACATATATATACATACACAGACTGTGTGTATATATACACACATATTATGCACACATACATAGACAGTATGCATACATATATACATACAACAGACTGTGTATATATACACACACACATACATATGTACATATACAGACTGATATATATATTATGTATATGTGTGTATATATAGACTGTATATATACATACTTATCAGTCTGTGTATACATATATACATACATACAGACTGTATATAATACATATATACATGTATATTTATAATATATAATACATTATGTATATGTATATATGTATAGACTGTATATATATACATACATATACAGACCATATACACATACATATACAGACTGCATATATAATATATATTATGTATTTATATAGAGAGACTATATATATACACATATGCAGTCTGCATGTACATATATGCATACATACAGACTATATATAATACATATATACATATATGTATAATATATAATACATTATGTATATGTATATATGTATAGACTGTATATATATGCACACACACATACATACATACATACATATGCGGACTGTATATATAATAAAAACCACATTCCTATTGAATTTGTCAATCAAACTAAAGGTGTTGGCAATATCAGCTTTGCTTGGGAAATGTAACTCTGTCCTCTATACCCAGCGTGAGGAGAGCGCAGCTTCCTACCTAGCAGTCCGTGGCAGTTGCTGGAAAGGCCTTCACTGTTGGCAATGTAGAAACCCAGGTGGTGTCGCTGGAAGGGCGCCGGCTTTTTGTAGAGGTGGATGAGGATGACAAAGGCTATGGAGCCCTCGATGGTGACGGTGACATTGGCGTTGGCAGACACGGACACCTCCAGCCCCCGGCTCCCCACCACCACACTCTGGTTGCAGGGGAGCACCAGTCTGTCCCCACCATCCAAGATGACTCTGCTCGGTGTGATCTCGAGATAAGATCTCTCTGGCTTGTTGATGAGGATGGTGATAGTGCGGAAGTAAGTGCGCTGTTTCTTGTGGCCATTTGGAGGGGCGGGTGCCCCAATTAACTCTCCGTTCACTGTCACACCTCAAAGGCCAAGGGGAAAAGAACAAGGTTAGAAAATCTGGCCAGGAGTGGTGGCTCACGCCTGTAATCCCAGCACTTGGAAGGCCAGGGCAGGTGGATTGCCTGAGTCCAGGAGTTCAAGACCAGCCTGGGCAACACAGAGACCCCATCTCTACTAAAAATAAAAAATTAGCTGAGCATAGTGGTGCAAGCCTGTAGTCCCAGCTAGTTCACTTGAGCCCAGGAGTTCCCTTGAGGCCAGGAGTTCAAGGCTGCAGTGATCTGTGATTGCACCACTGCAGTCTATCCTGGGCTACAGAGTGAGATCCTATCTCATTAAAAAAAAAAAAAGAAGAAGAAGAAGAAAAGAAAAGAAAATCCATCCATGCCCAACGCATCAAGTTAGAATTTCCCTCCTCCTTTGGGCTTATCTTTGTATCTCTAGTACCAAAAACATGTCTGACTTACACACAGAGGCCACTCAGTGGTTACCGAGTGAATGAACGAATGAGGGAATGTGTAAAGTTATGTGCGGATTTTTTACTGTTGTCTGACCAGTATGTTGGGATAGGGGAGAGAGGATGTTGTTTTGGGTCAAGATACCGTAGAAGGAGGCATGAAGCTAAGTATTTGTGCATCTACACACAGCTTACCATGTTCGTCTGGTTTCCTTCCAGTGTGGCTGTAGTGATAAGAACTCTTGTATGACCCTCATATGTATTTTGTATCTACCAGAGGCTGCTGATCCTAATTCGGACATCTTTTATTATTATTATTATTATTATTATTATTATACTTTAAGTTTTAGGGTACATGTGCCCAACGTGCAGGTTTGTTACTTATGTATACATGTGCCCTGTTGGTGTGCTGCACCCATTAACTCGTCATTTACATTAGGTATATGTCCTCATGCTATCCCGCCCCCCTCCCCCGACCCCATGACAGGCCCTGGTATGTGATGTTCCCCACCCTGTGTCCAAGTGTTCTCATTGTTCAATTCCCACCTATAAGTGAGAACATGCGGTGTTTGGTTTTCTGTCCTTGCGATAGTTTACTCAGACATCTTATGATGCCACTGAGCAGTGTGGGAGAATGCAAACTTAGTTGTTGTTTTGTTTTGTTTTGTTTTTGTCCAAAAACTCAAGTTCTTCCACTTAGGTGTTCGTCCTTAGACAAGTCAAAAACAAAAACAAAAACAAAAACAAAAACAAAAAAACAAAACAAAAAAGAAAAAAACCTGTAATCCCAGTTTCTGGGGAAGCTGAGGCAGGAGAATCACTTGAACCCAGGAGGTGGAGATTGCAGTGAGCTGAGATGGTGCCACTTCACTGCAGCCTAGGCAACAGAGTGAAACTACATCTCAAAAAAACAAAAACCCTGCCTCAATTTCCTTATCTGTAAAATGGATGGACAGATGGAAAACCTAACAGAATTTTTGCGAGGATCCCAGAAGGTAGCATTTGTGTAAGTTGTAAACTGCTATGAAATAGAACTCCTTTTTTTTCTTCATCATTATGAACATCACTGGGGCTTTTCTGGACTTGAGCAAGGCCTGTGAACCAGGCCCCAGGGTTCCGTGCTGTCTGGCTGAATAGCGAACAGATGGCAATTGCACTTGAGATGTTTGGGGCTGAATTAGGTGATGCATGTTAAATGTGTTTTGCTCTCAGGCAAAGCAGCAATTTGCAATAAGAAAAGATTGCTATATAATTAACTCTTGTTTTCTCTGCTTTGAGAATAATCTTCCCAGTAATCTTCCCAATAAAACTTCTTAGACATTCAAGGAAAAAAGGGCCTTCTCTGGGGCAAGGGGTCAGGGGAGAGGAGAAATCCCAGCATGAGAAGAGCCTATGCTCTTCCAGCCTCAAAGTTCTAAGCATTTTCGGGCTGAGTTCCCATCACGGACATCTCGCTGAAGACAGAAACCATGGGAACTGCTCCCAGAATAGGAGGTATTTCCAAGGACATATACAGTTAGGCCCCTATCTTGCTCCTGAGCCCTTTGAAATAAGAAACAGTAGAGATTTGGCTCTGAGGCTATAAAGTCCCACAAGAAAACATGTGTTGAAGGAACCCCAGGATCAAACTCTACATAATTGCATCACACATATCACCTGCTGGGGGACCCTGTGCAACCCAACATTCCAAGACACGTTCTCAGCAGTGAGGAAGTGCCAGGGTGCCCACTCGAAAGCTTGTCCTCACAGAGCTGGACATGGTTTGTTACCTGCATCGAACTTGAAAAGCTTTCTCTGTGCTAATCTCTTTCACCCAAGCCCTCTACAGACCAACAGGGGCCACAGAGCCCCTTTGTCCATACATGTTCACGGCACACAGACAGAACTGTGGATTAACATCTGACATCCCATCTAAGTCATCAAGAAACTGACATGAGTTTAGAACCTTGGCCTCCCCGGCATCACAGCTTTTGAATGGATAGACACTATGACAATAATACACAATAGTATATCGTGGTTTTCTTTTTTTCTTTTTCTTTTTTTTTTTTTTTTTTTTGAGATAGAGTCTCGCTCTTTTCACCCAGGCTGGAGTGCAGTGGCATGATCTCAGCTCACTGCAACCTCCACCTCCCAGGTTCAAGCGATTCTCCTGCCTCAGCCTCCGGAGTAGCTGGGATTTCAGGTGCCCACCACTATGCCGGGCTAATTTTTTTGTAACTTTAGTAGAGACGAGGTTTCACCATGTTGGCCAAGCTGGTCTTGAACTCCTGACCTCTGGTGATCCACCTGCCTCGGCCTCCCCAAGTGCTGGGATTACAGGCATGAGCCACCGCGCCCAGCCTACATAGCGGATTTCTAAAGCACTTGAGCATTTAAAAAACAACTTCATAACCAGTTTCATTTGATCCACTTTATATTAGCTCTGTGAGGCCAAGAGAGTGTTCCTATCTCCATTTTACAAGGGAAACAACTCCCAAGGCATGTGCCCAAGGCCACACGGCACTTGTCACAAAGCAGGGAGTCGGATGCGTAAGTCCAGGAGCGCAGTGCGCTTCCCTTAACCACTGACGATACTCACTGAGCGTCTATAAGGTGGCCCTTGGATCACTGGACATCCATCTGAAGAACAGAGGGGGATGCAGTACCTACCTGGTCCTTGCCCAGATGCTGCAGCGGAAGGTAGAACTTACCAGAGTCGCTGTGATCAGAGACCAGCCTGAGGATGTCCCCGGGCTGCCCATCAATGTTGAAGCACACGGTGAGTCTGCTCAGGGGGAAATCCACAACAAAGTGGGGATCGCCATCCACTGCCAGAGCAGAAGAAAACGGAGAGAAAAAGAAAGACACTTGTTGAGTACCTTCCTTGTGTAGGTGCTACTCTCTATTTTCTCATGAATTATTTTATTGAATCCTGAAAACGATTCTGGAAGGAGGTGTCCTCAATTTCCAGATGAGGAAGATGAGTGGGAGGGAAACAACTCCCCAGAATTACCCAGTGAGTTTGCAGTAAACATTTGACTTCAGGTCTTCTAAATTCCAATATAATGCTTTCATCACACCTCAGCTCAGTCTAGACAACTAAGCTTTGAGAGGTGAGAGGAGAAGGAAAGAGAGATCCCCACACACCTTCAACTGGTACTCAGCCCCCATGCTTCCATTTCCCAGGGGGACATCCCTTGCTATTTGCTTTCTCCTTTAATGGCACAGATGCAGAGGACTTTCCTCCCTAGGACGGGAGATCTATGGTGCTTCTTCTCCCAGGAAGCCATGGGCTACCCCAGGCTCATTCGCAGCGTCAGCTGTACGCCACCCCTGCACGCAGGCACTGAGAGCCATGCCCAGCTTAGACACAGAGGCAAGGGAAGCAAAAAGCGAGTAGGCGGCCAGGCGCACAGTCAGGGTGCTGGCGGAAACCCCTCCTTTGGGTCACACCGACTTCACTGCTCTGAAATTTCTGTCCACAGATGAGACCGCAAAGTTCAGCTGACAGTTCTTATCTGTTGTCCTCATTTTCACCTCTGTTAAAGGTGAACAGCCTTGCCTTTTATTATACAGACAGAAGATTTCTTGAGAATCTCTATCAATTCTCTTACCAGATTGGAGATTTACCTTCTCTCTAATTTATATTCCAAGTGCAATTTGTTTATTTTATTTATTTTTGAGACAGGGTCCCACTCTGTTGACCAGGCTGGAGCACAGTGGTGCAATCATAGCTCACAGCAGCCTCAAACTCCTGGGCTCAAACGGTCCTCCCACCTCAGCCTCCTGAGTAGCTGGGACTACAGGCACGTGCCACCATGCCGGGCTAATTTTTTATTTTTTGTAGGGACAGGGTCTCACTATGTTGCCCAGGCTGGTCTCAAACTCCTGGGCTCAAGCATTCCACCTACCTCAGCCTCCCAAAGTGCTGGGATTTCAGGCGTGAGCCACCACACCGGCCTACAATTTCTTTCTCAAATGCCCCTCTGCTTTCTGTGCACATGGACATGTCCGCATGCACGCTGTGCATGGTGTAGGCAGGGGCCAGGCAGAGTCCACTCTTTTTAAGCTGCAGCAAACTAACATCCCTGCATTCACTGCTGAGAAACCCTTTCTGCCCCAGCATCCCTGACATGGGCCCTTGAGAGGATCTGGCTGCTCTCCCTGGGAAGTGCCTCAACTTCCCTGAAAATTGCAACATATGAAGAAATTCAAGGTGTTGGTCTTTTGCTGATGGGGAAAAACTGACCCCCAGAGGAGATCAAAGTTCTCATCCACATTGCTGGCATTTTTCAGGCATGCACGCAGTTGTCTCTTGGTGTCCATGGGGGATTAGTTCCAGGACCCCCGCAGATACTAAAATCCATGCATACTCAGGTCCGTGCCATACAATAGTGTAGTATCTGTATACAACCTTCGCACAGCCTTCCATACACTTTATTTTTAATTTGTTTTTATTTATTTATTTTGTTTTTGAGACGGAGGTTCACTCTGTCACCCAGGCTGGAGTGCAATGGTGCAATCTCGGTTCACTGCAATCTCTGCCTCCTGGGTTCAAGCGATTCTCCTGCCTCAGCCTCCTGAATAGCTGGGATTACAGGCGTGCACCACTATGCCCAGCTAATTATTGTATTTTTAGTAGAGATGGGGTTTCACCATGTTGGCCAGGCTGGTCTCGAACTCCTGACCTCAGGTGATCCACCTGCCTTGGCCTCTCAAAGTGCTGGGATTACAGACGTTAGCCACTGCACACAGCCTTTCTATACACTTTAAATCATCTCTAGTTTACTTATAATAATGAATGCAAAGGAGATGCGACGTAAATAGTTGTTACACTACATTGTTTAAGGAACAAAGACAAGAAAGAAAGTCCGTACACATTCAATACAGATGCAATTCCTTTTTCACGTATTTTTGATCTGTTGTTGGTTCGATCCTTGGGACGTGGGACCCATGGAGATAGAGGACAACTGTCTAGCTCATCTGACAGTTTTCTGAGAGTTTCTATGTGCACATACCACACCATTTCTACTCAAATTGTCCAAATTTCTTTACAAGGAAATATAGTGCTTGCTCCAAAAAAGAGGGGAGGGTCAAAAAGTCATTACTCCAGGCAGCATCCAAGAGGAAGCTTTTCTGGCATTCCATAAAGCCTGTATGTGTGTTGGAAGGAATTACATTCTGTCTCCCGCAGGCTGTGCGGACTTTATATCCACAGCTCATCTCCGGGATGTCCCTGGCTTTAGGAACTTGCACGTACAGCACAGCAGCAGAAAGGCAACAATCAAGACTTCCAGAGGATGATCTGGACACAGCAGAACAAAACCGTCATAGGTTGTTCTTTCCTCTGAATTTTTATTATAGTTCCAGGATGCTGGCAAAAGGAAATTTCATGACATTTGAAAAAATCTGTTCTTCCCTTCTGAAGCCACGAACTGAAAAAAATGCAAACAAAAACAAAGCCTGCCTGTCACACCAGACATTTTTATTTTGGTAGCACCATTTTATGTTTATGATAGCAGAGGCTGGAAGGATGCATGCTCCGGATCTCTAAAACAAATGTCTTCTAAACTCAATAAGGGTCAGAATGTGCCTCTGCCACCCATCTATTGGGTGGTGCAATATAGCTCACTGCAGCCTCATCGGGTTTCCTCCAGGCTTCCTGGGGACTGTGCTATCTCCACGGTGTTTATGGGATGGTTTCATAACAGCTGCGCTTCTCAGGCTCTGCCTCACACTGTGGGCTTGATACATTGCTGAATGAGCTGGTATTTTTCACTGGCTTCAAGGAATTCTTGGTTTTACACTTTTTTTTTTTTGAGACAGAGTTTCACTCTTGTAGTCCAAGCTAGAGTGCGGTGGCACAATCTTGGCTCACTGTAACCTCAACTTCCCAGGTTCAAGCGATTCTCCTGTCTCAGCCTCCCCAGTAGCTGGAACTACAGGCCCCTGCCACCATGCCTGGCTAATTTTTGTATTTTTAGTAGAGACGAGGTTTCACCATGTTGGCCAGGCTGGTCTTGAACTCCTGACCTCAAGCAATACACCCACCTCGGCCTCCCAAAGTGCTGGGATTACAGGCGTGAGCCAGCACACCTGGCCTGGTTTTACACTTTTTAAACATCTCTTACTCTCAATCCACACACAACCGCATCCTTTGCTTTACCTGATGTTTTAGAGATTTTAATTCTTGGCTGGTATGGCTTCTTGAGCAAAGGTCCTAAAAGGGAGAAGGAAGAGAACATCATGGTCATTCATTAAAGAAGATGAAGAGAGAGGTGCAAAGGGAGAGAGGAGACATGACTAAAACACAGCCTTTAGGTACGTTTGTAACAGCTTAAATAGTCAAAAAACCTTTAAAACATCATCAGTCTTAAAAAGGGAGCTTGGCCTCAAAACACACAAGCAGAGCCAGGCATGGTGGCTCATGTCCATAATCCCAGTGCTTCCGGAGGCCAAGGTGGGAGGATCACTGGAGCCCAGGAGTTCGAGACCAGCCTGGGCAATATAGTGAGACCCTGTCTCTACAAAAATAAATAAATAAATAAAATTAACCCAACAAGGTGGCACACATCTGTAGTCCCAGCTACTTGGGAGGCTGAGGTGGGAGGATCACTTGAGCCCAGGAGATCAAGGCTGCAGTGAGCTATGACTGCACCACTGCACTCCAGCCTGGTTAACAGAGTGAGACTCTGTCTCAAAAAAAAAAAAAAAAAAAAAGGAAAAAAAAGAATAGAATAGAAACTACACAAGTGGAATGTAAAGTGTGTAGGATTGATTATTTAATTCTTGTATGATTTAGATACTATTCTTTTCTGTGATTTTTGTGTATATTATAAGGGAAAATATTTTATCACACTTGAGATATATTTATAGGGGAAGGGAGAAATGAGCTGTTGTTCAGTGGGCCTGTAGCATTTCAGACGTGCAAGATGGAAAAGTTCTAGAGATCTGTTTCACAACAGTGTGAATATACCTAACATCACTTACCAGCACTGAACTGTACGCTTAAAAATGGGTAAGGTGGTAAATTTTATGTTCACAACAAAAACAAAAACAAACAATAATGTAATAAAAGAGGTACAGTTATAATCCAGTGTCTGTAGCTATGTGTGCGGCGGAATTTACAAAGCAGAAGATTTTGAAACACTTTGTATTTCAAAGTACTGGTGCTTTGAATAAATATTCAATGAAAGAATAACCTAAAAGTAATTAATATCTATAAATAAAATCAATATCTTACGTCAAATTGTTAGTACTAGGTAAAATTGTGCTCCTCTTCTCTGGTTTTTACTGCTCACAGAAATTAAAGAGTGAGATATCTAAATGTTCTTCAAGTACTCCCTTCTCAATACTGGTCTTGACCAGCGTGATCTGGGCAGAATGTAGATTAGCCAGGAAATAGGATGGATGACTGGATGACTGATTTGAGGAGTGGCAGCTGCCACCAACTCTCAAAAAAATTAAAATTAAAATTTAAAAACCATCAGAGCTTTAAGGAAAGGAAGAATCTTCATTTAAAAAACAAAAAACAAAAAACCGGCCGGGCGCAGTGGCTCATGCCTGTAATCCCAGCATTTTGGGAGGCCCAGGTGGGCGGATCACGAGGTCAGGAGATCGAGACCATCCTGGCTAACACGGTGAAACCCCGTCTCTACTAAAAATACAAAAAATTAGCCGGGCGCGGTGGTGGGCACCCGTAGTCCCAGCTACTTGGGAGGCTGAGGCAGGAGAATAGCGTGAACCTGGGAGGCAGAGCTTGCAGTGAGCCGAGATAGCACCACTGCACTCCAGCTTGGGCGAAAGAGTGAGACTCCATCTCGGAAAAAAAAAAAAAAAAAAAAAGCAAAAAAAAACCCTTTCGAGTAGTCAGTTGGTTATCTCCTCCTCTGTCTTTCTGGCCCCCCGAGTCTTGTATGGTCCAGATCTGATCTCTCCTGAAGCTGTGGAGATTTGCGCTGATGACCTAGCATCAAGATCTTATTCAGAAAGCCACTTTTCCTGGATGTGGCATGGATCTCATAAGTAGAAAGTGATAGCATCTTGCCACATGCTTTTAATCACAACAAAAATTGCGTAAGTTTTGCCAAGACAAGCTCCACGCTTTCTGAAATAGCCATGTCAATTGCAACCTCGCTATCAGGGTCCGAACTTTTCAATACATTTCTGGTATTCCGTGCCTCCACGGAAGGCGTGTCTGACATTTGTGCAAAACTCACTGTATGCCCACGGCATTCCATATTTAGTCCTTACAACAGCCCTGCAGGGAAATTATGATTATCTCCGTGTTCAGGGCTGGGGAGTGGGAATGGAAGCTCAGAGAGGTTGAGAAACCTGCCTCAGGACTCACAGCTGGTCAGGAGGGTTGGTGAATCCTAACTGCATGCTTTCTCCACACCCAGGTCCTTCTAAGACTTTAGAGTGTGAGGAATAAATGGGACAGCATTGGTGGGGTGCAGAGTAGGGTCTGACCAACCTCAGTTTCCTCTCCTAGGAGAGAGAACTTGACAGGAGCCCAGTAAAAATGTGATGCATATGAAACGCGATTTTCCACACGCAGATCTGCCAGGAATACAATGCCCTGCTTTGGTTTCACTGTGTTTCCTTTCTCTTGTTCTCGTCTCTACTCATCCCCGCAGCAGAATGGCACCGGGATTGACTGTGCCTGCTTCTGTTCAGATTCTCAGAGACTGACATGGAAAGACCGGATTCTTGCAAGAATCCATACCTTGGTCCTTCCCACATGCTCTCGGGGAAATAAAATCAAGCACACAATTAAATTATACTACATAACTCTGAAGTGCTTGAAAATATAGAAAGGCACTGAAAAATGGGCACTGGTATGTTCATTTCAGTGCTTCCGCCCATGCCTGAAACCTGGCAAGCACTCAGTTTATTGATGCTTTATTGATGGACTGACTTCACTAGGTGACATTTCTGAACCAAATGCCACCTTTTTCTCATTTCTCTAGACAGCCACAGTGTATAGCAATGCACATACAACAGTCTACAATACTCCCTGAAGATTAGGAGCTGTATATAGTGTTATTGCTTTTTGGTTGGTTGTTTTTTTAGAGACGGGGTCTTGCTCTGTCACCCAGGTTGGAGAGCAATGGTACGATCATGGCTCACTGCAGCCTCAAACTCCTGGGCTCCAGTGATCCTCCTTCCTCAGCCTCCTGAGTAGCTGAGACTACAGGCATTCCACCATACATAGATAATTAATTTTTTTTTCTTTTGTAGAGACAGGGTCTCTCTGTGTTGCCCAAGCTGGTATTGAACTCATGGCCTCAAGGGATCCCACCTCAGCCTCCCAAAGTGCTGGGATTACAGGTGTGAGCTACTATACCCGGTCTGGGTTATTGTTTATAAGTATTATAGCAAGATGGAATAGCACAGCTTCCTGCTGGGGCTTCCTGTGGAGGAGGTGAGTGGTATCTCAGGCCCGCGTCCCCCACACCTGGCTGGCACAGGTGCCTCGTACCTGGCTGCGTGCCAGCTCCTCGCACACTCTGCACCACCGGTTCGGGTCCCATGGCAGCCGACATGCCGTGGGCCTCCTCCAGGCCGTCCATGCGTGGGACCGGCCCCCTCAGCTTCATGGAGGTGAAGGGAGTGAGGAAGCGGTAGCTCACAGCCAGGGCCTGGGCCCGCTGCCGCAGCCGCTCCTTCTCCGGTTCATCGTCACTTTGCAGCCAGGAGCTCAGCAGCTCCTTTGTGGTGAGGTAGCTCCAGAGACGCTCGATGTGGTTGGGGTCCCCCTCTCCATCGCCTCCAGGCCTGGGGCTTCCTGTGACATCTTTCCCTGCCTTCTGAGGCCCCACAGGCACATCTGTCTTCAGGATGATGAATTTCTTACTGTTGCTGGCGGTGACCTCCACGTGCAGGTGATCCAGCTTCCTGTCCACCAGCTTCCCCGCAATGATGATCTCGGAGCCGTTGAAGTAGTTGGGGAACAGGGTCTTGGTGGCCTGCACCACTGAGCTGGGGGGATAATCGATGCGGATGTCAGAGAGGAGCGGGGTCCTGATTTCATCGTAGAACCTGCAGTGGAAGCACAGAGAGAGAGGGAGATCAGGGCCCTGCTCTGACAGCAGACAGGACAGTCCTAAAGGAAACTGCAGACTCTCAGGGGGATGCATCTGATTTTAGAAGCAATTGAGTCCAACATGGCACCCCACACAATATTTCTGCCAGGAGATCACTAGGAAGCAGGTTGAACACCATTGGTGAGAGGGAATGCATTCTCTCACGCGGCTTCTGAGCTGTTTTTCAACCACTCTCATGATGAGAAAAAACCTGCTTATAGTAGATTAAAATCTTCCTCCCTGAAATTTCCACCCACTGGTTTCAGTTTTGCCTCTGGAACAATATCGAATTAGTGTAATCCATTTCAACAGACATTTGGATGCTTAAAAAACAATGCTGTGCATTCCTTTAAGCCCAGTCAATCCCCAGTTTCATGAACTATTCTTCCTGTGATACAATTTCAAGATTCCCTCACCAGTCTTGGTAAATTTCCTTTGTGTACACTTACGTTTCTTAAAGGGCCTCTTAAAAACCTTTTTCTTAGAACCAAATACAAATTCCAGATGTGCTTTAAGCAGCGCATTCTACTTCAGAAACCTGACTTGCGTGAGTTTGTGCATGTAACATTTGCTTGCATTTGCTTTCCTTGTAGTTAAGTTACATGGTCGCTTCTTGCTAAGTAAGGAGACAATTAAAATTCCCTTTCAAAAGACCTAGAAACCATAGGCTGTGGAGTTAGACTTCCATCTCTGTTGCTTCCTTGCTGTGTGTCTTGGGACACGTGACTTAACCTCTCTGAACTTGAGTTTCCTTATCTAGAAAATCAGGATGTAAACAGTACTTCTTTGGTCACCTGCTAGCTGTCCCTGAAAGTCCATTTTCCCCTTCTTTCATGAGAATTGAGCTCCGGCCATCCAGCTACAAACTACATTTCCCAGCCTCCATCGAGGCCACAAATGGCTATGTGACTATGTCCTCCCAATGGAATACGGGTAGCAGTGAGATGTGCAACTTCTCAACATTTGCTTAAAATCCATGCTGGCTTTCTTTTCTCTCTCCCTTTTTGCGGCTAGAAAACAAGAGTGATAGTGACTGAATTTCAATCCTGTAGCATGAAGGACAACACCTGAGGGAAGCAGAGCAATAAAACAGAAGGAGCTTGGGTCCCTGAATGACTTCTGGGAGCAGGATCTAGCCTGTTACCATTACAGGAGAGGGAAGTAAATGGCTATCTTACTTCAGCCTTTGCCTTTCATCATCTCTGTATTGCAGCTTAGCCTTTACCCTAATACACCTACCTCCTAGGATTTCTGTGAGGATCATCTGGGATGATGCACATAGAAGTTCCTGGTGTATCATAAGTTCTCATAAATGCCAGGTATTGATCATAGTTTCAGTGGGATGGCAGTGCAGCTGACTTGTTACAGCATAACTGCTTTTGCTTCTGAATGCCTTACTGAATTTCAATTCTGTTATCCAGTGTATCAGATTCTCCCCTTTGACTCTAGTTTTGAATAATTTTTAAAATGTGGAAAGCAAATCTGTGTTTTCATTTAAATCTTTCATTAAAATGCGTGGGAGGAAACGGTGGCGAATCCCAAACTGAGGACCTGTCTTTACTGCATACCTTAGGGGTCTCCATTTCCATTTATCATTAATAAATGTGCTTTGACTATGGCTATTAAACACCTACAAATCTACCCAAACCTCCCCTTTGCTTTTAAGTAGATACCACATATGCCACGATGCAGATTAAAGCACCTCACGCTGAACTGGGAGCTGGCACTTCACTCAATGAACAGCAAAGGGGCAGACTGTGTGTGGCAACATAATATCGGAGGGAAGCTATTTCTGTTTTAAAAGATCTGAGTTTTCTCCATCTCTCATTTAAAAGATCTCATTTATTCTCCACCTCAAAATAATCTGATTATTTAACAGTTTTATCTGATGGTTTTGCTTCCAAATAAAACTATCTTTTAACTAGTACTCAAAATGAACATAACAGTACTCTGCTACTTGCTCACGGGGTAGAATAAAAGTAAACTTACTAGAAAGTGCTTTGAAATATCAGGATGTCAATGAACTACGAGAGCTCATTAAATACTTAATATGGGATGGCCACTGTGCCAATGCTATACATAGTGTTTTTATATAGTGATTTTCTCATTAAATTCTGCAACCAACCATAATCCTCATTTTACAGATGAGAAAACGGAGGTACAGACTGTCTTAAAATCTTGCTTAGGGCCGGGTGTGGTGGCTCACGCCCATAATCCCAGTACTTTGGGAGGCCAAGGCGGGCAGATCACCTGAGGTCAGGAGTTCGAGACCAGCCTGACCAACATGGAGAAACCTTGTCTCTACTAAAAATACAAAATTAGCCCGGTGTGGTGGCGTGTGACTGTAGTCCCAGCTACTCAGGAGGCTGAGGCAAGAGAATTGCTTGAACCCAGGAGGCAGAGGTTGCAGTGAGCTGAGATCACGCCATTGCATTGCAGCCTGGGCAACAAGAGCGAAACTCCATCACAAGAAAAAAAAAAAAAAAATCTTGCCTAAAGTCATAAAGGAGGATCAGAATTCGAACTCTGATCTGCCTGGTTTCAAAACACATGGTGACGCCTCCCATTGCAATGAGCTATGATCGTTGTCAGCAGATGCAAGGCTGGGGTGCAGCAATACACTCCTCTCTGAATTCCCACCGCAGCCACCCCTCAGCCCCTCAGACAGCCTCTCATGCCTACGAAGACAGACCACAGACCCGATGAGCTGTGAGCCTGCGTCCTCCTCCTCGTGCACGCGCCGTGTGAGGCCGCAGTTCTCCAGCGACAGTTTCTCCAGCAGCCTGAAGTCCACGTCGTTGCCGATGCCAATGGTGAAGATGCAGACTTGGCCTCGGGCAGCCTCTCGGGTGTTGTTGAGGATCTTGAGGGTGTGCGTCTCCCCGACCGTGGGCTTCCCATCCGTCAGGAAGACGATGAGGGACACGCTCCGGTCTCCAATGCCACTGTGGGCCACGTACTTGTTGAGGAGCCTGATGGCCCTCTGCAGGGCCCCGTTGATGTCTGTGCCTGCAGGACACCAACACGGGACAGCTCAAGCCTCTGCACTCACCTCCCCACTCTGATTGCACTTTCTTTTTTTTGAGACGGAGTCTTGCTCTGTCACCCAGGCTGGAGTGCAATGGCGCAATCTGCACTCACTGCAACCTCCGCCTCCCAGGTTCAAGCGATTCTCCCACCTCAGCCTCCCGAGTAGCTGGGATTACAGGTGCACGCCACCACATCTGGCAAATTTTTGTATTTTTAGTAGAGATGGGATTGACCATGTTGGCCAGGCTGGTCTCAAACTCCTGACCTCAAGTAATCCGCCCACCTTGGCCTCCCAAAGTGCTGGAATCACAGGCATGAGCCACTGTGCCCAGCCTGAATGCACTTTCATAGCTGCAGTTCACGCTCAACCACCCAAATGCTCACAGGAGTGAGATGTTAAGGGGCCATCCAGAAACTTGCTAAAAGCAAGTGCATTTACTAAATGCATATAAGTGACTGGGGATTATCCCACTGTAACAAACCTTCTCCAGAAGGCATGTGGCGACGCCTTAGCTTACCTGAGCTTCAATGGCTTCTGTGCCCTCTTCTGAGAATGGCTTTGAAAAGAGCAGGAAGGTGTTGAGCATAGAAGACAGCAGGAATGTGGAGGGAGAAAGAGCCGCAGAGGGGAGGAGGGGCATGGAATGAAGAGGAGGAGGGTAGCTGCTGACATCTCAGATGCCTTCCAGTGTTGTCTAGGGCTAGGTGGAGCTGATGAAAGAATGAATTTGTTGCCTTCATCGTCTCTCCTTTCTTTGCTTCCTGTCCCTTCAGATCACCTCTGCTTGCCAGAACCCCACAGAGAAAGGAGGCATGAAATATTTCTCCTCCTGGCCACCCTTTTTCCTTGAGAGGCCCTTGTCAGCAACAGCTCTGATTAAAGTTGGAGGCCAGCCAGGCACGGTGGCTCATGCCTGTAATCCCAGCACTCTGGGAGGCCAAGGTGGGTGGATCACCTGAGGTCAGGAGTTCGAGACCAGCCTCGCTAACATGGCAAAACCCTGTCTCTACCAAAAATACAAAAATTAGCCAGGCATGGTGGTAAATGCCTGTAATCCCAGCTACTCGGATGGCTAAGGTCAGAAAATCACTTGAACCCAGAAGACAGAAGTTGCAGTGAGCCAAGATCATGCCATTGCACTCCAGCCTGGGAAACAGAGTGAGACGCGGTCTCAACAGAAAAAATAAAAATAAAATAAATAAATGAATAAATAAAATAAAGTTGGGGGCGAAAGGGAAGAAAAATTTTATCAGGAATATGTGGCTTAGAAAAACCATACGAAACAGAAAACAAATCTCAACTCTGAGAAATGATGGAACAATAAACACCAATGACATTAGCAGGCATCTGTGGACAGCAGGAGGTTTTTCTCTCCTTCTTTTCTTTTGATGATTTTCTTTATTCCTCAAATGTTTTAGAATAGATACTTCCATGGAAAAAATGTTGTGAGAACATGAGCAGGCTTCTGGAGTTCTAAATGTTCTGTTTCTTGATCTGGGTCCAGGTTCTGTTCAGTTTATGAAAACATATCAAGTTGTACACTTACTACATGTACATTTTTCTGCATGTATGTTACACTACAGGTTACTGCTTCCTTTAAAAAGAATGTTCCCATGTTTTCTTTTCTTTTCCTTCTTTTTTTTTTTTTTTTTTTAGAGACAGGGTCTCACTATGTTGCCCAGGCTGGTCTCGAACTCCTGGACTCAAGCAGTTCTCCCACCTCAACCTCCCAAAGTGCTGGGACTACAGGCATGAGCCACCATGCCCGGCCACCCATGTATTTTTTTTTTTTTTTTTTTGAGACATAGTCATGCTCTTTCGCCTGAGGTGGAATGCAGTGGCGTGATCTTGGCTCACTGCAACCTCTGCCTCCTGGGTTCAAGCGATTCTCCTGCCTCAGCCTCCCGAGTAGCTGGGATTACAGGCACATGCCACCATGCCTGGCTAATTTTTGTACTTTTTTAGTAGAGACGGGTTTCACCATGTTGGCCAGGCTGGTCTTGATTTCCTGACCTTGTGATTTGCCCACCTCGGCCTCCAAAGTGCTGGGATTACTGGCATGGGCCACAGCACCTGGCCCCATGTATTCTTAAATTTACTACTTTATGATTAAAATAAATCAGGCAATTTAAGTTTGGGAGCAAAATAAATAAATAAAATTGGGGCCTGTGTCTTTGATAGGAGCTGAACAAGTATTTGTTTGGTGGATGGGGAGACAGGTGGTTGGGTGGTTGAGGTTGAAACCCCAGCTACAGTGAGGTTTCTGAGTTAGCTAAGAATTCCACTGGACTAAGCTACCAACATCCCACCATTACCAAGTAAAGCAGAGACCTTACTGTAGTGTGAACACCTATTTCCTTTGTTTGTTTTTTTTTAATGGCTTAAGATAAAATCTACATACCAAAAGATCACCCATTCTAAGTGTCCAATTCATGATTTGTAGTAAATTTAGAGTTTGATGACCATCACCACCATCCATCATCCTGACTGGAGTGACTTTTCTCTACCTGCAAATTTTACCACATTTGTGGTACATATATACCATGGGGCACTATTCAGCCACAAAAAAGAATGAGATCTTGTCATCTGCAACAAGATGGATGGAACTGGAGCTCATTATATTCAGTGAATTAAGCCAGGCACAGAAAGACCATCTTCCCATGTTCTCGCTTATTTGTGGCAGCTAAAAATTAAAACGATTGAACTCATGGAGATAAAGAGTAGAAGGATGGTTTCCAGAGGCTGGGCAGGGTAGTGGGGGGTGGGGCAGAAGTAGGGATAGTTAATGGGTACAAAAAGAAGTTAGAAAGAATGAAGACGATCTAGTACTTGATAGTGCAACAGGGTGATTATATTCAATAATAATTTCATGATACACTTAAAAATAACTAAGAGTATAATTGGATTGTTTGTAACAAAGGACAAATGCTTGAGGTGATGGATATCTCATTTATCTGATGTAATTATCACACAATGTATGCCTGTATCAAAATACCTCATATACCCCATAAACACATATATCTACTCTGGACCCACAAAAATTAAAAATTAAAATTAAAATGTACCGCATCTGAGAGAACCAGATCATCTCCCCCATGGCTTAACATCCTCCAGATTTTCTAGCTAAAAAAGCAGATAAGGCTATGTCCATGACCAAATGTTCATAATTCTTGCTAAGATGCAGAGCCCAAATGGAAAGAAAGTTATTTTACATTTTATTGGAATCACTAATTTGCCTTTGTTTTGTTTGTTTGTTTTTGAAACGGAATTTCACTCTGTCACCGGGGCTGGACTGCAGTGGCGCGATCTCGGCTCACTACAACCTCCGCCTCCCAGGTTCATGCAATTCTCCTGCCTCAGCCTCCCCAGTAGCTGGGACTACAGGCGCAAGCTACCACGCCCAGCTGATTTTTTTGTATTTTAGTAGAGATGGGGTTTCACCGTGTTGCCCAGGCTGGTCTCGAGCTCCCGAGCTCAGGCAATCTGCCCGCCTTGGCCTCCCAAAGTGCCAGGGTTATAGGTGTGAGCCACTGCACCTGGCCTAATTTGCCTTTCTTAAGGTCCAGTCTAATTTCTTAGTGCCCCTGGGTGTGTGAACAAGGATGAACTGGCATTTTTTTCTCTTGTCTGTATTCAGCAATGGTGCCAAATCTCTCACTCCACTTTAAAGCCAAGGAGAGCCCAGGCAGAGGGACGGATTAGCTTTCCCGATGGCACACAGCCACCAGAGGCCCTGCAGGGATTGGCATCAAGCCCACGGCAAGTGGGGCATCTCCTGCCCACTGAAAACAGACAGGAGCTGTCATCAAAGGACTCACAAGCACCAGTGAGAGGGGTTACCCGAGTGGGTGAAAATAATGGCCACATCTGATGCTTAAAGAGGACTTCCTATGTGCCAGGACCATTCTAACCACTTGAAATGCTTTAACTCACTCCATCCTGGTAACGATTCCATTGTTATCTTCATTCTACAGATGAGGAAACTGAGGCACAGAGAAGGTGGAGCTGGATTCAAACCCAGGCAGTCTGGCTTCCAAATCCATGCTCACAATCCTGATGCTACACGTCTTAGAGAGAAGCAGGCTGATCTGCTGTTCACCTGCAGAGGCTAGGGCAATGCGGTTCAAGAAAAATAAAGGAAACCCACAGGGTTTCTAAGGCTTGGAGTCCAAAAGAGCATAACATACACCAGGCATTTTCTTTCTTTCTTTTTTTTTTTTTTTGAGACAGAGTCTCACTGTCACCCAGGCTGGAGTGCGCTGGCATGATCTTGGCTCACTGCAACCTCTGCCTCCCGGGTTCAAGCAATTCTCCTGCCTCAGCCTCCCAAGTAGCTGGGATTATAGGCACTTGCCACCACACCCGGCTAACTTTTTGTATTTTGAGTAGAGATGGGGTTTTGCCATGTTGGCCAGGCTGGTCTTGAACTCCTGACCTCAGGTGATCCACCTGCCTCGGCCTCCCAAAGTGCTGGGATTACAAGCGTGAGCCACCCCACCTGGCCCAGCCATTTTCTAAAGCTGTTTATTACTCCGTGGCCCCCACTCCACCAGCACACACACATCATTCTGCTAGTAAGCAGGGCCATTAAAATAAATCCAATCTACAAATATCCATTGAGCACGCCCTCTGTGTTAGGAACTGTGCGTGGAGGTAGGAGCTATGTAAACATGAAGAGAAATCTGTTCCTTCAAGAATTTTATGGTGTTGTGGACTTCCTGCCGTAGAGCATCACTATCATATTAAATCTAATCTTCTATTTCTCCCATCAAACACCAAAACAGTTCCTAGATTATACTGTTTGGGAGGCTAGTAGGAAATCCCAGTGTAAATGAAAGTACCAGCCCAGCAAGATCAAGTTCCACATTAAGCTCATTTGGGAAATGAGGGCTTTGTCTTGGACTGGGAAACCATGAATATAAGAAAGATGGAAAATCCCAGATGGGAGAAGACTGAACAGAGTGTTTTGTATGTTTCCAGATAGCTGAAGTGGAATTAACCAGGAGGTGGTGTCTCTGTACAGAGCCTGAAAGGAAGGCGGAGGGAGTAGGTCAAGTTCTGCTAAATGCTCCAATACTGAGCACCTCTTCTGTGTCCACTGCACTGTTGATACAGGGAATGGCAAGAGTAAGGCGCAGGTCCTGAGTTGGGAGAACTTAACATCTAGGACAGCTGGTAACACACTGCTCTGATTCTCCACTCTTCTCAGAATTCTTTATGATCTTTTCTCTCCTCTCTTAACATTCTGCACCCTTACCTGGGCACCACCCAAGACAAGCGTGCAGTGGCTGAGAGCCCACATCCTCCCTACCACATTTTACCTCCACAGCCCTCCCAGGCCACCAGGATACATGTTTCACTCACTCTGCTGCAGCTCTACCAAGAGGGCTCCTTGTTTTGCAAAGCAGTTCCACCTGCCCCTGCCCAAGGTGTGCACGAAACACTGGCTGGCCCATGTGGCTGTAATTCTCCACCCCAAAACCATTTACAAAAACAGTATTGTTTTTGTATCAGCAAGACTTTTTCTAACAGGATCCATGAGATGAACCAGGCAAGCCTCCAAACACCTATCAGGTTATTTTTCCCCAGAACTTCACCAGCTTCACTTGTAGACTGGAAAAGGAGAATACGGATTTGGTATTCAGAGCAACCTAAGCTGCTGAGAAAGCTCTCGCCTGCAGTCTCTTTTCCTGTCATCAACCCCAGCTTTCAAATCCTTATCTCTTGGCAAAAAAAAAAAAAAAAAAAAACAAAAAAAAACCTTATTTCAAAGCCAAGCCAATGTGAAAAGAAGGTGTCATCTTTACCTCCAGTGGGTGACATATGGTGAATGTACACTTTCCCATCCCTGATGCTGTCTGGAGTGACTGATATCAAGTGGTCCTTCCATACTTTGATCCGGTTGGAAAATCCAATGATACTGAAACGGTCCTGGGGTCGGAGGTCATGAAGAATTGTGAAGAGGGCATCCTTGGTCTAGGCAAACACAAAAGCAAAACCAGTCACAGCTGCTCACATAAGTCCACTTGTCCCCTGTTCTAGAAACCGCCCCCCCCCCAGGAAAAATGTCAGGGTTCAAATTCAGTGTCAGCTATGTAAAGGGCACTTGGCTGAATGTCAAGGAATTGGTTACCCAGCTGGAAAAAATGGTATAAAGATGTTACGGTTGTAGACACGAGTGAATCAGTGCTGAATGCCGCATCCCGCCACGGTACTTCGGGCCTCCGCATCTCCACAATTGCTGTTCTCTTGACCCCAGATGTTCTTCCCCACCGCCCTACCTCCATCTTTCACTTGACAAGCCCCTCATCATTCTTAAGAGCCAGGCAAGTGTGCAAATTCTCTGTTGGAAATTTTTCTAACTTCTCTGAAGAGAGCTGATCATTCCCTCCCTTAGGCTGGCAAAGCCCTCAATGCATTCCTATTATAAAGCACACATCACACGATGATGATTGTTTTATCTCCTTCCCTTACTTGGTTGTGAGTTCTTTGCAGGAGGGTCTCCTTCATCTTCCTAACACCTAGTGACAGGAAGGAGGTGCTAGACAAAGGTGAGGCAGGTGAATCAATGAATGAATGAACGTTTAATGAATTATAAAATTAAATGCCCAAATAATAAATACCATAGGAATTGAAAAGATTATTACTATGGGCTGGAGTGACATGAGGAGGCCTTACAGAGAAAGAGGAATTTGAGTATGAGATTTAAAGAATACATTGAAAGAACTGGAAGGGCATTCTTCTTATTTTTTTTTTTCATACAAACTCTCGCTCTGTCACCCAGGCTGGAATGCAGTGGCGCGATCTCAGCTCACTGCAACCTCTGCCTCCCAGGTTCAAGCGATTCTCCTGCCTCAGGTTCCTGAGTGGCTGGGATTACAGGTGCACGCCACCACGTCTGGCTAATTTTTGTACTTTAGTAGAGACAGGGTTTCACCATGTTGCCCAGGGTGGTCTCGAACTCCTGAGCTCAGGCAATCCATCTGCCTCAGCCTCCCAAAGTGCTAGGATTACAGGCGTGAGCCACTGCACCCGGCTTGGAAGGGCATTCTGAAGAGAAGGAAGGCGGTTTGAGCAAAGCCAGGAAGTAATACAGGTGAGATCAGGGATGCTAAGTGATAACAGGTATGCACTAAAATCAGCTGTGACAAATGGAAAGAAGAAAGAAGCCATATGACCTGAAACCAGAAATACGCTAGGGGCCTAGAAAAGGTTTGTATAGTAATCCACAGACACTGTGAGCAAACTCTGTCTTCCCAAGCAGCACTGTTGTTAGACACTTACAGGCTCAGCATAGGAGGTCAGGGACTTTCATTATATAATGACCATGAAAGGACATCCGGCACCTTTACGAAGGTGAAGAGCACAGGCTTCAGGGCCAGCTGTCACCCTTGAGGCTGGGTTCATCCCCGACTCTCCATGGGGCCCTGGGGCCCTGAGCAGTAAGCTCCCTCACTTACTCGCTCTCTGATATCACTGCGCCCAAGTTACCCCATCCATAAAATCAGGACAGTAATAGTACCTGCCTCATCAGGTTGTCATGAGGATTAAATCAGAATCGAGATGAAAAGGGCTCAGAGCAGGGCCAGCCACACAATCAGAGTTCTAGATGGGTTTGCTGTCACTTGCTGGCTGGTGGAAAGCCCCAGCAGAGCTTAAGAGAAACGGTGAAGTCGGGAGTGGTGGTTTCCAGAAGGACATGTGCTAAGTGGCTCTGGGACACCCTCGAAACACGCTGTAGGTCTCTTCCCCGGTTCATGACTCTTTGCCTTTCCTCCTTCCCCAGGTTCAGACAGATGGCCCCGTCGGCCCCTCTGGCTAGGTGAAATAACCACTGCTTTCGTATCCTTTCCCTCTGGAATTTTCTCTCTTCCTCACTCCTCAGCCTCCTTTCAATCCTGAATCCAACTGCTCATCCCACATTCCACTGTCCAACTTGAATTTGTAGGAACCTCAAATTCTACTTCAGAAAACTATTCTCAATGCATCTATTTTTAAATCTGCACATTGGGCCAGGTGCGGTGGCTCGTGCCTCTAATCCCAACACTTTGGGAGGCTGAGGCAGGCGGATCACTTAAGGTCAGAAGTTAGAGACCAGCCTGGCCAACATGGGAAAACCTCATCTCTACTAATAATACAAAAATTAGCCAGGCATGGTGGTGCACACGTGTAATCTCAGCACTTTGGGAGGCCGAGGTGGGTAGATCACTTGAGGTGAGGAGTTTGAAACCAGCCTGGCCAACATGGTGAAACCTTGTCTCTACTAATAATACAAAAAATTAGCTGGGCGTGGTGGCCCACCTGTAATCCCAGCTACTCAGGAGGCTGAGGCAGGAGAATCACTTGAACCTGGGAGGCGGAGATTGTAGTGAGCCCAGATCGTGCCACTGCACTCTGCCTGGGTGACAGAGTGAAAATGTGTCTCAAAAAATAAATAAAACACATCTGCACATTATATTCTTTTCTGTAGGGCTAGTAAACTAAGAGTTTCTAGGCTGAGCAAATGTTCGCCTAACTTTCTCCCCGTGAGTTTTTGCTAAAGTAATGTTCCTCCACTTCCCAGCACTTCTTCATTCCCAGGCTGAGAAAGCAATGGAGTTGATGGTATCATTAGAAGGATGATGATGACGACGCTGACGATATTAACAGCTTGCATTTCCCGGGAGCTTCCTACTCCCCAGGCATATGCCGAGTGTACAGGCTCTTCCTCTGTTGAGGTGATCAATTCTAAATCTTACGAGCCACCTGAGGGAAAGTAACTATTAGTATTCCCATTTTACAGATGGGGCAACTGAGGCATGGAGTGGCTAAGCATCATGCTCCATGGGAGACTGGATTAAAATGCAGGGAGTCTGACTTCAGGGATAGCACGTGCACCAACGGCAGCAGAATCTGCAGCCCCAGGACGGCTGGAGCCGAGATGACTCAGAGCTGTCACCCTTTTAACGTGCAGCAAATTTGGGGATCTCTTCCAAGTCCCTGTATGTTGATGGGCTCTGTTTACTTCTTTGTTTCTTTTGCTTCATTTCTGGCATCAACTAATGTATCCGTCTCCTGTAACACCCTTGCAGAAGGCACTCAGGTGCCGGGCGCAGTGGCTCACACCTGTAATCCCAGCACTTTGGGAGGCTGAGGCGGGCAAATCATTTGAGGTCAGGAGTTCAAGACCAGCCTGGCCCATGTGGTAAAACCATGTCTCTACTAAAAAAATACAAAAATTAGCTGGGCATGGTGGCACACGCCTGTAATCCAGCTACTTGGGAGGCTGAGGCAGGACAGTCACTTGAACCCGGGCAGTGGAAGTTGCAGTGAGCTGGGATCATGCCACTGCACTCCAGCCTGGGCGACAGAGCGAGACTCTATCTCAAAAAAAAATGAAGGCACTGCAGGATTTTTGCACCTGCCCAGGGACAAGAATAATGAACATATTTCATTAAACCCACCTTCTCATCCTACTGAAGAATGCAACAAGTTCTTCGGGGAGAAAAAAACAGCAATGGAGTGCTCCTTTCCATTCCCAGGGCTCGGAGACCTCCACTATTCTCCATTCTCTCCTCTGCTATTCCCTCCTCCTATCCCCCGACACTCTGCTTGTTCAGAGGGGCTGACTGCAGCGGTTTCCCGTCCTCTCCCATGCCTGGCTCCCACCCCCAGGAAATACGTCAAAGTATCCCATGCAAATAAACAGAATCCACACCCAAGGTGTGCTAGCACTCTGCAGAAGACATTGTCAAGTCTATGCTGTTCCCTCCTTGAAACTCCTCCTGCTCTAGCTTCCCTGGCTCCTCCCTGGAGGGGATTGGTGCTCCCCTGGGCTTTGCTGTTGTCCCCCGCCCCCCGCCCGCTGGCCCTTCAGGGTGAGTCACAGGGTCCTTTTCTCAGCTGAGGTTCTCACCTCCAGGTGACATCATCCATCCCCATGGTGCCAACTACCATCGTCATCTGTGAACTTCCAGACTCATCTCTGGAGCTGGCCTCTCTCGTTCCATCCAGACCGACCTGCCAACCATTTCTCCCTGCGTGTCCCACAGGTAGCTCAGACTCGACTCGGTGGAGAATGGAACCTTCATCTTTTTAAATCTCCCTCTCCTCGCTGCTCTCTGTCCCGGGACAGAGGACACTGCAACCTTCACCTGTGGTCCAAGGCAGAAGCCTGGACGTCAGGCCCTCACATCCTTCAATACCACCCTGGAATTCCAACTCCTCTCCCTAAATATCCCTGTGACCATAAACTGATATTCCTTTTCTTCCTTTGTATTTTTTCTTAATACAAAAATATTACTCATTTTTTGAAAGATCAGAAGAAAAGCATATACAACTCACATCATCACGCCTACCTAGAGACAACCACTACTAAAATGCTGGTGTGCCACACACCACTTCAGAAACATCCCCGGCTGTGTGCGTGTGCACGTGTGATTTTAAAGGAAGTGGGATCATATAATACATATATCGTGCTGTAAAGTTTCTCTTTACTGTAACATATCATATACGGTTTTCATGTCAATGGAGAAATGTTTGCCACGTCACTTTAATAGCAACCCAGCATCCTCCTGCACGCATCCACCATGTCTTAATATTTTGGAATATCTGAGCAGCGCTGCTGGGAAGCTCATTATCCCCACATCTTTGTGCCCAAGACTCTTCCCTTAGGATAAATTCCCATACGTGGAAGTGGAGCGACAAAGGGCTTGCACTTTAGGAAGGAGCTAGCGTGGCTCTGCATTACTGCCACGTGGATTTTCAACCCTCCTCTCTTCAAAGCCTTCCATGGCCCCTCGCTGCCCTCAGCATAAAGTCTAATGTCTCTTATTTTATTTTATTTGAGACGGAGTCTTGCTCTGTCACCAGGCTGGAGTGCAGTGGCGCAGTATCCACTCACTGCAACCTCCGCCTCCCGGGTTCAAGCGATTCCCCTGCCTCAGCCTCCCGAGTAGCTGGGATTACAGGCACACGCCACCACGCTCAGCTAATTTTTTGTATTTTAGTAGAGACAGGGTTTCACCATGTTGGCCAGGATGGTCTCAATCTCCTGACCTCATAATCTGCCTGCCTCAGCCTCCCAAAGTGCTGGGATTACAGGCGTGAGCCACCATGCCTGACCTAATGTCTCTTTTTGGATACAAAATCCTCATTAAAATAAATGGTCCTGGTTCAAATCCCTGTCTTTTATTTCCTGCTAGTCTACCCCAGCTATCAACAACAAGGTCTGATTTGCCCACACCCAGCTTCCCTAAACCCACCCTGCTTTCTTGTGACTTCCTGTGGTAGCACCAGGGGCTGCCCTCCTTCCCCGCCTTCCCTACACGTTGAGCTATAGCCACCCTTCAAAACTCACTTGATATGTCCCCTCCTTGGTGAGGCCATTCCTAACTCAACAGTGAAGACAGATGACAGCTCCATCCCCGATGCTGCACTGGCTGACATGTACCCCAGATACACGATGTCCATGCTGTGCCGCCATGACTCCTGCAAGCTCTTTCCCTCCCCAAGACCCTTGCACCTGCTGTTTCCTTTCCTTGGAGCTCCCTTCCTCTTCCTCTCAGTCTTTGCTGCTGCAGGTCCCTTCTTGTCCTGCAATCCTGGGTTTACACATGATCTTCCAAGAGAGCCCTTCCCTGCCTCCCAGCCCTGCCCACCATTCCCCAAAGCATGGCCCCTGCTCTTTCCTTTCACGTTGATAGACAGAACATCCTTCTCTCTCTGTGCATTGACTGGTCTGTCCATCTCCAGTCTATGCTTCTGTGTGCAGGAGCTTTTTCTGTTTTATTTATTTACTTATTTTATTTATTTATTTTTTGAGATGGAGTCTTGCTTTATCGCCAGGCTGGAGTGCAGTGGTGCAATCTTGGCTCACTGCAACCTCCGCCTCCTGGGTTCAAGCAATTCTCCCGCCTCAGCCTCCTGAGTAGCTGGGGCTACAGGCGCACGCCACCATGCCCAGCTAATTTTTGTATTTTTAGTAGAGACAGGGTCTCACTATGTTGGCCAGGATGGTCTCGATCTCTCGAGCTGGTGATCTGCCCACCTTAGCCTCCCAAAGTGTTGGGATTACAGGCGTGAGCCACCACACCCAGACGCTTTTTCTGGTTTATTATTGTATATTTATTATTCTATATTTAATACCCAGCAGTGCCTGGCACATAGGAGATGCTTGACAAATGTGTTCTGAATAAGCGAGCAGTGAATAAATGATCCATCTGTCACACTGGACAGGGAGTTCCTCAAAACAGCCATCCCCTTGCCCTGCCCCACCCTCCCAACGTGGTGGCATTTTGTACATTGTAGGCTTTTAGTAAATATCTGCTGTATTATTAAACAAATAAGACAGAGAGAGACAGAGAAGAACAGAGATAGAGGAGACAGAGACAGACAGACAGAATACTCAGAGAGGGAGAGAGAGAAAGAGAGAAACAGAAAGAGTAGGGGAAAGAGGAAAATAGAGGGGAGGAGAAAGAGACAGAGAGGTTCTGTTGGTGAATTCAAGGGACATGAGACACAGCCCAGCCCTTGAGAACCTAAGACAGACACTACTGAGAAAGAGGATGTACAGGAAGCTCCGAGCTGCCTGATAGACAAGCTGCAGTGATGATCAATAACTCGGAGAACTACACTCCACAGGCAGGGGCGGCCTCAGCCAGGGTGCTGGGCCCTTCTCACCCTGGTTCATCCTGGGCTCAGTACAGCCTGTGTGAGCATCAGATGGACCCTGCGCACTCACAGTCCAGGTGTCCCCACCCAGGAAGGACTGAAGGTGCCGGCTGGGATGGGAGGGACAGCAGCATGCAGTGGCGGTGGTGGGGCAGTGCTGGGGTGCTGGGCCCAGTTCTCAGGCCCTCCCGAGAGTCTCCATGCTGCACACTGCTGGGCCCAGAGTGGTCAGGCTGCATGGGGGCCTGCCAGGAAGGCCACCCATGGCAGAGCTGCTGCTTTAGCTGCTGGCATCCTTGGGGATCCTTCACAGTGTGCCAAGGACCTCCAGAGGGACCCGCCTAGCTCTTAAGCTGGCATTTTTTTTTCCCCACAGGACGGATATTCTGCTTTAGGAAGAGCTATTCAATCTCTACCCTCCTTCCCTCAGCTCAGCAGCTACAGGCTCCTTATGACCTTGTAAGGCCTCAGCTGCAACTTGTCCTTGCGTGCACCAGGGAAGGCAGCCCAGGCACCTCCCGGTGGCTCCATTCCCACTCAGAGGAGAGCCATGTGGATGGACTCCTGCCCTCATTCCAGAGGGGCAGGCACTGACTCCTACAGACTGCAGCCACCCAGCCCCACTCACCCCTGCAGCCTGCAGCCACCCAGCCCCACTCACCCCTGCAGCCTGCAGCCACCCAGCCCCACTCACCCCTGCAGACTGTAGCCACCCAGCCCCACTCACCCCTGCAGACTGTAGCCACCCAGCCCCACTCACTCCTGCAGCCTGCAGCCACCCAGCCCCACTCACCCCTGCAGCCTGCAGCCACCCAGCCCCACTCACCCCTGCAGCCTGCAGCCACCCAGTCCCACTCACCCCTGCAGCCTGCAGCCACCCAGCCCCACTCACCCCTGCAGACTGCAGCCACCCAGCCCCACTCACCCCTGCAGCCTGCAGCCACCCAGCCCCACTCACCCCTGCAGACTGCGGCCACCCAGCCCCACTCATCCCTGCAGACTGCAGCCACCCACTCCACTAACCCCTGCAGACTGCAGCCACCCAACCTCATTCACCCCTGCAGACTGCAGCCACCCGGCCCCACCAATCCCTGCAGACTGCAGCCACTGGCCCTGTTAACCCTTGACTTGCCTTCCCACCTCCAATGGGCTGAGCAGCCAAGAGCTCTGCCTTCTGTGGGAGGCTTAAGAGGAAAGAGGAGAGGACCGTCCACACAGAAGGGTTCATGTGAGGGGCTGGAGCTGATCTTTCTGCACATCGTGTTCAGATGCTGAAGACGAACTGAAATGCAGTCAGACTCTGCCAGGAGCACAGTCCAGAGAACAGGGTAAGCACATTCCAGACAGATCAGAGGATGCCCAGAGAGGCAGAAGATGTGTCCTCTGAGCCTGTCCAGAGGAAAAGGGAACATCACTTCAGGGACTGGACAAGATCCCCGTTCAGAGTCCCTCCCAATCCTGAGGCCGCATGATCATGGCTAGGAAGAGCTGTAGACTCTTCCAGTGCAGGTGATGGACACAGCCGGTCACCACTTACCCTCAATGCTCTTTCCAACTAACTAGGCCTGAAGGAAGAGACACTGGGCACCCCAGGAAGCCACGCTCCTGTCCTCCAAGCTCCCTCTAGGGGCCTTCCATGCTAGAAAGAGGCCAGCCTGCTTGAGACAGGTACCCCCAAAACATACATGTTGGAGTCATGAAGTTAATTCCTTAAAAGATGACCACAGGGGGCTGTGGAAATGTCTTCCCTGGAGATCTTTTAAAACAGGTATATAAAATGTATGATCATATGTATCGCAGTTTTCATGGAGATGAATACAATCAGGGTACAGGCCTGATTCGCAAGGGGATTAAGTGTCTGACTTTAGAAGGCCACTCTTGCTCTTTGGGGCCATAAGAAGAGTTTTCAACTCATTGTCTTTATACTCTTGGACAAGGACAAGGGCTTATTTGGGGTGGAAACCAAGGGGATGGGGTTCGGGTCACTGCCTGACAACTCCTGGCTGGGAAGCCAGTGGGGAGGAATTAGCAAGTCTTGGGGAGAGTGGGGGATCAGGAAGAGGCAGGAACACCAAGCCCCTGTGCCTAGGGGATAAACATAAGGGGCACCTGTGGGCCTCACTGAGGAGGAAAACAGGGTTCTTACAGAGGTCAACCCACAAGAGGCCCTTCGGGTTTCCCCTGGGGGGTCTGTGCCAGTTCCTAAAAGCACAATCCATAGTGAATGGGCGTCATCTCTGCTAACACAAGAGGACAAGCTGCAGACATGGGTCCACATGTCATCAGAAGAGATCTTTTAAAAATTCCAGGCTAGGAGCAATGGCTGTGGTCCCAGCTATTCAGGAGGCTGAGGCAGGAGGATCACTGGAGCCCAGGAGTTTGAGGCTGCAGTGAGCTAGGATCATGCCACTACACTTCAGCCTGGGCAACGGAGCGAGACTCTAGCTCTAAAATGTAAATAAATAAATAATAAAATTAAAATTGAAAAAATAAAAAATACCAGATTATGTTTGGACTGAAGGGAGATTTTGAAAATCACACCCAGATAGATACACTTAGTAAATAGAAAGAATATACTTCTTACTATTCGGGTAGTGAAGACATACCTTGGCCTGGATGCAGGCATTACACAAGATTCCTTCTAACCCTAGTTATCTAGAGTCACAAAGGATAGAGATTACTCTGTTTAAAACTATTTTATGGTGATGAATTCCTCTTCTTATACGTACTTCACTTGGGTTAAAAGAACAAAAGCCTATTTGCTTTAAAAACACTATCTTAGAAGTCCATTCCAGCTCCATCTTAGGTTTACTATTAAGTAAGTCCTTTAATTTCTTTCTATTTAAATTCTTCCAGGCACAAGGCAGGACATAAATATAAGTAAACTCTGGCCGGGTGTGGTGGCTCACGCCTGTAATCACAGCACTTTGGGAAGCCGAGGCGGGCGGATCATGAGGTCAGGAGATTGAGGCTATCTGGGCTAACATGGTGAAACCCCATCTCTACTAATAATACAAAAAATTAGCCAGGCATTGTGGCATGTGCCTGTAGTCCCAGCTACTCGGGAGGCTGAAGCAGGAGAATCACTTGAACCCATGAGGCACAGGTTGCAGTGAGCCGAGATCACGCCACTGCATTCCAGCCTGGGCAACAGAGCGAGACTCCGTCTAAATTAATAAATAAATAAATAAACAAATAAATGTAAACTCTACTTCAGATTCTCCATCCCTTCAGTACAGTTGGCAATGGTCTTGCTTGTTCTAGCGGATCTTTGGGGAGGAATATTACAGAGTCTCTTTAATGGTGTCTGTCCTGCACACCACAGGCCCTGCATGAAGCTGCACTGGAAACAAGAGATAGGGTCTTCCTTTCTCTTCCGCTCCCTCTTTCCTATAAAGCTGAGCCCAAGGAGCTTCAGGCTTTTGGCACAGCCCTCAAAGAGGAAGCATTCCATTGCGTTAACTACCATGCCATGAATGACCAGTAAACATTTTCCAAGTAGAATCGTGTCTAATAAGACCCTCAGAGGGGAAGTCAAGGGAGCCCACGGAAGAGCCAGCTGCGGCCCACGGCTTCCTCCCACTTCCATCGGGTACCCACGATGCAGCTTTTCTCAAACCATATTTGATGGGAACTAACCCTGACACAAAAGGCCCTTGTGCCACAAACCCTAGGTTTTTGAGCATAAGACAAGGAGAACCCATGACATCACAGATGAATCCAAGTTCAAGGGAACTCAGCATTAGCCATTCCACGCCTCCTGCACAATGATCACGCTGTTCTCCTGAGTGGCACCATCACTTGCCTCAGTCTAAAATGTTCACCAGGGAGTTGACATTTTCCTTCCCATTGATCCACACAGTTCTTTTGAATGAGCCTAAGGGAAAGACCTAAGATGAACAATTTAAAATAATCCAGTAAAGGCCGGGTGCAGTGGCTCACGCCTGTAATCTTTGGGATTACACTTTGGGAGGTCAAGGAAGGACGATCACCTGAGGTCAGGAGTTTGAGACCAGCCTGGCCAACGTGGCAAAACCCCGTCTCTACTAAAAATACAAAATTAGCCAAGCATGACGGTGCATGCCTGTAATCCCAGCTACTCGGGAGGTGAGGCGGGAGAATTGCATGAACCCAGGAGGTGGAGGTTGCAGTGAGCAGAGACCATGCCACTGCACTCCAGCCTGGGTGCAGAGTGAGTCTGCAACTCAAAAAAAAAAAAAAAAAAAAAAAAAAAAAATTCCACCAAAGAAATTAAAGACCTTCTGAAAGCCTGATTTGAGCCATGGAAGAGAATCATGATCAGCAAATGAAAACAGCCCTAAGTTTCTGAAAGGTAATTTTGGAAAATGAAATATGCCCAAGACAAGCTGTAGTGACAAGTCAGCCTTTGTCCTTTCTAAGGTGGGCAGAGGCCATGGACACCAGTGGGGAGGGGGCAGGTGTCTGTACTGTCCTTGGGCCTTCCTGACCCAGCAGGCAGGAGGTCCTCAGTGCCCCTTGGTGGGTGGTAGTATGGCCTCGTCATCATGCCATCTGAAGGAACCAACCAAAATTAAAAACTATCTGTGACTTCATCAAAGTTCACAACAACAGATTCTTACTGCAACCTGAAACTTCTTGCCTAAGCCCACAGTGAGGAGAATGGAAATGTCTGCCTTCCCAGCCTCAGATCTGTCGCCCCCTCCTTACCCCATAGACACTCATACACAGCATGGTCCCAAGTCACCTTGGAGTCACCCCCTCTGTACCCCACAGACACCCATACACAGCATGGTCCCAAGTCACCTTGGAGTCACCCGTTCTGTACCCCACGGACACCCGTACGCAGCACGGTCCCAAGTCACCTTGGAGTCACCCCCTCTGTACCCCACAGACACCCGTACACAGCATGGTCCCAAGTCACCTTGGAGTCACCCACTCTGTACCCCACAGACACCCATACACAGCACGGTACCAAGTCACCTTGGAGTCACACACTCTGTACCCCACAGACACCCGTACACAGCATGGTCCCAAGTCACCTTGGAGTCACCCATTCTGTATCCCACGGACACCCGTACACAGCATGGTCCCAAGTCACCTTGGAGTCACCCACTCTGTACCCCACAGACACCCGTACACAGCATGGTCCCAAGTCACCTTGGAGTCACCCATTCTGTATCCCACGGACACCCATACACAGCATGGTCCCAAGTCACCTTGGAGTCATGGTCATGGCTGAGACTAGAGTAGCCATGACTTGCCAAGGGATGTCCCCAGGTGGTGGGTGTCCACTAAGCCTCAGTGGGGGTATTCCAAGTCCATAGTATTACAAGATTACAAAAACTTATTCTATAAAAGGTAACATAAACTTATGTTACATTCTGCAGGTCATTCAGTAATTTGAAGGAAGCTTTTCTGAAATCTTACTGTGACTGACCCACCAAATAATCAGATTTTTTTTTTTTAATCCCCAGTCTTAGGAGTAAGGCAATAAATTGAGTAAGAAGAACCAGTTCTCCATAATGTATTTGGGTCCATATCATTGTTGTACTTCTAAAAAATCTAGCAACAGATTGGCTCCCAAGAAGAAATCAAAACATTACAAAAGAATGCTACTCCATTGACTATAGTGTAAGAGTGTAAGTAACACTTCAGGGGGTTATGAAAATGCCTAAAGCAAATCAACGATCGTGCAATGCCAAGTTCCTTTTGTTGCCCCTCTGCTACAAATACCTCCTGAAATGAACCACGTTATATAATTCATATTAAAAATAAAAATGTTTAAGTGTAACATACAGAAGATAACCAAAAAAGGTGTCTCTGTCAACAAGGGAAATCTTGTTGCAAGAAACTAGAATGATTTTTCTACTGGCCAAAATATTTTTTGGAGAAATGGCAGAAACTAATTAGCTTTCTTCATAAAATGGAAAATTTGGGATAGAAGTCATATGTCTTCAAATATTTTAAAACAGTTTAATGAAATTTCACTTAGAAGTAAATGTAGAAAACATTTTTCTTTGTTCTCAACATTTTAATATTCACATTGCCAAGAAAAGCGTATTTCTTCAATGAAGCAAAATCACAGGGCTCCTATATTTTAAAATATATTATTTTAAGCTACTACACTTTCATTTACTGCTTAAAGTCTCCTTTCAAATGCTCTTTGAATGCAGTATTGTGCTATATAATATCGCAACTCTGATTCGAAATACTTATTTGCATATATGTTTACCCCATCTATGTAAAAATATAAACAAATTATTTCTTCATAGCAAGACAAAAAACACTTTTATTGTAAAGTTTCTAAATACCAATACCACTTCAAGACTGGTCCTAAAATAAAAAGATTGCTAAAGATTAAATTCTGTCTAAAGTCAGCCTTAATTTTTTTTAAAAGGCTGAATAGGTTTAGATATTAAAACATTTTTTGCAATATAAACAAAACTAATTCCATTAATCTTTGTGTTTGCATAACATTAACTTGAGAAGCGAACTGTCTCATCTTAACCCTCTGCTTATGTTAAGATTAGTTATCTAATGTTTTGACTTTGCTTTGACAAGTGTATCAAACATTTACCTAATCATGTCATTGTAGGTTTTTCTGAAAAGCTCTTTGCCATTAATATTTCTGCTATTCTTTACGACATAGTAGGCAAATCCATTTTTTATAGTTGATGTGTAAATAACTCAGGGCTAGAAATAGATTTTTTTTCCCACTTCTCTTCATGTGGAAGGTCAGTACTTCAGAGGATTTACATTCATTGTCAATTCCATACTTCTCATTCTAGCCAAGAACACAGCCTTAGTACATAGGCTTGACAGCCTTAACAAGAACCCAGCCTACCTCTAACTCTTGGCTCCAGGTGAACCCCAGGCATGGCTGCTTGCTCTAATAGAAAGTAAGAGGATGATGCTGACCAAGAGAGGTTCAGCTCTGTGTGTAACTGGTATCTCCCATCCGCTGTTCTGACACGCTAACTGACAAAATGATTGAGTTCTTGGTTTCTCACTCCTGGTCTAAATCTGAAGTTTATATTGTCCTACTGCAGGTCTGGATGCTAGATCCCCGCATGTTTCATTGTACAGGTGTTTTGGTGTCGGACTCTCCATCTGCCTTTGACCTGATCACCTTTCCCTTTCCCTTAAGTTCTCACGATTCCTCTCTGCCTGGCTTTGGTCCATCCTACGCCTCTCATTATAAATTCCCAGAGATGTGTCTTCACAAACATCGAGAACATGAAACACAAAGATATGGACAGGCTGGGAAAAAGCCATGCTCCACGTAAAATCATGGAACAATTATTTAAGAAGTAAACACAGCATATCCACAAATGTAGATTGTATATACAAGAAAATATGTAGAGGAAGTGGAGCCCCCTCCACCAGGCAGGGAGAGTGACACTGTTCCTGGGTCTCTTTCCATCTTCCCAGACTCTTAGTTAAGGTCGCCAATGAGACTGGAGAGGGAGATTTCTGTTGCAAGAGGGAAGAAATTATAAAAATGGGTGAACTTAACTGTTGGGGATTGAGAGGTGCTCTGGTTACTTTTTCTTATCTTCCTTATTTGTGCTAGATTGGATGTGGATAGCTACAGAGTCCAGAGCAGAGAAGGCAGTAGAGGCTTCTTAGATCTATGGGGAAGGAGGGTTAAGTAGAAACCTCACATCTCTTCCTACTCTGTCTGCCTCAATTACCTGGGGAAGAAAAGCAAAATGGCCTCAGAACTAAGTTCTAGCCAGTCATAAAGGGGGTAGGTTGGCTGAAGTTTCAGATGTCCTCCATATCTCAGAAATCTGAGCCAGTGGACAGGATGCTAGTGGGAGAATAATTCCAACGCTATGACTTAATCTGACCTCTGAAACCCCATTTTCCCACCTGGTCCCCTGAAACATGCTTCTGTCTTCTTCTAGGTATTTTCCTTCAGTCTAGCACATTCTCAAAGTGACCACAACTGTCTCCTGAACATCTCTGAGCACTAGGTCCCTTCAGCCCACTACTGCCATCAGCCCAGCCCTGCCCAGCCCACCAGAAATGAGCCCGGTCTCTCCTCCTGGATATTTGTCTTGTTACCTTGGCCTTTGCCTTCCCTTTCCAGTTACACGTGCACCTAGAAGAGATGATTGGGAAATCACTAATTATCTGACTTTACATTTGGTTAATCAGAACATCCTTCTTCAAGCTAAGAATTTGGCAAAGCCTAGGGGTACACAAGGGACAGTTTGGGTCCCCCTAAATTCAAAGGTTGAAATCCTAACACCCAAGGTGATGGTACCAGGAGATGGGGACTTTAGGAGGTAATTAGGTCATGAAATTAGAGCCCTCATGGTTGGGATCAGTGCCCTTATGAAAGATCCCAGTGAGCTAGCTAGCTACTCCCTTCCACCATGGGAGGACATGCGGAGAAGTTGCATCTATGAACCAGAAGGTGGGCCCTCCCCAGACACAGAGTCTGTTGGCATCTTGATGTTGGACTTTCCAACCTCTAGAACTGTGAGAAATAGATTTCGTTGTTTATAAGCTACTCAGTCTATGGCACATATATGAGTCCATAGTGGCCTGAATGGACTAAGACACAGACTATGGCACCACTAAATATAACATTTTTTGCTACCAGTGGGGAAAGAGCTCTTAATTGTTATTAATTTTAATTTGGCTCCCCTCTCCCCACAAATTTTACTTATCCATCTTTCTTGAAACATCAGCAACTGATGTCATTTGGCAAACTGTAGAAATGTGCATCATGACCACATCTAAGCAAAAGTAAGAGATTTCAGAGAATCAAAGGAACAGTGTCTAAAACAGTGACTGTGAGAACTTCCTCTTCTTTACCCCAATTCAGAGAGAGGGCCGGCCCAGTGGGGTTCTTGGAGGTCAAGAATGCCAAATGCCAAGTGTTCATATCTGGGGAGGGTGACTGCTTTGTCCTCACAGAAGCAAATCTTCCAGAGCCAAATTCAAGGAGAGTTTGCCAGGCCATTGCTAAATCATAAACACTACTGCACTGAGGATTAGCTGAGGCTTTGCTTTGCCAGGCTGTCTCTCTCTCAATGACACAAGTCTGCTCCGTAGGAACTCTGAACACTCTTAGCAGCATCGATCTCCCTCCTGGTATCCAGTAGCCAGCATCAAGTAGCTCATATCGCCAACCTCTGCATGACCTGCTTCTGGGGGTCCTTCCAGGTGGCCCCAGGAATGCATGTGAACACCCTGTGATGGGGAACGCCACCACACAGGGCCAACGGCCATCCCTGAGCAGCAGCTTTTCTCAGAACAAGGGCTACCCTTAGACTACTAAATCCCCTCACCAGAATTTCTCTTCATTGATTGTAGAATTGTTGATCACATGCATATCACCCACTTTTCCTCCTACCAAATCTGATACACTCTAAGGCTCAGTTTTTGTTTTGTTTTTTAGATGCAGTCTCCCTCTGTCACCCAGGCTGGAGTGCAGTGGCTTAATCTCAGCTCACTGCAACCTCTACCTCCCACGTTCAAGCGATTCCCATGCCTCATCCTCCTGAGCAGCTGGGACTACAGGTACGTGCCACCACGCAGGGCTAATTTTTTGCGTTTTTAGTAGAGACAGGGTTTCACCATGTTGGCCAGGCTGGTCTTGAACTCCTGACCTCAGGTGATCCGCCTGCCTCGGCCTCCCAAAGTGCTGGGATTACAGGCGTGAGCCACCATGCCTGGCCTAAGGCTCAGTTTTTGGCCTTTCATCCTCCCTCTCTCTCTCCTCTTCCCTGAAGGAGTTTTATCCATTCTTCAACTACCACATCTGTTTTGGGGTCTCTCAAGTCCATACCTCCAGGCTCTCCATCTGAATACCTTCACCACCCCACTGCCATTTCAGTATGAATCTGCTGAAAACTCAATACATAATATTTGGTATGGTTTGCCTGTGTCCCCACCCGAATCTCACCTTGAATTTTAATTCCCATAATCCCTACATGTCAAGGGCAGGACCAGGTGGAGGTAACTGAATCATGGAGGTGGTTTCCCCCAGGCTGTTCTCATGATAATGAGTGAGTCTCACAAGATCTGACGGTTTAAGCATCTGGCATTTCCCCTGCTTGCATTCACTCTGTCCTGTTGCCCTGTGAAGAAGGTTCCTGCTTCTCCTTTGCCTTCTGCCATGACTGTAAGTTTCCTGAGGCCTCCCCAGACATGCGGAACTGAGAGTCCATTAAATCTCTTTCCTTCATAAATTACTCAGTCTCAGGTATTTCTTCATAGCAGTGTGAGAACAAACTCATATAATATTTCTCTCTCAAATCAGCTTCTCCTCTAGGATTTCCTACTTCCACTCATGGTTCCAAAGTCTCAAGAATCTTTTTTTTTACTCTATCCAGCTAATTACTAAGCCACACTGCTTCTTCTTTAATAACAGCTCCATAGTTCTTCCTTCTTCCACATTCATAGTCACCACTCTGGCTCAAGTTCCTTCTTGTGGGGCACATGCTCTCATTCCATGCAGGCTCCCCATGTCTCATAGCTTCTGTGTCCTATTTGTCTTACCAACAGCTGTGGCCCACAAATTACATTCCTACAGCACTTCCAGCTGCATGGCCCCTTCCATCAGCCACTGAAGAAATCCTACACCTGAGCATCACGTAAACAACTAAATCCCACCTCTGAGTTTAGCTGCAGCTGAGGCACACAGATCTGTGCAAGCTCAAACTCACCTCATGCTCTCAGAATCTCTGCTAAAAAACGCGTGGTATATCCATCTAATGAAATACTATTCAGCAATAAAAAAGAATGAAGTGCAGATGCACACTACGACATGGCTGAACCTGGGAGGTATCATGCTACGTGAAAGCAGCCAGGCACAAAAGGCTGCACACTGTATAACTCCATTTATACAAAATGTCTAGAATAGGCAAATCCAGAGACAGGAAGCCGACTAGTAGTAGTCAGGGGCTAGAAAAAGGGGTGAACAAGCAATGACTGCTAATCAGTGTGGGGGTTCTTTGGGGGATGATGAGATGTTCTAAAATTAGATAGTGGTGATGGTTTCACAACTCTCTGAAAATACTAAAAGCCACTGAATGGTATGCTTTAAAAGGGTGGATTTTGTGGTCTGTAAATTCTATCTCAACAACACTGATACGGTTTTGTTTTTTGTTTGTTTGTTTTTCAGATGGAGTCTCGCTCTGTCGTCCAGGCTGGAGTGCAGTGGCGCGATCTCAGCTCACTGCAAGCTCCGCCTCCCAGGTTCACACCATTCTCCTGCCTCAGCCTCCCAAGCAGCTGGGACTACAGGCCCCACCACCACGCCCAGCTAATTTTTTTTGAATTTTTAGTAGAGACGGGGTTTCACTGTGTTAGCCAGGATGGTCCCGATCTCCTGACCTTGTGATCCGCCCTCCTCGGCCTCCCAAAGTGCTGGGACTACAGGCATGAGCCACCACGCCCGGCCTGATATGGGTATTTTTGAAGTGTGTGGCATGACTGTCCCTTGGTCTGCGTGGACTGCCTCCTTGTGTGTTTTGTGCTGTTGTGTCGTGAGCGTCTTCTCAGAGGGGCTTTATCCGGGGGAATCCCCTGCAGCATAAGTTGGTGCAACGGCCCTGCAGGAGCTTCCCAGGCACCTCCAGGTTCTCCCTGGCCCAGAAGCCCTTGATGGGTAGATTATCAGAGTTCCTTGATTCCATGGTAGTGTACATTCAATCACCTGCTCACATGCTTCCAGGCTATTTGATTTGGGTCCCATGGTTATAAGGGAAGTCTTCCCTTGCCCCCCAACCTCCAAAGCCAAACAGAGTTGGGCAACCTTCTATGTTGTCTTCCTGCATCAGTGGGTGGAGGTTTCCTCTGCCTACTCTCCCCTAAGGGTGCAGTCCTTTGATGGAACCAGCTTCATCAGGGGTCTCAGGTTCAACCCCCCACCTCAGAGCGCCCAAGCTCTCATCTGCTGTTCCCACAGGGTCATGAAAGCCTCAGGCCCGAGGACCCAGCGACTCTCCTGGGGGATATCACTTAACTCACGCGCTCCGCGTTTTCCTTCTCCGTCCTCTTTTCATTCTGAGACTCTTAGACTGTGTCTTCCTTACCAGCAAGATGTGTTTCGATTCATCTCCTTTTCTAAATGTTTGTATCAGGAAGGTTTTCAAGTTATCTAGTCCAAAACATGACCCAAACCTTCGCACTATAGCATATTCAGCCTTCTTTCACGCCTCGTGGTTTTCCCCAACCAAGAATTCACTCATTCTTTTCCTGCCAAGAAAATTGTATCCCATCTTCAAGAACCAGTTCCTTTTCCATCTCCATCATTAATCTTTCCCTATCTCAAGTTATTTCTCTCCCCTACAATCCTTTCCACTATCTATGTTAGTTTTGAATAATGTAAGATTGTTTCTTTTTTTTTTTTTCTTTTTTGAATGGAGTCTGTGTCGCCAGGCTGGAGTGCAGTGGTGTGATCATGGCTCACTGCAACCTCCGCCTCCTGGGTTCAAGTGATTCTCCTGCCTCAGCCTCCTGAGTAGCTGGGATGATAGGTGCCCACCACCACACCCAGCCAATTTTTGTATTTTTAGTAGAAACGAGATTTCACCATGTTGCCCAGGCTGGTCTCGAATTCCTGACCTCAGATGATCTGCCCCTCTTGGCCTCCCAAAGTGCTGGGATTACAAGCGTGAGCCACTGGGCTTTGTCTATTCTGTTTCTTTTCCCCAGCAAAATTCTAAAGTTCTCGGTGAAAGTGACTTAGGGCTGATGCCTTTAGAGACACGCTTTCTCCTGCCTCCACGCTTTGCACATGTCACGCATCTCTCTCATTCTGCTTGGATCCAATCCCCCTCTTCTCATGCCACCCACTCGATTAACTTCTAAGAGGCCTTTGAGACTCACCCAACTATGCCCTCCTCTGAGAATCATTCATCATCCCCTACTCTCCCACTACTAAAAAGAACTGATTACCACCCCATCACGCAACTACTGGCCCTTACATATGCCCTATTACACAGAGCACTCCCTATATAATTTTTGCCTGACTTTCTCTTCTTCTCTGAGCTTCTTGTGAGGAAAGGCTGTGTCTCATTTATCTCTGTGTCCCCCATACCTAGCGCCCCCCCCAACAGCCTATAACCCATAATTGTTACATGTTTGGAGAATCTGAAGTCTAGAGTTAAAGTCAAAGTGGGAAGCTGAGTGACAGTCAGGTGTCCTGAACCCAAGAAGTGGGGGGCTGTGCTATCAGGCAACGCCAGCGCTTAGGAATTTTACCCAGTTGCAATTTCAGTCAGCCAGCCAAGACTACACAATCCCTGAGTAACAAAGCATTCTGACACTGATAAGCACTTCCACGTTTGTTATCTCATTTAATTCTCTTTGACTTGTAGTGTTTATCTTGCTGTTACTTGTAGCAAAGTTTCGTTTCAGCCCCTATCTAGCCCTTTACAGAAAAAGTCTGCCAATTCCAATTTGGGACTTAAGTGAAAAACTGGGAAACCAGAAAGGAGGAAACTAGGCTTTTCTGTGATTTCCTGGCGCCACACTTTCCGATGCTCACAGCAAGGCTGCAATCTGAGCAGGTGATGCCGGAGCACCCCAAGCTCTATACTGACAAGTGTCTCTTTGTATGACAGCCACAAAGTGCCCACATTCAGAGATACTACACATTTCAATAACATGACCTCATTTTATAACAGATGCGGGCAAGGTTGCAGAGAAAAGGGAATGCTTATACACTGCCAGTAGGAATGTAAACTACTTCAGTCACTGTGGACAGCAGTCTGGCGATTTCTCAAAGAACTGGAAACAGAGCTCCTATTCAATCCAGCCAGCCCATTATTGGGTATATACCCAAAGGAATAGAAATCATTCTACCATAAAGACACACATATGCATATGTTCATGGCAGCACTGTTCTCAAGACCAAGGACATGGAATCAACCTAAATGACCATCAGTGGTGGACTCGATAAAGAAAACGTGGTACAAATATACCATGGAATACTACGCAGCTATAAAAAAGTATAAGATCATGTCCTTTGGAGCAACATGGATGGATCTGGGAGCCATTATCCTAAGCAAATTAACCCAGGAACTGAAAAACAAATACTGTATACCCTCACTTACAAGTGGGAGCTAAACATTGAGTACACATGGACACGAAGAAGGGAACAGACACTGGGGCCTCTTGAGGGTGAGGGTCAAAAAACTACTTCTCAGGTACTGTGCTTATTAGCTGGGTGATGAAATAATCTGTACACCAAACCCCCTCAACACACAATTTATCCATATAACAAACCTGTATATGTGCCTCTTAAACCTAAAATAAAAGTTTAAAGGAAAAATAAATAAAATAGGACCTCATTTTACCTTTAAGATATACTTCGTCCGGGTAAATCTTAACTACCTCAACAACAGCAATAAATTTTTCAATGGGTGCCTCTAATTTATTTTAAATTATCTGTATTATCATTGTTGGAGAGCAATTTTTTTTCTTGAAACTAAAAATTCAAGCTTTCACTCATGGCCTAGGGAAAAAATATTTTGCCCTCTGTCCATCATTTATTACCTCATATTCTGAGTCAGAGACAAAAACCAGTTTTCCCCACTGTCTTCTGCTTCCTGCCTCAAGTCTCAAATCTCTGTTTTGCAATGTTTTCCTGAAACACGCATCTGCTGGTAGCAACGTCTTGACAAGGGCAGCCCAGTAGACGAGAATAAACACAATCAACTGGCATGTAACTCAAGGTCATTTTGATGAGTCCTTGCTCTAGACAGGTGTCAGCAAACTGTGGCTCAGGGGCCCTGCTGCTGCCTGCTTTTAGTAAATAAGCTTTTACTGGAACACAATCACACCCATTTCTTTGCATATTGCCTGTGGCTGTGCTCTTGTCACAAGGAGGACAGATCTTGCATCCAACAGCAGAGTTGAGTGGTTACAACAGAAACCATCTGGGGGCTGGGCGTGGTGGCTCATTCCTGTAATCCCAACACTTTGGAAGCCAAGGTGGGAGGATCGCTTGAGTCCAGGAGTTCAAAACTAGCATAGGTAACATAGTGAGACCCTGTCTCTACAGAAAGAAAGAGGAGGGGAGAGGGGAGAAACTTGGAAAAATGAATCTTCAGCCTGGCGCTGTGGTTCATGCCTGTAATCCCAGCACTCTGGGAGGCTGAGGCAGGTGGATCACCTGAGGTCAGGAGTTCGAGATCAGCCTGGCCAACATAGTGAAACCCCATCTCTACTAAAAATACAAAATTAGCCAGGTGTGGTGGCGCATGCCTGTAATCCCAGCCTACTCGGAAGGCTGAGGCAGAAGAATTGCTTGAACCCAGGAGGCGGAGGTTGCAGTGAGCTGAGATAGCGCCATTACACTCCGGCCTGTGCAACAAGAGCGAAACTCAGTCTCGAAAGAAGAAAAAAAAAATCTTGTCTGCAAAACTTAAGATGTTTATCATCTGCCCCTTTACAAACGAGTTTGATGACACTGGCTCCAGAAAGCCAAAAAGGGAAGCTAGACTCTTCTGATATTTCCTTCTGATATTTCCTGAGGCCTTGCTTTCAGGTGCTTAAACAAGGCCTAGACCTGAACAGGCAAAGCAGGTGGACCCGACGCTCTCTGTTATTGATTTTTATTTGCATGATAGCCACATAGCGTTTGCCTTCTGAGACCCTTTCCCCCAGTCTTTCAGGCATGCACTCACTGGGCAAGCTTGCATCCTCCTGCTTTCTGAGCGCCTTCATTTGTTCAGGGATTTCTCTCCCCTAACCAGATGGCAAGCCCTCAGAGGCCCTCTGGGTCCCGCAGCTCATGCTGAGCTTTCCTCCAGGCTGCTCGGTGAATCTGACTGCCTTCTTTGATCTCCGTCGTTTAATTTTTGTTTGTTTGTTTGTGACAAGGTCTGGCTCTGTTGCCCAGGCTGGAGTGCAATGGCGCCATCATAGCTCACTGCAGTCTCGACCTCCTGGGCTCAAGCCATCCTCCTACCTCAGCCTCCTAAGTAGCTGGGACTACAGATGTGGGCCATCATGCCTGGCTAATTTTGTTTATCTTTTTGGTACAGATGAGGTCTCACTGTGCTGCCCAGCCTGGTCTCGAACTCCTGGGCTCAAGCCATCCTCCCACCTCGGCCTCCGAACTCCTGGGCTCAAGCCATCCTCCCACCTCGGCCTCTCAAAGTGCTGGGATTACAGGCATGAGCCACCACACCTGGCCTGGATCCTCTCTTTTGAAATGTGGCAGACCCACAGAGTTTGAAGACGGCAGCTACAATATCACACTGTTGGACATCACTGGACTTGACAGTCACCCAGCTTGCCTGAGCCACTTTGCCTCAGTCTACATTTCTGCCATCTGCACGCACACTCGGATGTCACTTGCCCAATCCACATCATGAAAGGGAAAGAAGTTTGCCTCCCCATACACGCCCAAGGAGTGCTTAGTGTTAAATAATAAAACGTTGCTCAATAATTCTACGAATCAAAGCAGAACAGCTTCGTGAGTTTTTCACAATACTAGCCTGCTGGCTGGCACCTCTTTGAGTAGGTGACATCTGTGTGCACTCACCTGAGTGCACTGTCCTTCACATTACTTGGTGACAAAAACAGAGCCTCAAAGCTTGAGAAGTGGTCTACAGACCACCACTGTGTTACGGTCCATATGTGATGTTACAGAGAAGTGGTTTAGGTAAGGCTGACCTGGGCTTGAATCCTAACTTTCCTACTTATAACTTTGTGTATTTCAGCATAATTACATCATTTTCCTGGTCTCCACCTTCCCATGCATAAAATAGGGAGAGCAATGTTTACTTCACTGGATGGCTGAAAGATTAAATGAAGAAATGTACGTAAAACCCTCACAGCACTTGATACGCACTGATCACTCAATGGTAACTACTGTGCCTCAGAAAAATGCAGGATACATTTACTGTTTGTGGGCTGGTAGTTTGGCAGCAAATGTCATTACCCACTGTCTGTGAAGAGTTGGGAATGCATATTGTAATGATCAAACACAAGATGTTCCCCAAGTCCATGGAGCTTACAAATTATTCACCTGTAAGGTTACACATGAAATATCCAAATAGCCCTTGGGAACCCAATTTTGGACAGCGAGGGAGAAACCAATGTCCTAGAGCATAAAGTAAGCCTGTGAGTGAAGCAAAATCGACATGCAGATCCCAGTTCTCCTACTCGTTAATTCACGTTTGCCCTCATTTTAACTTGACTAATTCACTTTTGCCCTCATTTTAACTTGACAATTACAGATAAGAAACATGCTTGTTCTTTACCCTCTGAATTTGTCAACTAAATAAAATGGAGAAAGGAAGACAAGCTTCAAAGGCTTCATGGGAACTCGGAATTGGCACAGAGGGACACAGAGTGTGGGAACAGGTTTGAAGACCATTAAAGCATGGAAAACATCTGGTAAGTGATCCATTCGTCACTGCTTGGTTGCCAAAGAGGGTCCCTTAGCCAAGTTCTTCAATATGAATGTGAAAGTAGTAGATCTAATTCTATAGATCAGGGAAAGGAAAGACAAGAAAGTGGACACCATGGTCAAGGAAAAACATATTCTTAATGCTCCCAAGGACTACATGTCTGTCTGCAAATGTCAATGCTTTAAGCATGCAACTAACAACAAAAAAAGAAGCCTTCCCTGATTACATTTTTCTCCCCGCTCCCTTTCTTTTTTTTCTTTTTTTTTTTTTTTTTTTGGCTCTTCTCAGCTCCCATTCTCACCAAGAAGTTTTAGCTCAAACTGGGAGGTAGAAACCCTGCCTGACCCAACACCACGGCCATCTCTCAACAAACTCATCTGCAAAAGCACACGGGAGGGAAAACAGCAAAGCCACGTGCCAGCAAACCTCAGGCAGCTCTGTTGCTGTTCCCAAGCCAGGCAGGTCCTGGCTTCCAGGATCATGTTCCCACTGGGATTAGGACAAGAACCAGAAAATGCCGAGGCACACAGCTTTGGGGGCTCCCCAGGTGCCAATATACCCCTTACCGAGAATATTTTTTTAAGGTTGAATGGTCTTTACAGCTTTTTCTAAATCAATAGTTCAAGTAATTATTAAATGCCAACTATGTGTCCCACATTGCAATAAATGCAGCAAGGTCTTTCAGGCCCATCAAAGACGAGGGGAGCCAAGAACATTGGGAATAACAGTGAATGATTCTTAATAGAATCCATGTGGATGCATGACAAATGTCCCACATTACCAAGCCTGTTGACACAATATGAAAAGCCCTTTGCTTGGGATAATTGTCCTCTTCACCAATAGACATAACATCATATACAAGACTCTTCAAAGAGCCAGCTAAGCTTTTCACTTAGTATTGTGGCCTTGGAGATGCTGAGAACTGCAAAAATAGTCCGCAGTTTTCAAAACCACTCAAGGCAGTGAGGGGCTTTCAAAATTGCTCAGACATGTGTTTGGCTGGTCTAGGGTGGCTCTCCTGGAAAGAGGCCATGCTGAAGCTTCGAAGCCAGCAGAGTGCATGCCAGACTTTCAGCGGCTAGCAAGGAATGGAATTTTAATATCCAGGAATGAAGGAAGAGGGGAGAATAACAAATGATCTGACATCTGTTATTACATTGCTCTTGCATCATGCGAGGAAATCCCTGCCTTCTGCAATGCAGCCTTCTCAATTGGGTCTTGAAATGTAAGACTGCCTTGACCTTGTATCCATTTGCACTTCTGCCAGCTGCATACATGTGTGCCTTCTTACCGCAACCACACTGTTACTTGCACGGTACATGGCTTAGTTCTCAGACTTCAGACCTGGGACTAAAGGCTGCCACCACCATTTATTAGCCAACTTATCTACCTTTGCAAAGCCTCAGTTTCTCCACCAGTAAAATAGGGATGACAACTAAATTATTTTAAAGATTAAAGATTCTTGCATTAAATCATTCACATAATACTCTTAGCTATTTTGGAAATGGCCCATGCCATATTTTTAAGAAGTGCCCGAATTATTTTACGATTAAACGTACATTTAGGAGACCCTAATTTAGTTCATTAGTTTTTCTCTGGATAATTTGGGGCAGGGTTTATTTTTCTGAGGGTTATTTGGCAAGAAGATTCTTGATCATTCTCCCACAGGAAGTGGAAGACAACCCTGGGGCACTGGATTGGACTAGGTTTGGGGTTAAACCCTGAAGTGACTCTGGCACCTGAGATGCATTTCTTTAATTACTAATATGCTTGATTTTTTTTCATAATTTTATCAAATCATCTTATTTCTTTCTAGTACCTTGTTTTATATCCTTTGCTCATTTTCTTATATAGGATTAATTTTCATTAATCTGGAACAGTTCTTTACGTATTAATGATACACTTACGTCTTTTTCCTGCATGCAATTTTCTAGTCTTTTGTTTACTTTTTTTTGTTTACAACAAAAATTTAAAATTTTTATGTAGCTAAAGTTACTGATTTTCCCCTTTGTAATTACTTTTAGGCTTAAAAGTGATTATACTGCTTTTAGGCTTAGAAAGTTTCTTCCCACTTGAAAATCAGTTAAATATGCACCTGCATTTTTTTTTTTTTTTACATATTTTGGGGTGTGGTTCATTGATTACCTTAAGCCTCTTCACCCATTTGGAAATCTTAGCCTAGTAACAGTTTTAAATGTTATAAATTGGCACAGACTTTTTAGAAAATGTTTTTGGAATGTGTACCAAACCCACAAATGAATTGGTATTCTTTGCCCCAGTAATTCCAGTTCTAAGAATCTAATTTAAGAAAATGACAGGGCATGCGTCAGGCATTTCTACATGAAGACAGTCATCCCGATGGGGTTTATTATCACAAAAAATGGAAATGGCTGAAAAGTCTCTAATGGGTGGTAGGGTGAATAAATGTTCTGCAGCTACACACTCCCATATGGTTACTATTAGCCACATATTAACTATGCAAATTTAAATTTATTAAAATTAAAAATTCAGTTCCTCACTTGCATTAGCCATACTTCACTTGCTCAACACCCATATGTGACTACTGGCTATTGTATTGGACAGCACAGGTGTAGAACATTCCCATTCTCATAGAAGCTTCTAGTGAACAGTGTTGCTCTATGGCCATTAGAATCAGGTTTTTAAAGAATATTTAACGCCATAAGATATATTCATAATATGGGGGTGAATAAAAACATCAGAATACAAACTATTCGGTAGTCAAAGGAATTCAGACTAGTTGCAGTTAATTTAATCATAAATATCTTCAGCAAGTTATGTTTATTCAGAGGAAATACAAACCCTGCCCCCACAAAAAAGCTGGGTTTTTTTGTTGTTTTTTGTTTTTAGAAAGGAAAAGAAAGAACATCTGAAGATTCATAGGTACCTAGGAATTAAATGAGATGCCTGGGGAAACCCAGCCCATGGCACCTACTCAGTAACTGTTAAGTGATTCAAAATCCAAATGGCAATTATCATACTGATCGTATGTCAGCCTAACTAACACTGTATTCTGTGCCCCGCAGTGGCCTTAAAAGAAGCCATGATTATTCTTCTGTCAGCATCGATCATGCAGCCATCAATGTCACAAAACAACTTGGTCAACGAATGGCACTTAAGAACTTGTAGTACACAGGACCGGGCGCGGTGGCTCATGCCTATAATCCCAGCACTTTGGAAAGCTGAGGTGGGCACATTACCTGAGGTTAGGAGTTCGAGACCAGCCTGGCCAACATGGTGAAATCCCACCTCTACTAAAAATACAAAAATTAGTTGGGCATGGTGGCGAGCACCTGTAATCTCAGCTACTTGGGGGAACTGAGGCAGGAGAGTTGCTTGAACCCAGGAGGAGGAGGCTGCAGTGAGCCGAGATCATGCCATTGCACTCCAGCCCAGGTGACAGAGTGAGACTTCGTCTCAAAAAAAAAAAAAAAAAAAAAAAAAGAACTTGTAGCCCATAATACGAAGAACTTCACAAGGTATTTGGTAAGTAAGGAAAGGCTATGTGGCCTCTAAAACATCAATAAATATCAGCCACTATAAGAGAAAGCCTCACTTTGGTGTAACAAAAACTTTGGGAAAAACTTTGGGAAACCTACGAGTAACTTGAGCCCTAAGGGACTCCAAAGTTTGGATTTCGCAGACACAGACAAGCACATGTTTACTGTGCTTGAGAAAATATAAAAGATTAAAAACTGTAAAAAACGGAAAATCCTAAAACATCAGAGAGGAGATTTGAAAAAGAACTTAAACATTTTCTTTAGCTTCCCAGTAAGAACTAAAAAAGCTTAAAAAATGGGGTTTTTAAAAAAATCTTTAAAGTAGCAGAAAGCAAACAAAACAGTGAGAAAAAAAAATCTGAGAGAAGATGCAAATTTTAAGAGGTGAGCTCAGCATTTGGGACCACTTGTGTCTCAAGGATGTTTGCCAAGGCCGAAGAGACACCTGAGAGGCCGCACATCCCCTTTGTAGCTTAGGGGTTCTCTGGCAAACCTACACTGTGTGCAAAGCAGAAATATGCCAGCTCCTAAGAGTTCTGCAGTCCAGCTTCGAGCCATCTGGGCTGCCCAAACACCTCCACCCCTGAAAATGGACTAAAGTAATCCCAGACTTTTATTCCCCCAGGGATCTGACAGAAACAAGCCCAAACCTTCTCTAGAGGAACAGACCATCATCCTAGGCCTCAAACTATTTCTACAAACAGATTTTCAAATATTATGTTCATCATTTGATCACTGCCAGTGTAGAATACCATACCTAGTAAAAACTATCCTTAAAGGATAAAAGTAAAATAAATCATTTTCAGACAAAGATAGAGAATTATTTTTAAAAATACGCTCATGGATGATGTTCCTCATACAAAAGAAAAGGAACCCAGATGGAAAGTCAAGAAAGCAGAAGGAAGAAAAAGTCAAAAATGGAGCAGTTGGCAGGTTGCGCTCTGGACGAGCACGTGATGTTAAAGAACCACTAAAAGCTGATTCACAGAGCAAGGTTATTTTCCCCCTACATTAGTTCGACATTATATTTGACTATCCTCTAAAACAAGCTTGTCCAACCCCTGGCCCACAGGCCACATGCAGCTCAGGTCAGCTTTGAATGCAGCCCAACACAATTTCATAAACTTTCTTAAAACATCGTGAGATTTTTTGCGTGATTTTTTTAGCTCATTAGTACTGTTAGTGTGAGTGTATTCTATGCATGGCTCAAGACAATTCTTCTTCTTCCAGTGTGGCCCAGGGAAGCCAAAAGACTGGATACCCCTACTCTGAAAGAAAATAGTTAAACTCTAGTCTCACATCATATTTTGGAATATGTTTTTGCTCTATTGGAGTGTAGGAAAACCAGATGCCATGAAAAACCAGAAAGCCATGGAAAACCAGAAGATACAGATTTCACTGCCAGATTTTTAAAATATAAATGGCCAAAGAAGCCATTTATAAAGTAGTAGATTGAGATTGAGAAAAAATAGTTGCAATAGTTTATCAGCTAGGAGTAGGTTCAACTGCGTGTGAGGCAGGACCTGGAGGTGGATGCAGGTTGGACAGAGAGTTTCTATGAGATTTGAGATAGTATCTCACTCATTAAATCACAAATGCATTGTGAATTGTATAAAAAAATGAAAAAGGCCGGGCATGGTGGCTGATGCCTGTAATCCCAGCACTTTGGGAGGCCGAGACAGGTGGATACCTAAGGTCAGGAGTTCAAGACCAGCCTGGCCAACATGATGAAACCCTGTCTCTACTAAAAATACAAAAATTAGCCAGGTGTGGTGGAGTATGCCTGTAATCCCAGCTACTCAGGAGGCTGAGGCAGGAGAATCTCTTGAACCCAGAAGGCAGAGGTTGCATGCAGTGAGCTGAGATCACGCCATTGCACTCCAGCCTGGGCAACAAGAGCAAGACTCCATCTCAAAAAAATAAATAAAATAAAATAGATAATGAATTTTAAAAGACAAACTAAGAGATTCATGTTTTTGAAGAATGTAAAGATATTAGCTGGTCTGGCAGCCAGTAGCTCTGTTTTCTATTATGTGAGTTTGAAATGTATCGTATATGAAAGATTCTGACATTTATGATAGCAGAATAAGGTAAGAAAGTCTTCTCCAGTGGTTTGTAAGAAAAGTATAAATAGTCATATTTTCAGGAATCCAATTTTTCAACATAAACTACGTGACCCCTGAATGTCTCCCCACCACCCTGGAATTTTAAGATTCATCCTAAATTTTGTGACATCAGTCCTGACTGTGTCCTGAGTTCTTTATTCTAAGGAGGCTTCCAATGATTCTATTCCACTGTTCTCAAAGGAATCATCGCTGAACAGAATTACTCCATCAATGATAGTGCTGAGGACTGGTTCTGTCGATGTATTCCTGTCTCACTTACATTATCCACTCTGCCAGTGCTGTTTATTTCAAGGGGTTTCTACAGCACGTCCCTCTGCTCTCTTAAAACCACCACACTGAAATACAGTTTATGTCAAATGACTTAACTGAATCTGCTCAAGAAGGCTTTCCATAGGCAGGAATCGCTGGATGGTAAAGCTGACGTTTGGCATCTACTGAACTTTATTCGCAAAGCAAGTCATTGTCCCAGGCAAAAGCGAGAGAGGAATAAATGGGCGGTTGGCACTCACTCACCTGCCGGAGTTTGGTTCCCACCATAGAAGCACTGCTGTCAAGCACGAATACCACATTCTTGGGTAAAGGAGGAAGGTCTTTAGGAGCAAAGTAGTGCACAAAATAGCCATTTAGAACCTGGTGGAGGGAAAAGAAAGTAAAAACGGTAGTACCTAGAGTGGGGAGCAAAAATACCTGAAGTGGGTAGTCTATGGAATTTCTAAAAGTTAAAGCATGACAAAGAGTTTAGGGTGAGATTCCACACCTGGAGTAAAATTATCTAAGGCCCTGATCCCTCCAAGAGAATTAATTGCTCATTTAATCTGTATAAGGGTAGACTCTTCCCTTTAAAATTGATCAATGATGACTACCAGTTCAAGTTTAATTATCCAACCCTTGGACCTTTGCTACTTGAGAATTCTGCTTCCTTCATTATCTGTTTTTTTTACCAAGCATCTTACAAGTTGAGACATCAAGATTCTCTACATTCTGGATGCAATTAATAGGTTTTAATATTCCCACCCTGTCTCTGGAACAATAAGACCTAAAGGGAAATGAGCAGTCTCTTTTAATTAAAATGGAACATGGACCAAGCGCGGTGGCTCATGCTGGTAATCCCAGTGCTTTGGGAGGCTGAGATGGTCAGATCACTTGAGGTCAGGAGTTCGAGACCAGGCTGACCACCATGGCAAAACCCCATCTCTACTAAAAATACAAAAATTAGTGGGGCGTGGTGGTGGGTGCCTGTAATCTCAGCTACTCGGGAGGTTGAAGCAGGAGAATCGCTTGAACCTGGGAGACCAAGGTTGCAGTGAGCCGAGATTGGCCACTGCACTCCAGCCTGGGTGACAGAGTGAGACTTGGTCTCAAAAATAAAATAAAATGGAGCATGAACTAAAATTCTAATTTCATCTAAAACACCACAGGGAGCTTTATATTACAGATTTCACTTGCTCTGCAGATTACTGAAGCTGGAAATAGGTTCCCTCAGCAAAAAAATACCACTAGTCTCTTTGAAGAAATATTTTGGATTAAAACAAATTTACTAAGAAGCAGAAAGTTCTCTCTCCCTTAGGTAAACATTGGGATCCACAGTATGAGTCTGTCCAAAGTACCAACCAACCAACATGAAATAGCAACGACGATCCCATTACCTGGATGTCCCCAATGCTCTGTTCTCTATTGACGTCATATCTAATGATAAAGTCTCCCAAAATTCCATTCTGGGCAATCCTGGCTTGTTGTACTACAGTAGGTTTAAAAATGATGTTGGCAAATGTTTCATTTTGGTTAATGACAGTAGATGGGGGAGGCCCAGAATCATCTGCAAACAAGATAGAAACATAATTAATAACTTAATATATATTTTTCCAAAAAGAAATAAAAACTGTTTGGCAGACACAGAGTTTTAGATTTCATTTTATTACAGGCTTGTATTTCACAGGAACTTCTAAGACTGTACTCATATATCACAATGCGAGAGTTATGTCATCATATAGTTCCCTCTTATGCCTCTTTTTGAACCTTTTCTTATGAACATTTTTAAAACACACAAAAGTAGAGAGAATAGTAAAATGAACCCCTGTACCCATCACCCAACTTTAACAATCATCAGCATGTTACCAACCTTTTGTATGTTTTTATCTATTCCCCATTTTTTCCTAGAGCATTTTAAAACAAATTCCAGACACCATATTTCATCCATAAATACTCCAGTATGTCTTTACCTGTAAGAACTCTTTTACTAACATAACCACAAAACCATTATCACAAGTAACAAAATTAATGCTCAATGCCCTATTATTATCTAATTCTCAGTTTGTATTTAAATTTATCTGATTCCCTAAAGAAAGGGTCTTGGTCTGGTTGATTTGCTTGAATGAAGATTAGAAGAGTCCCCAATCACATTCCATTTTTATTTCTTGCTTCTTTTAATCTCCAGTGTCTGCCTCCACCTCTTTTGTGATGCTACATATATGTGATAAATCGCTGGTCATTTGTCCTATGGGATTTCTCTTTTTCTGTATTCCTTTTTTTTTTTTTTTTTTTTTTTTTTTGAGACAGCATCTCAATCTGTCACCCAGAGTGCAATGGTGCAATCACAGCTCACTTTTGGACTCAAGTGATTCTCTCACCTCAGCCTGCCAAGTAGCTGGCACTACAGGCACACACCAGCATACCTGGATCATTTTTTGTTGTTGTTTTTTGTAGAGACAGGGTCTTGCTATGTTGCTCAGACTGGTCTTGAACTCCTAGGCTCAAGCCATCCTCCTGCCTCGGACTCCCAAAGTTCTAGGAGTACAGGGGTGAGCCACCATGCCCGGCTTATGGCTCATTAAAAAAAAAAAAAAGTCTCAAAGCTTTTTCACATGAAATTTAGGATATAAATTAGAATTACAGAAAGATAAACAGATAAATGGATATTATGTAATTTATGAAAACCTAGTGTGATGACAGATTAAGCAAAGAGCATCCCATCTTTTAGTCCTGACCTTCATTTCCTGTTAGAACACAGAGAATTATTTAGCAAACTACTCACGTTTATAAACCCAAACACCACCATATCTATGTACTTAGCAATAAAAACCCAAAGGATGAGGTCTGCATGCACCCTGGAGAACATGAAAACATAAACAAGAATTGTTAATCATAAGGGCATGTGGAGGCTTTTTATCCAGATATTGAATCAAAGCCAGACTTAAAACTGCTGCAAAGCCTCTGATTATCTTTTTAAATGTACTCAAGTTGATAGCATGAAATAGGCTGACCAGCCATTTCCCATCTCCAATTAGCAGAATGAAAAAGGAAATGAGGCGTTAAGTGGCCACAGTAATTTGTATTTAAAAATAAATTTCCTTCTGCTGAGGGTTTATTAGACACACAAGTCAAAGGAAGTTTAAACATTTCCTTTAACAAAACAGGCAATTATTTTTCAAAGACAATTTAGGTGTAACCTTAACAGGAACCACAAGGTAGAACAGATTCTTCTATTATTTGCACTTATCAAGGACAGGGATTTTGGAAGTGATCAGAGAGCCAGCAAAGAGAAAAGGTTATTTTTGTAGGGAGACAGTTACATAAGAGAGAACATAAGCCCACAGATCTGCTCTCATCTGAAGGAGTTGGGAAAATCCAGACAGTGCATGGACAGGTGGCACAGCCCAGGTCACTACCAGCATGGTTGAAGATGCCTTAGACCCATTAGACAGGAGAAAGAAACGGGTGCTGAAAAAGGAAAAGTCCTTGAAATTAAAGGAAACTGCATGCTGTCCAGGGTCAATCTCTCATTGGTGGTCATTGTTAAAGCACCCAGAGTGACAGGCATCATAATATATCAGCTAAGAATGCAGGATCATGGTCAGAAACCTGCATTCAAATATTGGTTTTACTTCTTATCAGCTGTGAGACTTTGAGCAAGTTACTCGGCCTTGGTTATCTCATCTGTAAAATGGATTAATGATAGTACCAATCTCACAGTATTGAAAAGATCAAGTGATGTCACGTACTTAGCACCATTTTCCAGTTCACAGTCAGCAGTCATGCTAGCTTATATCATTACTGTATCAGTCCATTTTCACACTGTTATCAAGAAGTACCTGAGACTGGGTAGTTTATACAGAAAAGAGGTTTAATTGACTCACAGTTCCGCATGGCTGGGGAAGCCTCGGGAAACTTACAATCACGCAGAAGGCAAACGCAAAGCGAACACGTCTACAAGGCGGCAGGAGCGAGAGACAGAACTGGGAAGCGCCGGACTTTTAAACCATGAGATCTCGTGAGAACTCACTCACTATCACGAGAACAGCAAGGGGGAAATTCACCTCCATGGTCCAATCACCTCCCACCACGCCACTCCTCCGACACATGGGGATTACAATTCGAAATGCTATTTCCGTGGGGACACAGAGCCAAACCATATCAATTTCCAACCTTAACTATATAAAATAGAAGGAGGGGCCAGGCCCGGTGGCTCACGCCTGTAATCCCAGCACTTTGGGAGGCTGAGGCGGGTGGATCACCTGAGGTCAGGAGTTTGAGATCAGCCTGGCCAACATGGAGAAACCTCGTCTCTACTAAAAATATAATAAATTAGGTGGGTGTGGTGGCTGTAATCCCAGCTACTCAGGAGGCTGAGGCAGGAGAATATCGCTTGAACCAGGGAGGCGGAGGTTGCAGTGAGCTGAGATAGTGCCATTGGACTCCAGCCTGGGCAACAAGAGCAAAATTCCATCCCACCACCCCCTACCCCCACACAAAAAAAATAGAAGGAGCAATTACATATACAACTATAAACACAAGTCAAACTTGGGATACCACAAGGCAATAAAAACAAAAGAACTAATATTGCTATTTAGAACATGGTTGAACCTCACAGTCTTCTTGAGTGAAAATATCAGACACAAAAGGGCATGTTCTCTCTGCTTCCATCTGCATAAAGTTCAAGAGGAGCATGAAATATCCATGGCAACTGGAGTAGAACACTGCTGACTTTTGAGGGCCTGCTAAGGACCAGGAAAGAGCACATGGTAATTTTGAGGAAGGGGGAAAATATTCCATGTCTTGAGGTGGAAGGCAGTTGTATGAGGGTATACCTATGTAAAATTTTATCAAGCTGTACACATGACATTTGTACCGTTTATGGTGTATGTACACCCCAGTTATTAACATTTAAATTTATTGTTAGCAAAGTAGATTAAGCAAGCATTCCCCGGCATGGAACATAACAATGTTATTTGCCAAACAGACCCCTCTGTGTCCTTCTCCTTAGGATGAATGTGCATGGGCATTTACGAAATGAGGATTAGGTGTGTCCAGAGCAATTCCAGCCGGCAGAATTAGGACCAGGGAGAGAGTTTCCGGGAGGCACTTTTCAGCGCAGTGTCGGTGAACCCTAAGAAAGCTGTCCTGTTGGGATCGGCCGCCTTCACAACCCATCCCATTAGAAGGGCCCAAGTGAACCCTGGAATAATCCCCCCCACGAGGGTGTAGAGCAGTTCTCACAGTGTGATCTTCAACCAGCAGCATCAGCAGCTCCTGGGAACTTGCTAGAAATGCCAATTCTCAGGCCCACCCCAGAAACTCGGAGTCAGAAACTCTGGGGATGGGACTCCGCCATTTGTGTTTTAACGAGCCCTCTGGGTGATTCCGGCTTTTGCCCATAGAAAATAGGCATGTACCTTACACATTGTCTGTGTGCCTTACACATAGAAAAGTGTCAATAAAATGTGTTGTATGCAATTAGGCAGCACTTGGATTATCTCTAAGATTCTACAATAATTAGATGAGACTCTCTTTATGCTGCCAGCATGTACCTACTTAGTCTTGCTTCCAATCTCTCTCGTGAAAATGCTTTTTACAAGCTCCCTGAATTAATGCCATTCATGGCTGAGTAAAAGCACTGGGGATTAGAAAGTATAATTTCTCTGTTCATCATTCACTTGACTAGGCTCTTTGATATGGACCATGAGGAAGGATACTGTATGATTATTTTGGCTTCCTAGTGACCTCTGGTTTTACTAGCTCATGATGAAAATTCATGAGATTCAACTAAATGGGCTTATTTTACACATCCAAAGAATGGGTTGATTCTCAGTTTGGTTACTCACCAAGGAGCCTGGTTCCTGAGGCCAACCACCACCCAGGAAGAAGCAGATAGTAAATGTGACCCAATAAATTTTTCACTACTTTTTTTTTAAGTTTACTGGGAGCAATTCCAGAGGAGCATCTCTAGAAAATAGAATCATCTTTTTATTAAGGGGGAAAAAAATCTGTTAAGTAGGTTCATATGGGCTGTTCCACCGTTACTGACCAAAATCCCAGAGCAGAAGAACATGACTCCGTTTTTCCTTGCTGTGAATGGGGGCTCACCCTGCTTACCGCCACAGATATTTCCTAAGCACAAAAATGAGTGTCACCCACAGAGTCATCAGAGTCACAGGTTAATGAAGACCGCAAGGAAAGACATTGGTGCAGAACAAAAAAGAGGAAGAATCTGACCCACTTGTCTAATGAGAACCCATGTCTCTTTCCTCCTTCGTGTTCTCTCCTTCTTGCCCGCTTCTATGGCGAGCTGGAGCAGATGCTCCGATTTGAGGGAGGCCAAGTCTTCTAATCCCATCTTCCTGTCTTCATGCGGGCATTGGTGGTCCCATGCAAGACAACCCCAGGGACACACAACTGCTTCTCCTGCCCTCGGGAAAATTCATTCATGCTCTTCCTCCACTCACTGACTCTTCCCTGCCTCTCAGGCCACCAGGGCTCCCAGGGGGCTCTCTTCTTTTCTAAAGCCCAGTATTTTAGAGCAAGAAGTTTTGTGTTATCTTTGCAAACTACAGAATACCAAAGAGAGTGGGTTCTAGAGTGTGACTGAATCAAAACGACTGACTTAATATTCCTGAGCTTCAGTCCCACATCTGTTACATGGAAACAATTCCACAGTCACAGAATCATTGTTGAGATGAAGTGAGATCTCATATGTAATGTACCCCGTGTGGTGCCTGGCAGACAGTAGGTGCTCAATACATACTAGCTCCATCCTCTTCCCCTTCAGAAGTAGTTTTTTGTACTTTGTCCATTATGAAAGGCAACTTATAAAGAAAAAAATGCTCTTTGATAACATACAGTTCACATTTTGTCATAACAGTTTTCTCTATACCACTGAAAGCTTGAAAAAAAACAATATTTTAAAAGGACAAACACATAATAAACATTCATAACAGGAAATTCAATATATATACACATTATACATATGTCAATATACTTATATAAAGAATAATCTTTAAAAAAAGAATAATCTTTACAAAATATAATGAAGTCAGTAGCTGTCTGAAAGTCCCTTAAAATTATACACAGAATTTTGCACGTAAGCATAAATGTACATTTTTTTCTGAAGAAAGGATGCATTGATTTTGCCACATTCTCCAAGGACTCTAAAGAAAGTTAAGAACCATGCCTATAAGTGCCATTAAATATTCCTCTGTCTGATCCTATTAGGTAATGACAAAGTACTTTATAGCTTGTGCATCAGAGTTGAAGAGAACAAAACATATGTCCTTAGTGATGTCCTGATACATGGATGTTGGTCGCAAACATACAATCTTTTCCTAGACAATTATCACATGGGGAAAGATGGCAGCCAACTGCTATGTAAAATGCCAAAGGTGAAAAGATTGAGAAGAGCCCCATGCTCACAGCCACGGGCTGGAAGCGCCACCCTCTGGGTTGATAGGGAGAGGGATTTCCTGGCCTCTGTTTCCTGAGGGTCTGGGTTTTGGCTGCTGTCGGAGAAAAGCAGCCAACACCTGGTGCATTGACAAAAGGATTTCCCAACACACGCTGCCTGCTCATTTCCTCTTTAGAAAGAAGCTTAAATTGTCTATGTTTGTTTATGAACCCTGCTTACCTGGGATCCAACGAGGCAATTTCTTAAATATATGGAGGTCAAAAATACTGTGAATAATTGGAGCACTACCCTCTGAGGGTGGCAATAAAGACAAAACTCAAGCAAATCAGCAGAGGATTGAAAGAAAAACTGGTAACACAGAGGCAATGACGATGAGAAGGAATTTGGTTAAATACCTTCATAAGGCCGGGCGTGGTGGCTCACGCCTGTAATCCCAGCACTTTGGGAGGCCGAGGCAGGCGGATCACAAGGTCAGGAGATCGAGACCACCCTGGATAACACGGTGAAACCCCGTCTCTACTAAAAATACAAAAAAATAGCCAGGCATGGTGGCAGGCACCTGTAGTCCCAGCTACTCGGCAGGGTGAGGCAGGAGAATGGCGTGAACCCAGGAGGTGGAGCTCTCAGTGAGCCGAGATTGCACCACTGCACTCCAGCCTGGGAGAGAGAGTAAGACTCCATCTCAAAAAAAAAAAAAATACCTTCATAAGTCTCTTACTATCCACAGTTTTCTTTTGGGAAAGGATTTTTCTTCCCCCTATATGAATGTTTGGTATTTTAAATCCTTTTGGAAAACAGCATCATATAGATATGATAGCAACACATAGCACAGAATACTAATTCAAATTTACAGCTGAAGGGATTCAAACTCAACTGTAGTATTTTATAGTTAAGTAGATGTTTGCCCAGGTTTCTTAGCAAATCAGCTTTCTTCACTGCTTATTCAATGCTCTTCCTTCCTAAAATAATCGATTCCCAACTCTCAGTTTTCCATATTTGAAAAAATTTCCCAAGAGAGACTATGTGTGAAAACAAGTACAACTACCTCACCCAGCAAGCACACTTTCTAAAAGTTAACCCTTAAAAATATGCATTCGCAGGCCAGGCACAGTGGCTCATGCCTGTAATCCCAGCACTTTGGGAGGCCGAGGTAGGCAGATCACCTGAGGTTGGGAGGTCGAGACCAGCCTGACCAACATGGAGAAACCCCGTCTCTACTAAAAATTCAAAATTAGCGGGACATGGTGGTGCATGCCTGTAATCCTAGATACTCGGGAGGCTGAGGCAGGAGAATCACTTGGACCCGGGAGGCAGAGGTTGCAGTGAGCCAAGATCGCACCATTGCACTCCAGCCTGGGCAACAAGAGCGAAACTCCATCTCAAAACAAACAAACAAACAAACATGCATTATCAGGCCAGGCATGGTGGCTCATGCCTGTAATCCCAGCACTTTGGGAGGCCAAGGGGGGCAGATCACCTGGGGCCAGGAGTTCCAGACCAGCCTACCCAACATGGTGAAACCCTGTCTCTACTAAAAATACAAAAATTAGCTACTAGGGAGGCTGAGGCAGAAGAATTGCTTGAACCTGGGAGGCAGAGGTTGCAGTGAGCCAAGATTGTGTCACTGCACTCCAACCTGGGCGACAGAGTGAGACTCTGCCTCAAAAAAAAAAAAAAATATATATATATATATATATATACACACATATATATATATATATATATATATTCATTATCCCTTTCTGCCATCACGTGTCCATTGGAGACCTCAAATACTAGCTGCTCCAAGCATTTGAAATTCAACCAAATGGAAGCCCACCAGAAACAATGGTAGAGCAGCCAAGGAATATGAGATTGAGAGACTTCTGTCAAATGCCTTTGCAGTGTTCTCTGGCACGCAGGCAGAGCAGGGGCTAATAACCGAGAAAAGCAGAGTGGCACTTGGTGCAAACACACAGTGCAATATAATTCAGCCTTCAAAAGAAGAGAAATGTTGACATGTGGTACAACATGGATAAACTTTGAGGACATTATGTCAGGTGAAATAAGCCAGACACAAAAGAACAGATACTGTATAAGTCCACTTACATGAGGTATGCAAAGTTGTCCAGTTCATAGATGAGACAGAAAGGAGAACAGTGGTTATCTGGGACCAGGGGGAAGGAGAGATGAGGAGTCAGTGTTTAATGGGTACAAAGTTTCCGTTTGGGAGATGAAAAAGTTCAGGAGATTGGTAATACACCAATGTGAATAGACTTAACACTGCCAAACACTTAGAAGTGACTCAGATGGGCCGGGCATGTGGATCACACCTGTAATCCCAGCACTTTGGGAGGCCAAGGCAGGTAGATCACTTGATGTCAGGAGTTCGAGATCGGCCTGGCCAACATGGTGAAACCCTGTCTCTACTAAAAATACAAAAATTAGCCGGGCCTGGTGGCGTGAGCTTGTAACCCCAGCTACTGGGGAGGCTGAGGCAGGAGAATTGCTTGAACCCAGGAGGCAGAGATTGCCATGAGCCAAGACTGCACCACTGCACTCTTGCCTGGGTGACAGAGTGATACTCTGTCTCAAAAAAAAAAAAAAAAAAAAAGAAAGAAAGAAAAACAAAAAGAAATGGCTAAGATGGTAAATTTTACGTTGTGTGCTTTTTATCACAATTTTTACAAGGTTTTTAATTGCCAACTCTAAGTTCTGCAAAGGCAGTGACAACATCTTAGACGTCTGTAGATTCCAGGAACCTTGCACAGTGCCAGAAACATGTGAGAGTTCACGTCCAGCTTGCGGAACACTGAGGATGAAAATGATGAAATGCATTAGTGCATAGCTGGGCAGATGGACAGAGCAGCCCTTCAAGGGAACTGATGTTTCTCTTCCCGAAAGTGTTCAGGGGGTGTGGCAGATGCTCTTGGTGATCTGCATCACATCCCCCGGCCCACCTCTGGTTCAGCCACAGCTGCGATGGCCCAGGTCATACACGCTGACAACATCCACCACCCACAGCAAGCCAAGGCAGCAGGAAAAAGGAAGAAAAAGAGTGAAGCCTCACAGTAAAGAGGAGGAGTCTCACCGGTATTGGGCTACAGAGAAAAGCCAAAGCCTCTGTGCCACACTCTTGGGTTGACCGAGCCACAGCCAACGTCAAAACAAACAAGATAACATGGATTTTCATATTGGATTAAAAATCAAAACACAACCAACTATGGGGCCAAATGATTCATACCTGAATAATTTCTGTGTGAACAATGCTGGAAATCTTCACATAACAACCAGATTGTTTCCTGGCAAAGGTACAGAGATTTCGCAGAGGCCAAACAGGGTCCTGCCCTTCCAGCTGCAGAGCAGAGACTGGACCCAGGCCGGGACCCTGGAGCTGGGGGTTTCACAGCCAGTCACAGTGCAGCCCTTTAATAGGCAGAGTTGCCCGATTTAGCAAATTACAATACAGAATGCCTGGTTACGTTTGAATTTCGGATAAACAATGAATAATTTCCTAGTGCAAGCATGCCCTAAATATTGCACAGGACATACTGTTTCTCTGAATTCAAATGAAACTGGGCATCTTATATCTCATCTGGCAACCCTAGCTAAGGGGGATTTATCCAGATTTTCTGTAACCAGAATTTTCTGGAACCAAAGTTAGTTATTACTTTTGTCTCTTAATCCCTGCTTCATAACAACATAAGTGCTAGACCCAAGATCTGGCAAAATTTACCAACATAAGCCAAGAAAGTGCTGAAAATCTGATAGCACTGTCATAACCAACAATTATTTCCCCTCAGTTCCTTCAACAAACACCTGCTGAGCACCCATTCTATGCCAGGTGCCACACCAAGTGTCTACGAAGACAACCGAAGCCTTCACAGCAAAGGCAGATCATGATGCTCACAGAGCAAAGAAAAACATCAGAATAATTTCAAAAACAGGATGGTGGGCAAGGGGAGGGAAAGCATTAGGACAAAAGCTAATGCATGCGGGGCTTAAAACCTAGATGACGGGTTGATGGGTGCAGCAAACCACCATGGCACATGTATACCTATGTAACAAACCTGCACGTTCTGCACATGGATCCCAGAACTTAAAGTAAAAGAAAAAAAAGAAAATAAGAAGATAAAGTAAAAAAAAAAAAAATTAAACAGGTTCAATTCAAGCCCTTCTTGGGCATCAACTGAAATGCAGGACACTGTGCTAGTCTCTGGTTGAGGGGACTTGACCTTGCGGGATGTGTGGCTGGTCAGTAGCCTGTCCTCAAAGACAGCTGCAGTGTCAGCCACCAGGTCTTCCAAATAAAAGGTCATAAAGCTGTATTTCCAGTGGTTCTCTTCTTTCCAATGACGCTTCCTCAGTTCTTAGGATTATTTGAAGATTGACATTTTATTGGACACTTACACAAGAGTGATATGATTAAAAAGCAAGCCATAAATTGGTTAGTACCCAGTCCTTTTATTTGCCTTCCCACACATGTGAAGCACCCACAGAGAACAGCCAGAGAACACAGCAAACTGGCTTCCAGGGCATGTGGAGGAAGGGAGATTCTAACCACCTAGAATGTAATTTTTTCATTTTTAACAAAAGTCAAGGTGAATCTCACAGAACATGAAATTAACCTTTTTTTTTTTTTTTTTTTTTTTTTTTTTGAGACAGAGTCTCGCTGCTCTGTCTCCCAGGCTGGAGTGCAGTGGTACAATCTCAGCTCAATGCAACCTCCGCCTCCCACATTCAAGCGATTCTCCTGCCTCAGCCTCCCAAGTAGCTGGGATTACAGGCGCCCGCCACCAAGCGCAGCTCATTTTTGTATTTTACTAGAGATGGGGTTTCGCCATGTTGGCCAGGCCAGTCTCAAACTCCTGGCCTCAAGTTATCCACCCACCTTGGCCTTCTAAAGTGCTGGGATTACAGACCTGAGCCACCATGCCCAGCCAAAATTAACCATTTTAAGGTATACAAACAAATAGCATTTAGTACATCCACAATGTTGTGCAAACACCACCTCTATTAAGCTCCAAAACATCTTCATCACCCCAAGGAAACTCTGTAACCATCCAGCAGCCACTTTCCATTTCTCCTTCCTCCCAGCCCCAGGCAACCACCAATCTGCTTTCTGTCTCTACGGATTTGTGTGTTCTGGACATTTCAGCTAAATGGAATCATACACATGTGACCTTTTCAGTCTGGCTTCTTTCACTTAGCCTAATGTTTTCGAGACTCCTTCACATTGTAGCATGTATCCGTGTTGTGGCCTGTATCCGTGCTGTAGCATGTGTCTGTATTATAGCATGTATTCATGTTGTAGCATGTATCTGCATTGTAGCATGTGTCCATGTTATACCATGTATCCACATTATGGCATGTATCCATGTCGTGGGATGTGTCCATGTTGTACCATGTATTCGTGTTGTGACATGTGTCCATGCTGTAGCATGTATCTGTGTTGTGGCATGTGTCCATGTTGTACCATGTATCTGTGTTATCACATGCATCCATGTTATGGGATGTGTCCATGTTGTACCATGTGTCCATGTTGTCCGGGTTGTCACATGCGTCCATGTTGTAGCATGTATCTGTGTTGTAGCGTGTATCCATGTTGCAGCATGTGTCCCTGTTGTAGCATGTGTCCATATTGTAACATGCATCCATGTTGCAGCATGTCTCCGTGTTGTGGCATGCATCCATGTTATCATATGTATCTGTGTTTTTGCATGTGTCCATGTTGTAGCATGTATCCATGTTGTAGCGTGTGTCCATGTTGTAGCATGTGTCCATATTGTAACATGCATCCATGTTGTAGCATGTGTCCGTGTTGTGGCATGCATCCATGTTATCATCTGTATCTGTGTTTTCGCATGTGTCCATGTTGTAGCATGTGTCCATATTGTAGTATGTGTCCATGTTGTAGCATGTATCCATGTTGTAGCATGTGTCCGTGTTGCAGCATGTGTCCATGTTGTAGCATGTGTCCATGTTGTAGCATGTGTCCATGTTGTAGCATGCATCCATGTTGTAGCATGTGTCTGTGTTGCAGCATGTATCTGTGTTTCATTCCTTTTCATGCCTGGATAATATTCCATTGTATGCATATACCACATTTTGTTTTTCCACTCACCTGTTCAGGAGCATTTTTGTTGTTTCCACTTTGGGGCTACTGTGAATACTGCTACTGTAGATATTTCTGCACAAGTATTTAAGTACCTGCTTTCAGTTATTTTGAATATATACCCAGAGGATGTGCTCCATCTTTACATCAATGACTCTCAATCCTGACTATACTCTCTAGTAACCTAGAAGGGTTTAGAAAGAATTCCAGACAACCCACTCTAGACAAGTCCTACGCTAGCCTAGACAAGTGAATTTGAATTTATTAGGGTGGGGCTACGGAGCTGTACTTTTGGGTGTGATATTCTATACATGTATATTAAAAACTTAAACATCTATAAGTAATTTAAAAATTTTAGTTATTTGTAAAGTTAAGAATAATGCTGACTATTTTTTCTGCCACTCAACAGGTGTAGTCGTATGACTTTCATGGGTTACTCTTTCTAGTCCCTGCTTTTTAAAAAAAGTTTTGTGGAAGTTTAATTTACACACCATAAGATTTACTAACTTTAAGTGTACAATTTACTATATACCTAGCATAGGTGCTCCGTAAGTGTTTGTTGAAGGAACTGAGGGAGAAATAACTGTTGGTTATGACAGTGATATTAGGTTTTCAGCATTTTCTTGACTTACATTGATAAATTTTGCCAGATCTTGGGTCTTGCTAGATCTCTTAACTTGCTCGCTTTAACTTTTTAAGGAACCTTCAAATATTTTCCTGCTTCATTTTACATTCCTACCAGCAATGTACGAGGGTCCTAATTTTTCCACATCTTCCTCAAGGCTTGTAACTTTCCTTTGTTTGTTCCATTATAGCCATCCTAGGGTGTGAGAAGTGGTTTTGGTTTGCATTTTCCTAATGACTAATTGTGTTGAGCACCTTTTCTGATGCTTTTTGGCCATTCATATGTCTTCTTTGGAAGGACGTCCGTTCAAGTCCTTTGCTCGTATTTTAATTGGGTTGTTTATCCTTTTGTGGTTGAGTTGTAAGGATTCTTTGTATATTCTGGACACTAGACTCCTATCAAATATATGATTTGCAAATATTTTCTCCTATTCTGTAGGTTGTCTTTTTAGAATGTATTTTTTTAAGAGTATAACCTGATACTCTAACTCTTTCTTTCATGTTCTTAAGGGCCAAACACTTCTCGGTGATGAACCAGATGGCAGGAGAACATGAAAACAGTTACAAAGGTCTCCCCATTCCTAGAGTTAAGATTTCCTTTTAATGTTTAGGTTAGCGCAAGGTCTTGTAAGTCCCTCAGTTTTGATAGAGATGAGGAATTGAGGTTACCCAGGAACCCCAGGTGGCAGCTTGGAAACGGGGTCAAGCAGCCCAGGGGTAAAAAAAAAGAGTTTAGAAAACAAAGGGGTGGGAACTAAAGCGAAATATTGCTAGAAAACAGGATATCACAGTCTAGACCCCAAACTTTATTGTCTGTTGCAATCACAAGGGGATCTTCTTAATAAAAATACTGACACCTAGTTTCCATCGGCAGCTATTTGATTTCATTGGCATGGGTGAGGCTTAAGCAATAGATTCATAAAAGCTCCCTGTGGATTCTAACGGGCGGCAAAGTTTGGGAACCACTGAGATTGGCAATGGAGCCGTCAAACCACAGGGATGAAGGCTGACGCTAAGCCAGACTTGGAGCCTCTTCTCTCAATGTGGAGTTGGGGTTGGAGCAGGAGGACTGTGGGAAGGGCAAGTCCCACAAGTCCAAGAAGCCAGAGAGGGACTCAAGTACCTTTAAGAAGCTCTTTTTTGACACCAAATGTCCTGAACAATCATGCTTTTCTCCAAAAGAAGATGAGATACCTAATTTAACGAGCTTAAGACTGTATTACGAAGACTGCACCAGCCCACTGAGCTTGGCTATTGGGATTTCTCCATCTCTGGTCTCCATGTGGAAGAGCAGAAGCAGGAGATGGGAAGAGGTTGTTTCCACCAACCACATAATTCTACACTGGCCTGTATCTGAGAGTGAAAACTTGTCGGTGGAAAAGAGGAACAAAATACACTTTAACAAGGATCTAAAGTCAGAGTAAACTGAGGGGCCCCATGAAATTGAGAAACAACTTTGTTTAATTTTTTTTTTTTTTTAAACCAAATCTGACTCCATCACCCAGGCTGGAGTGCAATGGCAAAATCTCGGCTTGCTGCAGCCTCCGCCTCCCGGGTTCAAGCAATTCTCCTGCCTCAGCCTCCCAAGTACCTGGGATTACAGGCATGGGCCACCACGCCTAGCTAATTTTTGTTTTTTTTTGTTTGTTTGTTTGTTTGTTTTTAGTAGAAATGGGGTTTCACCATGTTGGCCAGGCTGGTCTTGAACTCCTGACCTCAAGTGATCCACCCACCTTGCCCTTCCAAAATACTGGGATTACAGGCATGAACCACTGCACCTGGCCCAATCTTGTTTAATTTAAAATCTGCTTCTGTAGGTCAAGGTTTTGATATAGTTAATATTCCTAAGGTCTGCTGGAAAATCCAAGGGAATAGATCTCAACCTTCACTGAGCATCTGAATTAGCTGCAGTGCTTTTAAAAATATAGCTGTTTGAAGTCTACAGGGATGACGAGTGGATCGGCGCTTGCCTGGGGCTGGGGTAGCAACAGGATGTGACTGCAAATGGGTACAGGGATCCTTTTGAGGTGGTAGCAGTGTTCTAAAGTTGGACCCTGATGATGGTTGTACAACTCTGCCAATGTACTAAAAATCATTAAATTATACACTTCAAATGAGTAAATGTTACAGTGTGTAAATTAAACTTCCCTAAAACTTTTTTAAAAAGCAAGGAATAGAAAGGATAAACTATGAAAATCATACCACCACACCTGTCAAGTGGCAGAAAAAAATAATCAGCATTATTCTTAACTTTACAAATAACTAAAAATTTTTTAATCACTCATAGATTTTTAAGTTTTTAATATACATGTATAGAATACCACACCCAAAAGTACAATTCCGTAGCCCCACCCTAATAAATTCAAATTCACTTGTCTAGGCTAGGGTAGGACTTGTCTAGAGTACATTGTCTGGAATTCTTTCTAAACCCTTCTAGGTTACTAGAGAGTATAGTCAGGATTGAGAGTCATTGATGTAAAATCACAAGGATAATAAAGTAAGTAAGGTATTCTTTTTCTCACTTGATTTTTCTCATTTTATTTTACCCCTAGTCATTGGGGATCTTGTCATAAATGAAAATTTTCTGCCAAAAAAAGTATTGGAATCATGGCAGGGGTAGTAATTTAGGTGCCATAAGTGAGACAGTAGGAAGTTTATGAGTTTAGCAAAGACAGTAGAGTAACCAGCCTTAAAACAATCACACAGTGGGAATATCTGTCTCGGAATACCAGTGAGAATATACCTTCAGAAATCACACATCCCAGGCATGTTTCAGGAAAGCATTCATTTCATTTAAGAGCTCTGTTCCACTGAGCTCTTAAAGCATGAGAATATTGTAGAGGATAAGAACTGCGGAAGTGGAGAACGGAGAGACAGAAGAGACAGGGAGTCTTGTATTTCACCGTATACCAATTTGTAATGCTTGAGATTTTCAACCATGTACCTGTGTTAACTATTTTAATAAACAGAAATTATAATGTTTCATCTTCCAAAATACGTCTCACAGGATTGCCTTTTACACTGGGAAAGATCCCATTAATTTACAATTCAACAGATGTGGGTTCAATCCTGATACACCATAAAGTAAACTGAGGCAAAGGTGGATTGTATTGCTCTTAGTCTTTCTTTTTATTTTTATATTTAGGAAAAGAGTTGGAATTTGAACTCCACCCACAGTAATGTACAGTCTATTTAATGAGGAGGTAGATAGTGCAGTGGTTAAGGGTATAACTTGGAATAAAATAGACCTATGTTTAAATTCTATTTCTATCCATAATTAAATATGAGACCTTGTCCATATTACTGAACCTCTGTTTTAGTAAGTAAGGTTTCTCAGCTTCTTCATAATTAAAATGGGGATTGAAAAAAAAAAGCTAAGAGGGTTGTTATAAAAATTGCATGAGATAATACACTCTGCAAGTGCTTAGTCCAGTATCTAGCACACAGTAGTAATCCTCATCTAGAATTGCATCTCTAAAGATGAAAATGGGTCCGTGGTGGCCAGACGCGGTGGCTCACGCCTGTAATCCCAACACTTCGGGAGGCCGAGGCGGGCGGATCATGAGGTCAGGAGATCGAGACTATCCTGGCTAACACAGTGAAACCCCGTCTCTACTAAAAACACAAAAAATTAGCTAGGCATGGTGGTGGGCGCCTGTAATCCCAGCTGCTGGGGAGGCTGAGGCAGGAGAATGGCGTGAACCCGGGAGGCGGAGCTTGCAGTGAGCCGAGATCGCGCCACTGCACTCCAGCCTGGGCGACAGAGCAAGACTCCGTCTCAAAAAAAAAAAAAAAAAAAAAAAAAGGAAAGAAAAGAGAAAGAAAATGGGGCCATGGTGAGAGATTTACTTAGACAAATTCCAGAAGTTAGATTTCTTAACACAGCCAGATATATCAGCGGAATGTATTGGCTTGGACCTCATTCACACAATCATAGTTTTGGTGCAAGCCCAATTCCCGTTTGATCTTTAGCCTGGATTTCTTCTGGAAAAACACAGCCGTGTCCAGACAAAATCACAACATCCTGTGCTTCAAGCTGCTAAGGCTGCCATTTTGCAGGAACAATAACCGCTGAGCTCTGAAAGACGGGAGTGGGGAGCAGCAAAAAGGGAATCCGTCCACTGCACCTGGCTCTGGGACATGCTTGTAAAAGCTTCATGTTCTGGACGGCAAAGTATCTGCTTTGGTACAAGGAGCTAAGAAAACAATTTCCTTAAAAACAAACAGATCCCAAGAGATCAACCGTTTGGAAAAATTCCTCTGAGACACTAACAGGCCCCGAATATAAACAGTAAGCAACTTTTTTTAGCTAACAGTCATAATTCATACTCCCTCCAAACAAAACACATACACACCCCACAACACGTACACATCTCTGAAGAGTCATTATGATTCTGAAAATTAGGCAAAACACATTTCATTACTGCAACAGGACTCCCCTCTGAACTTTCTGCTGACACAGCTACTGAATGTGTTCTCATCCCAGACACACTTCACAGATACTCTACCCTCCTTACGAGATCCTGACAACTCTGCCCCCTGAGAAAATACTTCTTTCCCACAGTTGCACATGAGAAAATTTTCTTCCGAGGTACTGTTAGAGAGAAATGAAATTTTTAAACATTCTTAGTTATTTGTGTTTGCTTTTCTTTTTATTTATTTATCTATTTTTTTCATAGAGACAAGTTCTTACTATGTTGTCCAGGCTGGTCTCGAACTCCTGATCTTCCCACCTTGGCCTCCCAAAGTGCTGGGATTACAGGTGTGAGCCACCATCCCTGGCCTGCTTTTCTTCTATAGTTGGAAGACACTCAATTAGCTACCTATTGTTTAACAGGCATTATGTTAAGTGCTAAGGAGACACAGGTTAATCAGAAACAGACCTGCTTTCGAAGGCACCAATGATCTTATTACAGAGGTAAGTTTTGCAACAGAAAAAAGTCAATATAATGTGAAAACTAGTAATAATTGTTAAGCTCTCATTCTGCGGCCAACCCTTTACATACATGAGCACTTCACAATGACCCATGAGCTAGTTATTACCCCTGTTTCCCAGATGTGCAAGCCAAGTCTTACAGCCTTGCATTTTTTACAAGGTTACAATTAACAACTGAACTAAAATCCATTAACCATACAGCTACCACCTGCATGACCTAAGAATGGCATATTGGATCTCATGCCATTTCTAAATGCCAGGTACCTTGACAATATTTTTGCTTTTTCTAGATACCAGCTAGATCTGGATTAAGAATGTCAAGCTCATTGTTTGGAGTCAACACGTAACAAAGGACTTGAGTCCAACACATAACAAAGGACCTGGGTCTCTCGCAGAGCCAGGAAACGCTCAGTCTGTGAGAGTGAATGGCCTCTCACATAGTCATTAACTCAACTGCATGCTGAGGGAGAAAGTGTATTTTCCACACTGTTTGCCCTTCCATAGACCAGCTCTAGGCCTTGGTTATTTTTGCATTATGTTAAATACCAACATTCTCTGATTCCGCTTGTCCAGGCAACTCTCTCTCTCTTCTCCTGCCGATCTTATCCCTAAATATCCTGGTCCAAGAAGACTTCCTGGGTCACTCTATGATTGTGCAGCCGCAGGCACTGAATACAGATTCTGCACATACTCTGCTCATCATTTACCATTTCTCCACTCTCAATGTCACAATTCTCTGAAATCTTAAAATTCCAGTCCTGGTGCAATTTTTGAACATTCCTGTCTCATCCAATTCAACACTGACCAGGCTCACTGGTATATTAAGTATACAGCCCAACACAAGTTAATATTTAATATATACTATTAGTTGAAATTCATATAGTAACTAAAGTCACTCTTTTAGACTTTGTGAAAACCAGAAAGCCCCCTCCCAAAAAAAGAAAAAAAATACGGTGATTAAAACTAGATTATACTGTAATTTTTCATTTCAATAAATGAAGAGCTATTTTAAAAATCAGAATTTGAGAAAATTTAAAAATCAGAATGATTCTGCTAATGAATCAAGATGCCTGTATCTTACATCTATACTAAGCATTTTTCATTATTTAAATTTAGAAAGAATATAACATATTGCTGAATGTTAAAAAACAGATTTTTAGAAAATGGCCCCACAATCTCATACCCCTGATACAAAATGATTATTTTCTATAACTTTCTAGTATTTTATCAGCTTCATATTTAACATTATAGTACATATACAATTTGCCTTCTCTTCTCTGCCACATGCTGAATTGTTTTATAATCGTAATTTACTAATCTCTTCCATATAATTGAATCTTTAGGCTGATGGAATGTTTTTGCTACCACAAATATTATCAAACGAGCTTGTGCATATGACATTCCCAATATGTTAGATGTTTTACCTAGGATAGATTTCCAGAAGTGGTATTATTGCATCAATAACTCATACATTTTTAATCTCCTGTTACAGCATGGGCTGTATTTTATTTTTAATTAAAAAAAATGTGCCGGGTGCGGTGGCTCACACCTGTAATCGCAGCACTTTGGGAGGCCGAGGCGGGTGGATCACGAGGTCAGGAGTTTGAGACCAGCCTGACCAACATGGTGAAACCCCGTCTCAACTAAAAATACAAAATTAGCCGGGTGTGGTGGCACATGCCTGTAATCCCAGCTACTCAGGAGGCTGAGGCAGCAGAATCGCTTGAACACGGGAGGCTGAGGTTGCAGTGAGCGGAGATCTCGCCACTGCACTCTAGCCTGGGCGACAGAGGACTTCGTCTCAAAAAAAAAGAAAAAAAGTACCAGTTGCTGTCTTAGCTTCATTGCTATCATTCCAGTTCCTACAAAAATGCAAAGGCTTTGCTGAAGGGAAGGGTGCAATCTCTTGTATATTTCTCTGAAGCCAAGGACCAGCTGGGTGTTTTCACTACAGATCTGCACGAACCCAGCACGCAGGACTCACCTTCCCCGCGCCCACTGCCCCTCTGCCTGCTGTTGTGAAGCGGCAGCACCTCCAGGGATGCGATGCCCGCGCTCTCCAGGATATTCACGTCCACGCTCAGCCTCCCGGACAGCTGCTGGGGCCGCACGCTGATGCTGTGCTCGTACTTGCCCAGGCGCCTCTGCAGAAGCTCCTCATAACTCAGGAAAAAGGCGGCTTTGTCCTTGCTGGGAATCACTGCAGAAGCTCTGAATATTTCAGTCCCCTTCTCTCTGTCAGGAAAAAGGAAAAGGACCCCAGGGAGGTTCAGAAGAGGATAGAGCCAGGTTCCCTCAGTCCCCACAGGGCACCAGCCATACCCTCTCAACCAGCCTGCCAGGGAGACCCATGGGTGTGAGTGTGAGTCCTGAGAAAGGAAAAATAAAAATTCATATTAGAAGAAGTGAAACCCCGTGCTAGAGGTAGGTCACGAAGGGTCAAAGAATACCGACCAGGACAGGATTCTAAGAATACTGTCCTACCTCTCCCTGAGACAGACCCAAGGGAGCAATGGGAAAGGACGTTGAGTAGGTGAACTGCTAGAAGAGAGAGCTTTGGAGTGAAGCTGTGAATTGTGCTCTCCCTTTACAAGGATGGCCAATGAATCTTGGCATTTTACATAACTTTAAAATAGCTAACATACTAGGTTTTCACATCTTAGTAAAGTTTGGTGGATATGTTTAGCAGGAAAGGTAGGGAATAAAGGACTCCAAGGCTGACAAAAATACACTCCAGATGCTTTCAGTACTTGGAGTGAGGGTTCTCTTATTCAAAATGGCAGACTGATCACTAGAGGAATAAGTGGGAGTGGCAACTATTAGTAGGTAAGACACTTCAAGAAGTTTCCAGAAAGCTTGGGGTGTTCAGTAGAGCAAGAATTTTATAGCTCAGAACATGCAGCAAAGGGCTGCAGCAAAGGAGAGAACCCAACTGTGTGGCAGAATCAGAGAGAGTGCAGGCTCTGAATTCAGGACACCACAAGATGGAAGGGAAAAGGGAGACCCAGTATAGACAGGATAATTCCAAGTCCAATGTGAATGAATGACTAAGCTGATAGGCTTTCTATACTCCTCCTTCCCAGAACTGGAAAGAGACACAAGTATTGAAATGGAAAAATTCAAGCACTGAGCAGAATGAATGAAAAGAGACTGACACTGAAACCCGCCATTGTAAAACTTCAGAACATCACATAGAGAAAACGTAAAAGTGATGTTATCTGGTCCCATTAGATGTATCATCAATACTACTGGATGTTATAAGACATTGGAGCAATGCCTCAAAGTTCAAAAGGAAAAGTATTTTGACCTTAAAGTCATACACAGCCAAAATATTAATCAAGGTCTCAGAAAGTTTACTTCTCATGCACCCATTCTGAGAAAGTTACTTCAGAATATAACTTCTGCAAAATAAAGGTGAAAGCCAAGAAAGAGGAAAATGTGGAATACACGAAATAAAAAAGCCAACCCAGAAGAATATGAAAAGAGATACCAGGGTAAAAGTTTTGCATCAAGGCTGAAAAGCAATGAAAGTATTTCATGGATATAAAGGCATCCATGTTTTAATAGCTCTGAAATCAGAATGTCTCCCAATCAGTGATGTCTTTCAGCTGCTGTTGGCCAGATATCAGGAGTGATAAGGATGTCACTGCTTGCAGAAACTTGTTCATAGCTGTTCATTTTGTTATGTTAAATCATAACATATTTTAAATAATGGTTATGTGTCTCGCTAGATGTTATATCATTTTATGTCATAAGAAAAAAGAAAAGCAGTTAGAAACTCCAGGAAAAACAGAAACATATGTCATGATTCAACTAAACTAATCTGTAGTGTGACTCTGAACAATTGTGATAAAGACCACTTGGGATAAATCTATAGTCTAACAGAGTTAGGTTTTAATAACTTGCCACAGCAAGGGAGACCACATACCAGAGGCACGATGAGGCAACTCATCAAACAAAGAAAGAGACAGGGTTTTTATAGAATTAGGGGAAGGATGGAGTATAGGTTAAATTTAAATAGAGCAGTGTTCGGACAGGCTCAAAGCAAAGGCTGTGTGTAAAACCATCATTTCCGCCTGGACTGACAAGCAGACTAAAGATTCTCTATGTCTTTAGAAACTACGACATTAAGATAAATGTGGAATTTTGTGCCTTTGAAAATCCCTTATCTGAAGCTCTGGACCTTGGTTGCTTTTCTGTATCAAAGTGAACCCATGGCTCCTGTCCTCCAGACAAGAGTGAGGCATTCCCTTGTCACTAATAAAATTTCCAACAGCAAAGTTTCTGGCAGTCTATAATTTTAGAGAACTAAATTTCTCAAAATGATGTCTTTTTATTCATGAGGAAAACCGGGTTACCAGGTTCACACCATTTTATCTAGATACAAAGATCATTTTTCTGCCAAGGGGATGAAGGCCTACACATTGGGCTGGTGAAGAGGAAAAAATAATCTTAGTGTACTAGGTGGCTCTGCATGCAGTTCATGTTATTTCTATAGGCATTAAAAAGCAATTGCTATGTATTGGTTTCAATGTTTAGATTCCATTTATAAACAAAAGAAAGAATAAAAGTATTACAAGTCAGAATTAAGATGCTAATAACTCAAACAATGATTAGGTAACATCATGAAATGAGAAAGGAGAGAGAGACAGTGGAGGTTAGGAGAGGGAATATAATCATTTAAGATAGTAGGGATAGTCCAAGATAGTCTAAACACTGTTGGATTGATGGAAGAAGAAATAAAAGAATAATATAAAAATGTGAATGCAGAGTAAAAGTAGGAGTATTGTTAATTTGCTATATACCTTTTCTTTATAGCAAAGAGTCAACAGATGTCTTATTTTTATCAAAAAAAATTTTTTGAAGTATGACTATCACAATATTTAGAGTTAGGGAGTAACTACAAAAAAAAAAAAAAACTACGTACAGGCCAGGCATAGTGGCTCACACCTGTAATCCTGTAATCCCAGTACTTTGAGAGGCTGAAGTGCGAGGACTGCTTGAGCCCCGAAGTTTGAGATTAACCTGGGCAATGTAGCAAGACCCGATCTCTACAAAAAAAATAAAAATAAAAATTAGCTGGGTGTGGTGGTGCACACCTGTAATCCCAGCTACTTGGGAGGCTGAGGTGGAAGGATCACTTGAGCCCAGGAGGTTGAGGCTGCAGTGAGCTATGATTGCACCACTGCACTCCAGCCTGGGCAAAGAGTGAGACCTCATTCCAAAAAAAAAAAAAAGGAAAACTGCAAACTACATATAGAAATATTAGAAGGGGATATGTGTGGGAAGTGAGCATGAGAGATAAATATGGTAAAATTCTCCTTTTTATTACAAACACTTATCTACTATATTATTCACTAGATGTATTTATATTTTGATAAAAAAGAAAGAGAAAAGTATTTGGAGGAAAGGAAGACAACAAGAGGAGTAGGCAAAGGCATAGAAAATGTGGCACTTTGCTAAAATGGGTTTTTAATTCCTTAATCAACCAATACTTACCCATTTTCTTCTGTGGTTTTATTCCTTTTCTCTTTTACCCTATCACCACTCTTCTTTTCTCTCTCTGTAATTTCACCCTGATACACCTTGTCTCCAATAAGCCTGAAATACAAGAGACAGTTGTGCTACCAGCTTGCAGTTCGAAGACAAATTCAGACATGGATCTTATAACCATGACAACCCCAGGAAATATTTTTATTTGCCTTTTGGATGTGTAGAAAGAATGCATTCCAGACTAGGGCACTACCTCTGAATCATTCATTTTATTCTAGGGCAATTTTCAACAGGTCCAAATAGCAAGACCCAACCCATGGTGCCTCTGTGATTCTCCAGGAGAAAAGTCACAAGATCTGCTCACACTACCGTGAAGATTCACCAACTTACATCTGACCTGGGCCAAAAATTAAACCCAACACCTAGCCCGTTTTACATATCTTTACTTCTTGGCTCAGAGAAGGAGGAAAGATATCCAATCTAGTATATCAAAGGTTCTACACTGCCTTGTCTTTCAGCCCTCAACTTCACCATGGAGGAGGAAGAGCCTCCTGAAAGCTCTTCCCAGATCTCCCTAACTGAAGAAGACCCTCTTGGTCTGACTTTCCATCTTTATCATATTTGCAACTGTCTGAAATTCATCTCACTTATTCTTTGTTCATCTATCTATTGACTGTTTCTCCCTACTGGAATCTGTGCAGCACTGTGATGCTGTCTTTCTCAGAGAAGTGCACCAGTTTTCATGAAGAGTAACCTGGCCCATAAAGGTCATTCATTTGTTGAAGGGGAGGAAGGAAAGAAAGACAGGAAGAAAAAAATTGAATAAAAAAGAGAAAATAGAAGGAAGGGAGAGAGACGAGGAGGGAAGGAAAGAAAAGGAAGGAAGGAAGGTAGGTAGGTAGGAAGGAAAGAAGGAAGGAAGGGAGGGAAGGAGGGAGGGAGGGAGAGAGGGAGGGAAGGAGGGAGGGAAAAAGAGAAGAAGAAAAGGAATGAATGAATGAATGAACCAACCAATGAATTTGAACAAAAGAATTGACCTTCTGATCTATATACCATCTACTGGAATATAAATCCTCACAGTCACAAGGCTGTGGACCTCACATCTCAGGCTCAACCTGACCACCCTAGGCAGAAATCTTCATCCCTGACCAGCGTGTCACCTACATAGTGAAGTTGGTGATGAAAGCTGCAGCTGGAATCTGCATCTGGAACTCAATGTCCTGGTCTTCAGAAGCTCTGTTCAGCATTCTGCAGGAAACCGTAGTGAAGGCATAACGGGAAATGATGGTAGACTTCACTGAGAATTCTGTCATCAAAGGTTTGGTTTTCTGTAGGAATGAAAACACACAGTATCATCGGTGATGCATGAAAGCATTTTGGTGGTAGTGGAACATCTTTTTTTTTTTCCACAAGGGAAATAATCTTCAGTTTGGGAGCCTTTGGCATGTGATTCCTATCTCCTTTCTTCTTCTTTTCCTGATTTCCCCATTTTTAACTCCCTTCCTTTGTAAAACAACCTTGGTTGTTTTGCATAAACAATTAATAACACACAAGCAAATCTTTTAACCTGACTTTAACAAGTGAACACAGTGAAGACGTCCAATTTGGCAGAAAATACACGTTCCTTAAACAGTTCAATCATCGGAATTTTAGAAGTAAAGTATGTGCTGTATATAATACTCTTCTGTTATCACTTTTATATCACATTTACAGGACTGCCGAAATGTTCCAAAAACCGGAACATGACTAACAAAAATCTCGTATTTTAAAATTACTTTCAATGTCCACTTAGAGAAACGATACACCAGAGCTTCCCTATCTGAATTACAGATGCATTACTGTGAAATAGGAATCAATACTGAACTCAGCAGAGTATCTAGAGAATTTAGAATCCAGAAAAAGGAACACCTAAGTCTGTGCTAATTAAATTTCTCCCAAAAGCCCCTGATGAGAGCAGTAACTAGAAGATGCAAATGTAAAAGCCTGTTAAAACTCTTCAGGGCTTTTTCTAGTCCTTAAAACAGAGCTACATCTGGTGACAGCTGGTAGCAGAGGCCTGAAGAAGGAAGAAAACATTTGTAAGGAAAGCCACAAGCCACTACTGAGTGGTTATCTAACTCCAGGAACTGGCCAAGCAATTAACAAGCATGTTATGGGCTGTGTCCTCCTAGAATACACATGTTGAAGCCCTAACCTACTATGGGAGGTGGTGGGGTTGGGGGGAAGGCAGTATTTGGAGATGAGTGCCTTTGGGAGAAATTGATTTAGATGAGGTAATGAAGGTGGGGTCTCTATGATGGGATTAATGCCCTTAAGAGAGGAGACATAAGAGAGCTCTCTCTATCTCTCTCTCTCCATGTGTGTGCACCAAGAAAGACCATGTGGGCACACATTGAGAAGGCAGCTGTCTGCAAGCCAGGACAAGAGCCCTCATCAAAAACCAAACCCTGCAGAACCTGGGTCTTGGACTTCCAGCCTCTAGAACTGTGAGAAAATAAATGTATGCTGTTTAAGCCACATGGTCTATAGAATTTTGTTATGGAAGCCCGAGCAAGCTAAAACAAGACATTACCCCATGACAGTCTTTGAAGACATATGCAGTAGGTGTTTTATTCCCATTTCATAGATGGAGGGAAGTCAAGCTTAGTGAGGGCACATATTGGTCCATGCCAGCAAGTAATGGATGTGGAACTTGAACCCGATCCCACTTACTTCAAAGTCTGAACTGGCCACTATTATGTGAGACTGTCTGGCTGCCCTCTGCAGACACGTCCTGCTCATAATTGTGTGCTCAACCCCTGTGCTGGCCCTGGGCACACAAAGGCTCTCAAAACATGTTGAATGCAACTGGCTTACTCTGATAAGATTCTACTCTCTCCTTCAGGAACTGTCACCTAGCTGGGCAATGTTTATTTCAACCCTCATCTGCTTTATTAATTTATTTACAGCCCTAGGCCTGTTTTCAAAACAGATATAAGGTTGCGACCTATTGCTATCAAAGACATATTCCTGCTGTGATATACAAAGATCATCACAAACCTTGCTTCAAAAAAGTTACTACAGAGGGTTATTCTATTTAAACAAATATGCACTCAAAATGTTTGCATCAAATCACGATCTGCATACAAACCACCAAAAGCTTGAGAGACATTTTCTTTGATGTATTAGAGAGGTGGCTATAAATATCAAGTGCACCGGCTGGGCGCAGTGGCTCACACCTGTAGTCCCGGCACTTTGGGAGGCCAAGGTGGACAGATCACCTGAGTTCAGGAGTTCAAGACCAGTCTGGCCAACATGGTGAAACCCGTCTTTACTAGAAATACAATTAGCTGCGTGTGGTGGTGCATGACTGCAGTCCTGGCTACTCAGGTGGCTGAGGCAGGAGAATTGCTTGAAGCAGGGAGGCAAATATTGCAGTGAGTCAAGATTGTGCCACTGCACTTCAGCCTGGGTGACAGAGCAAGACCCTGTCACAGAAAAAAATATATATATGTACATATATGTGCATGTGTATATATATCATATATATCATACATATCACATATATATCATACATATCACATATATATCATACATATCACATATATATCATATATCACATATATCATATATATCACATATAGATCATATATATCACATATAGATCATACATATCACATATATATCATACATATCACATATATATCATACATATCACATATATCACATATATATCATATATATCACATATATATCTCATATATATCACATATATCATATATCTCACATATATATCATATATCTCACATATATATCATATATCTCACATATATATCATATATCACTATATATCATATATATCACATATATCATATATATCACATATATATCATATATATCACATATATCACATATGTATCACATATATCACATATATATCATATATATCACATATATATGATGTATATATCATATATATATATATCGAGCACACCTGAGGATGGACTTGAACACCCACAAGACAGGGAGCTTCAAGGGTTGGAGCCAAGCACATGAGGAAGGGGAGAGAATGGGCAAGCACTCCATGCAAAGGTGTCAGGGCCATTCATCTTTGTAGCAGACTGTGCAAGAACTTCCAGTCTTGGTAATTCAAAAAAACCAGAGACAAATGGAACAGCTTAACGAAAATGTTAGGGGATGTGCATCTTTCTTAGAGAGACAGAAGGGATAAACATTTACAGTTCATTTAAGTAATGATCAAGTTTAAAAAAAAAATCTGAGTATGACTGAAAGACTTTTGCCTAAAAGAGGAAAAGAAACCTTCCAGTTTAGTTTGAGAAGGAATTATTTCAAAGTAGCCCTTCTCAAAGTGTGGTCCTCGGACCAGCAGCATCACCATCACCTGGAAACTTGCTAGAGCTTCTCAGACTCCATCCAAATCCACAGAATCAGAAACTCAGAGGGTGGGCCCAGCAAGCTGCAGTTTAACAAGCCCTTCAGGTCATTCTAATGCCTGATCAAGCTTGAGAATGACTCTTTTCAACTAATTGAACTTTAAAATATATATTTCTTCATCTGCAAGTGAAAAGGGCTTGAATAAATCACCAAAATTACATCCACATCTGTGATCCACAGATTTAAGGCAAAGCTAAAACTGAGGAATAAAACCTTTGGGTTTAGGAAATTATGTCTGAATTGAGAAGCTGTATTATACAGTATCATTTAATGGAAACCTAGTCACTTCAGGACAAAATCTGTCTCTCTCCTCCAAAGCGATTAGGATTAAAAAAGAGACTCCAACATGTAGCTTCACCAAATGTTTCTGTTAAATGATCTCATTAAAAACATTTCATACATTTCAGTAAAGGCAATGAGGATTAGGCTGGGGATGATAATGATAATGATCTTAACAGCATGACAACCTGTGGGGTATTTTTTAAAGTTAAAATTTGTATCTCATTATCTTTCAAAAAAAGAACCCCAAGGTGAATAAGACCATGAATTGAGAGGAAGTGTTTACTTTGATCTGTGTTATTTCTGGAACAGGTTTTCTTTCTAAATTATCCATGATTAAATATATTCTTTTATCTCCAAATCTAAACTGGTGTATAAGAAATGCCCCACGGCTGTGATCTTGTGAATTTGCGAAGCATCTAGAATACCACTGCACCCAGCTCTGATTTCTACAGATGCATTGGAAAGTAAATAGGAATCAATGCTTTAAAAAAAATCCTACAAACTCAGTATATTCTAGCTTTATCATTCTCTGCTTTATTTAAAATTTAAACTGGTGTTTTAAAAATTATCAAGTAACATATGCACATGGCAAAAACTTCTAATTATGCTGAATATAAAATGAAAATAGCAGTCTCCCTCCCACCCTGGATTCACAGTTCCATTTCCCAGAGACAATGTTTGACAACTTTTGTATATCCTTCCATAAATATATACTGTACTAATTTGCTTAATCTCACCTAGTGATATAGTTAGTTCATCTTTCTTTATCTGTGTTTTAGCTATCTCATGCTGCTTAACAAATCACTCTAAAACTCAGTGGTTTAAAACAGCAGCAATCTTTATGTTTTCTCTCAGGGTTTCTGTGGGTCATGAATTCCAGAAGGGCTTGGCTGGGAGGTCTGGCTTCTCTACAAAAGGTGGCTGAAGTTGGAATTGTGAGTTGCTGAGGCAGCCAAGGCTGGCATCTCTCTATCTCATGTTGTCCCTCAATCCCCTCTCTATAGTCCTTCCAAATGGGCAAGTGTAGATGAACTCACAGCATGGGCCACTACACATGAGTCAGCTGGTCACCTGGTAGCCATAGGCTTTACTGGTCACCTGGTAGCTTTCCCAACAGCAAGGTGGAAGCTAGATGCCCTGTCATGCCCTGACCTCAAAAATCACAATGCATTACTTCTATCATACTCTACTGGTCAAAGCAGGCACAAAGGCACACTCAGTTTCAAAGGCAGAGGGCACAGACCCCCATCTCCATGGGAGGAATGGCACATTCAAGTGCTGCCATCTTTGGAAAATGCAATCTGCCACTGAACAAAAAATATCTACCTCCTTCCTTTTTAAAAATAGCTGCATAGTATTACATTTTATGGACGCATTAAATTTTAGTTAACCAGTTCTCCCATCATCCATCATCCATTTGTAATTATTTTTCATCATTTTTGGAAAGTCCTTTCAGATGTCCCTGCTCTCTCATTCATCCGTAGCAGGAGTAGGCAAGCTATGCCAGGCAGGCCACACTGTTTGTAAATAAAGTTTTATTGAAACACAGCCACATCCATTCATTTACATACTGTCTATGGCTGCTTTTCTGCTACAATGGCAGGAAAAACATGGAGAATAACTCAGCTGAGCCCAGCTGCTCCTGCCAAGGAGCCCGGCTCATGCGGGAAGCTGCACTGCCCCCTCCGGAGCAGCCATCTGCCAACTGAACACCCCAGAGCAACCTCCAGCAACACCACAGGCCAGAAGAATCACCCAGCTGAGCTCTGTCCAAATCCTTCCCCACCAAATGATGGGATAAAATGGTTGTTGCTCTAAGCCACTGAATTTTGTGGAAAATTTTTGTGCAGCAATAGAAAACTTGAACACCTGTCTAGTCTCTGTAGACATTCGAGTTTGCAACCCCACTTCAGTGTGACTGCTGGTGAGTGAAATTTAGTTATTTTATTAGTTATTTCCAACTTTATGTCATTTCTGATCTTTACACACTTTGTTATGTTTTGTAAACTAAACTTTCAGCATATTAAAAATATGCTTGAAATTTTTTTGGAAGAAGTTAAACTATGAAGATAAACTGTAAAGAAAAAGAGCTTCTTAAATATAAACTCTTCACTTTTCCAGTCTAGGCCAAAGTCATTCACTGTGTGACTTTGCCAGATCACACAGGTAAAAGGTAGTCAACCCCAATGGCCATCCAAAGCCTAGATTTCCAATCCTGTCTCTTTCAAAAAAGAACACAGTGGCCGGGCACAGTGGCTCACGCCTGTAATCCCAGCACTTTAGAAGGCTGAAGCAGGTGGATCACGAGGTCAGGAGATCAAGACCATCCTGGCTAACACAGTGAAACCCTGTCTCTACTAAAAAAACAAAAAACAAAAAATTAGCTGGGCGTGGTGGCGGGCACCAGCTACTCAGGAGGCTGAGGCAGGAGAATAGCGTGAACCTGGGAGGCAGAGCTTCCAGTGAGCGGAGATCACACCACTGCACTCCAGCCTGGGTGACAGAGCGAGACTGTGTCTCAAAAAAAAAGAACACAGAGACACCTTGGCTAATTCAAGCCTTTTCGCAGTGATTATTGTTTGATAACCAATAAAATATAGAACTCCAAAGGTATAGTAAATATAATTCAGTCTTTGGTGCTAATTCAAAAGTTACTTGTGAACCTCAGTTATCATCCATTAAATTGTACACATTGAAGATAGAGGACATTAAACTGAATGTATTCTCTGAACTGTAGTCATATTCTGACACTTCAAAAATTCTTCTTGTCAATTTATCATGTAATTCTTTTACATAAAAGTAGAATACTAGTGGGGGGAGAGTATTAAGTTGACATCCTAGATAAGCAGAAGTTTACAGCTGTAGCTGCACACTGTTCCAAGTAAAATTTAGCTCCTTCTGCTAATAGTTCTTGCTTAGTAGTATTTTTAAAATAGATCAAAATCTTCTTCACTTAGTATGCTTGAGAATATTTTCAATGTCATGGTGATTTGTTCTTATTTATGAGATAAGAAATAATTTCATTAAATTTAAAATGTGAAAACTAGAAGATACCTGACAATATTAAGTTTATCACATTATCTTCTTATACCTTAAATTAAGTGTATAGATTTAGTAGAATTTTCCACAATATTACATCAAGAATATGAAGCTTAGTTTATGGGCCTAAGAGACAGGCTGAAAAAAGGTTCAAGAAACTATTTTAGCTTTTGTGCTTCTGCCCAGCTACAATTCTCCCAGGAGCCCCTGCTGTTACTGACATACCACAGCCTGGCCCTTCTCTTACAGTTTCCTTGGTGCAGAATCTACTAGATTCAATTAGGCACAAGTCTATCCCCCTCCCAGTTACCAACCCTTACCCCTGCCCTGGTAGATTATGGGATTGTAAACACGAAGAACAGAAGCCATGACTACTACTTACTCCTGTTGTCCTTCTCCTTCCCCTTCCCTTCTCCCTCCTTTTCCTTCTTCTCCTTCTCTTTCTTCTTTCTTCTTCCTTCTTTCTTCTTCCTTCTTTCTTCTTCCTCCTTTCTTCTTCCTTCTTTCTTCTTCCTCCTTTCTTCTTCCCCCTTCTTCTTCTTCTTATTCTTTCTTCTTCCTTCTTCTTCTTTCCCTTCCCCTCCTCCTCCTCCTTCTTCTTTGCATTAGAAAGAGTTTCTATTTAGATCATGAGACATAATAGTGCTTAACATGGTGTTCTTTTTTTACCTACAGCTCTCAAGATAGAGGAAAACTATATATATATATGAAATCTAATCTTTTATGTCTAAAGAGATAGGGGATATAGGAATGGGTAAGTGGATAGATGGATAGATAGATAGATGGATGGATAGATAGATGGATGGATAGATAGATAGATAGATAGATAGATAGATAGATAGATAGATACCTTGACTATAAGACCTTCCAGTGTTGAGAAGAAAGATAAATCAGTGAGGTCTGCAAAAGTAAGAAAAGGTTTTAAAACAGATGTAGTATTTACATTTGGTGAAAGAGAACAGAAAGAACACTCTAAGAACACGGAAGACATGGAAATGGAAATGAATCACAGCACATTCCCAGATCAATGACTAGAAAGGAGAGCATGCTGTGAGAAGAATATTGGACAGGCAGGTAACACAGGAAACGGACAACCCTAAAGAACAAGCGAGGCCTTTGAAAGGCAGAAGCTCATGAAAATGTGTCATGAAAGGAAGGATACAAAACAGTGGCCTCACTTTTTCCCAGTGCACGGTTCTTAAAAATCCAACATGCTTTCCATATTTCTATTTAAGTCATAACTTTGTTTTGGGATGTCCGCTGGAAAATAGTGGTAAAAAAAATCTTCCTGTGACATAAGATAATTTCTTCATTATTTTTTCCTACAAAGGCAACACAGATGGAAAAGTCATTTGAGGCAGGGAGTGTCTTAATTGCTCAAGGGACCCAAGCTTTGGGTATGACTCATGTGAGGCACTTAAAATCAAGCCACCCGAGGACGTCCTGAGTCACCCAAGATGCCATCTGGAAATGTGGTGGAGAAATGGTTGGGACGGCCTTTGCCAGCACTCAGGCCACAGTGCCTCTTCCTAGAAGATTAACCTTTCATTGTTTTCTTTCAGTCTAACCAGTCTTTAGCAACCATGAGAAGTCATTATGGAGGTGGGAGAGAACTTTAGAAATCATCTAACTCTGCTCCCCTTTGTTTTAGAGAGAAGGCTGGAGCGTGGCAGTTGGCTGACTCCACGCACCAAATCTCTACTAACCCTTAATGCTTCTCCTTTCTGAGAAAAACAATACAGGGCCAGGCGTGGTGGCTCACGCCTGTAATCCCAGCACTTTGGGGGTCAAAGCTGGTGGATCACCTGAGATCAGGAGTTTGAGACCAGCCTGGCCAACATGGTGAAACCCCGTCTCTATTAAAAATGCAAAAAATTAGCCAGGTGTGATGATGGGTGCCCATAATCCCAGCTACTCAGGAGGCTAAGGCAGGAGAATCACTTGAACCCGGGAAGAGGAGGTTGCAGTGAGCCGAGATAATGCCATTGCACTCCAGCCTGGGTGACAAGAGCAAAACTCCATCTCAAAAAAAAAAAAAAATACAGCCCATGTTGTTATTGAATGAAACAGGAGAAAAAGGCACTTCCCCAACTGCTAGATTTACCACCTCGGGGAAATCATTTTACCCCTCTGTAGACAGGAAATGGCATCGGTTCTGAATCACCTACTTGTGCTAATACAGTCTACGTAGTGATGTTTCATTATATTTAGGGGAGAAGGAAAACAAAATGCCATTTTTATTTTTATACAAGAAAACCCTCCCCCTCCCCCGCCCCATTCTATACACTTCCTGAAAAGGATGCACACAATGGTCAGAGTTGGGCACAGGCACAGACACACATATGACTGGTCCTCAATGAGGTATGATGCCCAGAGTCATGCTACCTGCTGTATTGACTGTATTTTCTTGTTTTCTATATTCTTGATGCTCTGGCATTTGGGGCTTTGATCCTGGAAAGACCATCCCTCCCAGGGCTGGCTTGTTCCTAGGAACAGCAGACAACCCTGCTGCAAGCACACCTTTGATATATAAACCGACCAATCCATAGCCACACATCCAACCATCTCCCATATCAAACTCATGCACCTCGGCTGGGCGCGGTGGCTCACGCCTGTAATCCCAGCACTTTGGGAGGGCAGGGCAGGCGGATCACCTGAGGTCAGGAGTTTAAGACCAGCCTGGCCAACATGGCGAAACCCATCTTTACTAAAAATACGAAAATTAGCCGGGCGCGATGATGCATGCCTGTAATCCCAGGTACTCGGGAGGCCTCTAATCCCAGGTGCTCGGGAGACTGAGGCGCGAGACTCACTTGAACCCAGGAGGTGGAGGCTGTAGTGAGCCGAGATCGCACCACTGGGCTCCAGCCTGGGCCACAGAGTGAGACTCTGTCTCAAAATAATAATAATAATAACAATAATAATAAATAAAACTAATGCGCCAAGCCAATACTCCCCCTACCCTAAATCTCCCCAGGACCAGGTACCTGACAACTAGAGACCAACCCTACAGCCAATCCTAAACCTCCTCAGCCTACCTACTATGCTGCCTTGCCCATTCCTTCCCATGAAAACTCTAATGCAGGCTCTGAGACACACGCTGTCCTCTGCACCTTCTGCCCCTGACCCACCCTGGTGCTTCCCCATGTGTCCTGGCATGGTATGCTGCCGCCCCTGCCTCCAGGGATCTGTGAGTATGAAATTCCTCCTTCATGTCAGTCATTTCTCTGTCTGTGTATCTTACCACACTAGATAGAAACAAACCCTGAGCACAAACTGTAGAACACCTGCTGCAAAGCAGACACAAAGACAGACCCTGCAGTCAGGAGGTTAAATGATGGCAGCGAATCCTCTTGGGAAACCCAGGCCAGGATCCATTCAGCACCATGGAAACTCACACACAAAGATCCCCCTGCTTTCCAAAGAGTAAATATTTTGTGTGTATGTATGCCAGGGAGCTTCATAAAAAGGGTATCTAATTAATTCAGAATAAAATCAAACAAATTCCTGTGGTCCTGGCAGTGTTACGGGAGTACCAGCTGTTGCCATCCACATTCTATTCATTAATTCAAGCACGGAACATTCAGAGGATGACAACTGGAGGGAGATGGCAAGAATGCAGGCTAGAAGGAGACTCATAGGATGAACTGAGCTCCAGAGGCAAGCAGGAGGCGCATCACGCAGGGTTGCACACGTCCTTGGAGCTTATCCCACGGGTGATGTGGAGTCACTGAAGACATGCACGCAAGAGAGTGATGCGCCAGGTCTACCACTGGAAAGATCATTCTAGTACCAACTGGATGGTCAGTAAAGTTCATGTTAAAAATTTATGATAGTTGTAAGACTTTCAAAATTCTAAGAAATTTCTAAGAAAATCTAAGAGGTTATATAAATGGTCTAAGCTAAGGAGTCAAGAAAATCTTTGTACCCTTAGAGGCTACGTGTACAAAGCCTCTTTTTCCTTTCCTTTGAAAGGAAAACATAAACTACTTATTACTTAGGAACTGAGCACTTTTATGTGGCAAACATACCAGAAAGAAAGTTAATAAATGATAGATTCAGAGAGGCATTCTTCCAGTTTAGAAGACAGAAGGTATCTATCACATACAAAGGTCTCTGATAAATTGACAATGAGGTGGATAAAAAACACAATAGAAAGATGGGCAAAGGACCTGGAAAAAAAAAAAAAGCAATTCACAGGAGAATGACTCTGAATGGCTAACAAATATAATTTAAAATGTCCAAATCCTTGTTATGGAGAATGGTTTGAGCAATAAAAGAAAAAAATTCCAAATTCATACATAGGCAGGGAAATGCAAGTTAAAGGAGCAATGAGATATCACTTCCTAAGTAAGAGATTGGCAAATTTAAAAGAGTAATTATATCAGTTGCTTGCAGAAATGTGTATATTCATCATTGCTGATAGACATGGTATGAATACAGATAGTGTTAAGAGTAATAGTATTCAAAAATTAATCTGACATCTATCAAAAAAAAAAGATTGTTTTCGAGACAGAGTCTTGCTCTGTTGCCCAAGCTAGAGTGCAGTGGTGCAATCTCAGCTCACTGCAACCTATGCCTCCCGGGTTCAAGCAATCCTCCTGCCTCAGCCTCCTGAGTAGCTGGGATTACAGGCATGCACCACCACACTTGGCAAATTTTTGTATTTTTTAGTAGAGATGGGGTTTCACCATGTTAGCCAGGCTGGTCTTGAACTCCAGACCTCAGGTGATTCACCCCCCTCAGCCTCCCAAACTGCTGAGATTACAGGCGTGAGCCATCGAGCCTGGCAAAATTTAAAATGTATATGCAGTTTGAATTGTAAGTCGTAGAATTAAAAACACCCACATAAAAGAAGAAATGAAAGTGTTTTTTGAAGGATTGTATACAGGGTGAAAAAATCTGGAAATAAATTGAGAGTTCATCAATAACAGAAAGTTTAGTAAATTATAATACATATAAATATAAATACAGATTTAAATACATATAACTGAGAGGCCCATTTGGTGTATTAGTTAAGAGCATGGACTCAGACACTGAACTGGACTCAAATCCTGGCTCTACCACCTCTTCCCAGGTGTGGCGTCTTGGGAAAGTTACTCTCTCTGAATTTGTTTTCTCATCTGTAAAATGCCTCAAATAATTGTTATAAGAGTAATTGAGGGCCAGATGCAGTGGCTCACGCCTGTAATCCCAACACTTTGGGAGGCCGAGGTGGGCGGACCACCTGAGGTCAGGAGTTTGAGACCAACCTAGCCAACATGGTGAAACCCCATCTCTACTAAAAAATACAAAAATTAGCCAAGTGTGGTGGTACATGCCTGTAATCCCAGCTACTCAGGAGGCTGAGGCAGGAGGATCTCTTCAACCCAGGAGGCAGAGGTTGCAGTGAGCTGAGATCACGCCACTGCACTCCAGCCTGAACAACAAGAGTGAGACTCTGTAAGCATTCGGTTGACATGAGCCGTCACATGCACCCATGGTTTTAGAGCAATGATCAGAGGTCTCCCATATGCAAATGTACCTCGGGTTCCCCTGCTGCATTCTATTTTTCAGTGGCACTTGTCATCATCTCAATTATCAGTATGCTTACAATTTACATGTATGTACGTATTGCTGGGAGGCTATTCTCCATGAATCTCTGGTGTTTCTGCACAATTTGCAAGCAGAGACTCTAGCTGCCTTTGCTGGGAATTACCTCTACAAACGTATAGTGAACAGCCTCAGAAGACAGGTTCCCCCTTCAGGGAAGAAGACAGTTTGGCTTAATGTGCAGAATAATAAAGAAAATGTCTCCCTCCAGGAGCAAAGACCAGGCAGGCTTAGTGCTCATTATTAAAGAGTCGCGTTCCCTAAGTTAAGGGCTCCTTTCACACAATGCAAACCAACTGCATGGCAGGTGTCATCTGGCCATGTCTGTCACCTTCTGGGAACCAGGGGAATGGCACACATGCTTTGACTACTGCTATTACTGTGAGTAATAAATCATCCTTTGTCTCTGACCCAGGAGTCTCCTGTTTTCTGCTAGCATCCATGAAATGGTAACAAACTGGCTTATTAGCTTGTAAGTAGCTTTAATCTCAGCACCCTCACAGTTCTTGACATGTTTATGTACATATGTCATTGTCTAGGATTATGTGAACATGGAGAAAACATGAAAGAAGGAATACTAGGCAAATGAATTTGGGGTATGGGGAGGCAAGATTGGGAGGATCAGAAGAAGGAAAGCAGATGAGAAAACCAAGCAAAAAAATTTTTTTTAATTCAAAATCTCAATCCAAACAAAGATGGTCATGATTGTAATATTGGAAATGACAAGAAATCTGAATCCACTCAAACACCAGCCAGGTGCAGGGAGGGCTAGGATAAATGCCTCACCAGAGTCTAAAGGCATGTCTCTACATTTTGATATTTCACTCCATGCACAGTAGTAAGGAAGAACTGAGGTAGTTTCAAATAAGCTCTTAGAGCTTCTGAACATTTGCCCGGGTCCCAATCTCTTAGCCTCCAGCAGCATTGAGAGCCTATCCAACTTTCATCACGTGATGCTTTAGTCTACAAATGTCAATTCTTTGGTTGCTTTAGTTGTTTACTTCACAACAAAGCTCTCATTTCCTGAGTAAGGATGTCATAAAAATAAATAAAAGTTATATTTAGGCTTTAAAAAAATAAACCTGCAAAGACCTTTGTGTTTTTAGTCCTACTGAAATAATCAGGTCTCCTTCCAGAAAAAAGAAAAAAAAAATCCACTTAAAGAAAGCCTTATAAAAGACTCAGCTATGCTGTTTCATCTCAGAATTTTTCTACAAGCAACTTTATATGTTTTGGAGGATCTGCAAGCAAAGTGGATACCTGGTTCAAAATAAATAGAAGAATGAGGGAATGGACTTTCAAGATGCACCATGAATATACCTACCAGCCTCTGCAACAGTCTGACTTGCCTCGGGACCCTGAGTCCATCCTAGAAAAGAGAAGAGACTGTTAAAAAGGTGATTTTTAAAAGAGAAGAGACATGAAATATGATTGTGAGGTCATTCTCACATGAGTTATACAAGGGGGTTAAAATCTATTCAAATTCACCAAAAGCTGTATCTATCCTGAAAAGCAGTTTTGACTTTTTATCACGGAGTTTGTTTCCAGGCCAGAATTAGAATTCATCCCTGTCAGATCTGGTTGACTCTTAACCCATAATGTCACACTACCTCGTCGCCTGAGCATTCTTCTATCTGTAAGAGGAGATGGATGAAATGACAAGAACAAAAAGATAGAGTATTTGTATTCTGTTTCATTTTATTTGGGGCCTCAAGTTAAACTCTTTGCTACTGTGTCTATTACAGTAAGTAAATGTATTCAGTCTTAATTCCAGTGGGCTCACTATTCAACTTAAAACTCCAGGAAACTCTGGAAGCAAAACTGAACTTATCTTGAATTTTCTTCATGGTGTCTTTTCTGGATGATTTCTTATATGCTTCCACATGCAGGGGAGGGATGCGGGAAAGTGATGAAATCGTCTTTTTTTAGACATTGCCTCGCTGTGTTGCTCAGGTTGGAGTGCGGTGGTGCGATCACAGCTCACTGCAGCCTCAAACTCCCTGGCTCAAGCCATCCCCCGACTTCAACCTCCCAAGCAGCTGGGACTGCAGGCATGAGCCGCCAGATCGGGGTCATTTTTGTATTTTTTGTAGAGACAGGGTCTCGCTATGTTGTCCAGGTTGATCTCATACTCCTGGGTTCAAGCAAACTTCTCACCTCAGCCTCTCAAAGTGCTGAGATTTATAGGCGTGAGCCACTGTGCCCGGCCAAAAGATATTTTTTAAAAAAACTCATTAATAATTAATTAACTAGACGCTCTGGACTAATTTAAAGGTCTTAGCTGATTATATGGATGTTACTCATGGCAAATCTCATTAACTAATAGAAGTGTAAACTATTGTTGCTGGGAGTAATAAGTTTTCCTTCCTTTCCGGAGGGCAGTTTTACAATGTAGATCAAAAACATAAGAAATATGCCTAGACTTCGTGTCTATTTTTCTTTTTTTTTTTTTTTTTTTTGAGACAGTCTCACTCTGTTGCCCAGGCTGGAGTGCTGTGGCATGGTCTTGGCTCACTGCAACCTCCGCCTCCCAGGTTCAAGCGATTCTCCTGCCTCAGCCTCTGGAGTAGCTGGGATTACAGGTGCCTGCCACTATGCCCCACTAAGTTTTGTATTTTTAGTAGAGATGGAGTTTCACCATGTTGGCCAGGCTGGTCTCGAACTCCTGACCTCGTGATTCACCTGCCTCGGCCTCCCAAAGTGCTGGGATTACAGGCGTGAGCCACCGCGTTCGGCATTTTTTTTTTTTTTTTTTTTTTTTTAGATGTAGTCTTGTTCTGTTGCCCAGGCTGGAGTGCAGTAACGCCACCTTGGCTCACTGCAATCTCCAACTCCCGGGTTCAAGCGATTCCCCTGCCTTAGCCTCCTGAGTAGCTGGGACTACAGGCATGCACCACCACGCCTGGCTAATTTTATTTTTGTATTTTAGTAGAGACGGAGTTTCACCATGTTGGCCAGCATGGTCTGGATCTCCTGACCTCGTGATCCGCCCGCCTCTGCCTCCCAAAGTGCTGGAATTACAGGCATGAGCCACCGTGCCTGGCCAAGTTTAACTTTTTATGATACTGCCAAACTGTTTTCCAAAGTGGCTGTAACATTCTGCATTCCCACCAGTATGCAATCTTTTAATTTATAAATTCTACTTACAGAAAAGGGAAGAAAATACTGATAGAAAAAAAATGAACACAAAAGAAAATTCTTGGCAATGTTTAAAACAATTGCTCATAATTAGAAAAAGCCTAAAATGCCCTGAAAATGTGGTTCGGTTAAGTAGACGATGATACATTGATTAATTACCACACAGCTACTGAAAATAAGGACCTGCACCTACATTTACTAGCATGAATCAACATTCATTTTACTGGACTTCAAGGTTGTTCTCCAAATATATTCCTAGCTCTCTGCCAGAGGGATTAGTCCTTGTGAGTAGACAGGGTCATGTGACTAGTTCTGGCCAATAAGTTATGAATGTAAGTAACATTAGTCCCTTCTGAGCCAAGCACTAAGTTAATGTTCAGTGTCCCAGAACTGCCTTTTCTTCAGCACAGTAATTAGTAATGTTTGGGGTAATGACTGCTCCATGAAGCCCAAGTTCACAGTGACCAACAGGTGCAGAGCTGCTCCACTGCTGACCCAAGATGGACAAGGTGTATAAGCAAGACGTAAGAGTTTGTTGTTTAAGACATTGAGAATTGGGGATTGCCGGATACCACAGTGTAACCTAGTCTATCCTGAGAGATATGTTCATGACACAATTTTAAGTGATGAAATCAGGTAACAAAATACTATATGTAACATGATCCCATTTTTGTAAGTGTAAGTGTTTTTATGTATAGAATGTGCATCAAAGTGCTAATCAATGGCTGTTACCTTTGACAACTTGTTTTTTAAACTTTTCTGTATGACCTCAAGTCTTAACAAAATGCAGATATTTCCATTTTGAAGACTAAAAGTATAAGAGAAACTCTTTTAGCCCCATTCCCTGCTTTATCTCCCCACCCAAAAATATATATACATTGTAAGTTGCCATTCTAAGCCATTATAGAGTCTACTATTCAATAGAACATGGGATGGAGAAAAATAGTACAGGATTTAGGCTGACATCCACCCTGACTCCAAGTAAGAACCTATCGATGAAAGAGTCAAACTCTGTAAAATATTTGAAGAGATTTATTCTGATCCAAATATCAGTGACCATGGCCCATGACACAGCCCTCAGAAGATCCAGAGAATACGTGCCCAGGGTGTCGGGGCGCAGCTGCTTGGTTTTATACATTTTAGGGAGACATGAGACGTCAATCAAACACGTGTAAGATATACATTGGTTCAGTCCAGAAAGGCAGGACATCTCGAAGGTGGTGGGGGCTTCCAGGTTATACGTAGATGTAAAAGTTTTCTGATTGGCAACTGGTTGAAAGAGTTATTATCAATAGAAAGGAATCTCTGGGTTATAATAAGAGGTTGTGGAGACCAAAATTTTATCATGCAGATGAAGCCCCCAGGTAGCAGGCTTCAGAGAGCATCAACTGTAAATGTTTCCCATCACACTTAAGATCTGTGTTGATGTTCATGCTGGAGGGGTACAAGGAGGCATGTCAAACCCCCACTTCCCAGACCCTCACTTCCCGTGATGGTCTGAACCAGTCTTTCAGGTTAAACTTAGAGGGCCCTGGACTAGAGGAGGAAGTCCACTCAGTTGGTTGGCGGGCCTTCAAATTTTATTCTTGGTTTACAAACCAAACACTTCCTAGGAGTATATCAGTTTTGGAATTCTAAAATGAGGTGAGGCTGGGCACAGTGGCTCATGCCTGTAATCCCAGCACTCCGGGAGGCTGTGGTGAGTGGATCACCTGAGGTCAAGAGTTAGAAACCAACCTGGCCAACATGGTGAAACCTCATCTCTGTTTTAAAAAGACAAAAATTAGCTGGGCGTGGTGGCACATGCCTACAGTCCCAGCTCCTTGGGAGGCTGAGGCAGGAGAATCTCTTGAACCCAGGAGGTGGAGGTTGCAGTGAGCCGAGATCATGCCACTGTACTCCAGCCTGGGCAACAATGCGAGAGTCCATCTCAAAAAAAAATAAAAAGTAAAAGTAAATTAATTAATTAAATTAAATAAAATGAGGTGAGATGCACAAGAGACTGTGAAAGGAAGGCCATCATAGGGACCCTGGGCAAGTTCTTTATCAGTCCTGCATGATCATCTCTTGCCCTTCCCTCCCTAAATCGTGGAGCAGCCTGGGGACCACTTAAAATAACTATGGACAGAAGGAAAGCCCAGCCCCTCTCAGGTATTAAGTTCCCTGATTGATCTAAAGTATTTTCTTTGAAGTTTTCTCTTTTGTAAAATAGGTTTTCTGAGAAAATAAGCATGCTTCAAGGAGAACAAGAGAAGCTGGTTTTTCATTTTTGAGATGCCTGTCTGATGTCTCAGGGGATCACTATGGCCACACTTCAGTCCAAGTTTCAACTCAGCTTGACCCAGAATCAAAACTTCCCAGTACACATACATTGCTGGTGCCAGCTAGGATTGAAAGTGCAAATGACATTAATACCATCATCGTTTTTAGTTAAGAATTCCTGATCCTTTTTATTGTTTGAGTGTTTTCCCGGTGCCTTTTAAGAAACGAGGGGTGGAGTCTGGCTACAGAAAATAACTGACTCCCAGCTTCAGGCAAAACTACCATAAATAGCCATCTTAGAGCTTCCACTGACTTCCTTGAGGCCCCAAATCATGGACTTAAGAGATGGTGCTACCCAGGTGAAGTTATTTCTCCAGCATCAGAACAGAAGATATCCAGACCACAACATTTATTGAGAAAAACATAAGCCACCATCTCTGCCACCAAGGACCATACTCTCTAATTTTCAAAAATATATATGCTCACGAAAGCACAATAGACAAAGTGAGTTTTATAAGTTATTAAAGAAATAGATGAAAGAAGAGATCACTATGCTCTTGAGTGACCGTGAAAGGCTTTATGAAGAAGACAGGGCTGCAGCTTAGCTGTGGAGATGTGTCTTGGAGTGGGATGAAAGGGAAGAAGAAAGTGAAAGAGAATCAGGTTCAACACAGGAACAATCCTCAGAAAATCAACTTCATAGACCTGCACCTGCCTCTAACACAAATGGACCCAGCAACATCACCACCAGGAAACAGAAGGTGAGGTAAAGGCTTCCCTAGCACAAGCATGTGTCAGTAACATCATCAGAGCTGTGGAGTGTGGAATCTCCAAACCTACCCCGTTATCAATTAGTGCAACTATATGTGGAAATAAAAACCTGCCAGTGCCGCTTAAATGTTTATAATTTGACGAATAGGGGTTGTGTTTTTCTTCCCAGGATCCATCAGAGCATCAGATCATGACTGAGGGAGGAAGAGAGATAGGTACTTGAGTCATCTCGAGAGTCCATCCATGGGAAAGAATGGGAGGCATGAGGAGAGAAACGAAGCCTAATTCTGGAGCACAGACACTCCACCTTTGGTATGGATGCTGTAATGACCCGGTTGACTTAAAGACAGATGTAAAGGCGAGGTTTGCATCCTCCATTCTTCTTTTGAGCTATAACATTGTATCTGTGACTCTAGGTCCCATAACACAGGCATCCCCATCGCCGGGGAGTGGACAGGTACAGGTTGGCGGCCCATTAGGAATCGGGCCACACAGCAGGTGAGCAGTGGGCGAGCCCGCATTACCGGCTGAGCTTTGCCTCCTAATGCTCCAGGCACTGGATTCTCATAGGAGGCAAACACTATTGTGAACTGTGCATGCAAGGGATCTAGGTTGTGTTCTCCTTATGAGATTCTTACTAATGTCTGGTGATTTTAGGTGGAACAATTTCATCCTAAAACCATCCCTCCCACCCCCATTCCGTGGAAAACTTGTCTTCCACAAAACCAGTCCCTGGTGCTAGAAAGGTTGAGGACTGCTGCCATAACAGATCCAAGAGCCATTACACCAAGGCCAGCTTCAGCCAAACACCTTCAACTGACTGAAGTCATGAGTTCCTAGAGGGATCTGTACAAGGAATTTATCTACCACCTGGCCCCATTCTTCTAAGGGCATTCTGAAATGCTGAAACCAAAACCGAGAAACTAAAGGGCCAATTACCTTAGAGATCTGCTATAGGACCTGGAACAGAACCAAGGGCTAGATGTTGGAAAGTCACCTGAGATGCCATTTATCATGTGGGCTGAGAACGGTTAGTCTGAGAATATTCCCATTTGGGTAATTCTATATCACTCACCCCAAATTTTTCTTCCTTGAAAGTAATGTTGCTGCAAGTTTGTTTAGCTATTAATCATTTGCAATTTGGGATGCCTATCACCTTGGTAATGGAAGAAGAAACCTGATATTACAGCTAAAATTCCAAACAATTTCCAGAAAGATTTGTTTTTTAAGTTTTTTTGAGGCAGAGTCTCAAGTCATACCACCCAGGCTGGAGTGCAGTGGCATGATTACGGCTCACTGCAGCCTTGACTACCTGGGCTCAGGTGATCCTCCCACCTCAGCCTCCCAAGTACCTGGGACTACAGGTGCATGCCACCATGCCCAGCTAATTTTTGTACTTTTAGTAGACATGGGGTTTCAACCATGTTGTCCAGGCTGGTCTTGAACTCCTGGGCTCAAGCTATCTGCCCACCTCAGCCTCCCAAACTGCTGGGATTACAGGTGTGAACCACTGTGCCTGGCCGATTAAAATTTTTTAAAAGCAACTGCCATTAGGCAAGTCACCCTGTTTATTTTATTTACCTATAAAATATCAGGGGTGGGGCGCAGTGGCTCATGCCTGTAATCTCAGCACTTTGGGAGGTCAAGGCAGGCCGATCATCTGAGATCAGGAGTTCGAGACCAGCCTGGCCAACACGGTAAAGCCCCGTCTCTACAAAAATACAAAAATTATCCAAGTGTGGTGGTGTGTGCCTGTAGTCCCAGCTACTTGGGAGGCTGAGGCAGGAGAATTGCTTGAATCTGGGAGGCGGAGGTTGCAGTGAGCCAAGATCATGCCACTGCACTCCAGCCTGGGCAACAGAGTGAGACTGTCTCAAAAAAAAAAAAAAAAGAGAGAGAGACAGACAGAGAAAAGAAAAGAAAAATCAGGGAACTGGATGTTTCTTGTGGGAAAATAATGAGTGGTTCAGAACCTTCCTCCTAAAAAAAGCTCAGGTCTTCATCCTCTGGCCCCCATCTTCCTAAATCGACGTACTCCACTGTTCCTCAGATCCAGAAACACCAGGCTGGCATTCCCAGCAGCAACGCTGATGACATGATAAGCAAGATCTCCTTATATGTGAGCATCCAAGGACTTGGGGAAAGTGCTAGTTAGGAACACCAAGTCACACATAGCTCATCACCCAGTTCTCAGGACTTCCCCACCCTTCCTTTCCACCCTCAAGAAATGGCATATGGCTGCTTTGGGAGTGACCAAATCCCTGGAATTTCTCCCACAGCATACTCCTTCCGCACTCTGCCCTACAAACTCATTTCAACAATCCAGCCCTGCACATAAGGGAGACGTTATTGAATGGCCAGAAGCTTACAAAATCTTTCACTGGCTTTGTTTTTTACAGAGTTAAAAAAAAATAGCTATCTTGATTTTTGTTGTTTTTTTCCCCCCCAAAATGCAAAAATTTGCTTCTCAGTGAGAATTTATAAGAAATTAAAAATCTGGAAATGTCCAATTCAGGGAATTAGAAATGTATCACCACAATAGATGTTTGAATTATGATTAGCATATATTGCACATCACCTATGTGCCATGAGCTACAAATACAAATCACATTTAAATAAATTCAACTAAATTATAAAAGAGAACATGGCTTGCTGTTTGAAGGATTTGCTGAGAGCCCCAGCTTTGGTGTTCGGCACATCTACACTCCAATCCAGGCTTTGCACATAGTAGGTTGTTGCAGCTGTCACTTCTCAGAAAGGACTTCCTGGTTGTCCTTTGTCAAATAAGTACATTGAGACATTACAGCGGTAGTCAGAGACTTAACTAGGCTGTGCATAAATAGTAAAAGCAGCTAATATTACCTAAGTGTTTACTATACGCAAATGCTTTGCCTGAATTAACTCATTTAATCCTCAAACAACCATAAAAGCAGAAGTGTGTTTTTTTATAAAAATTAAATTATTATTTACATGCTAATAAAACATAAGCTCCAGGACACCTCACTTGTGCAAGCCCCTAAAAATGCGTGATATTTGTGGTGCCTGTCAGATTGTCAAAATGTGTAATTTGTTGTGCTTTCTTTATCATTCTAAACAAATAGTCATTTTAGCACCTAATTTTGTAGTTATAATTTGATACTTTTTTCCTTCAAGAGGGTCCTGCAAATTGTATAAACTTTACTCTCCTCCCAAAGCCTAGATCCACCCCTGCCTATGTAGTAGGAATTATTAACAACTCTATATTGCAGATGATGAAACTGAGACCCAGAGAGGTTAAGTGACTTGCCCAGGTTCACACAGCCAGTAAGTGATGGGGTCCAGATTTGAGCCCAGGCAGTCCAGCACCACATGGAGTACTCAACCAGAATACATTACTGCCTTTTATTATTTTCACATAAAGCTCCTAGCAAACTCCCTGAGACATTGGGACATTACAGATACTCAATAACTGGTGGCTTTTACTATTTTGTCAATCTAAAACTGCTTTGATAATAATGGGAATATAACTCTATCTTTAAAGACACCATATAAATTTAAGCTAACAAAACAGATAAGTCTGTAGCAGACAGTTTTTATACCAGGGATTTTCTTTTAAATACTAATTTCCCAAAATATCCTTTAAAAATACTACTATTCAAAGTGTGCGGCTAGGCACAGTGGCTTATGCCTGTAATCCCAGCACTTTGGGAGGCCAGGGCAGGTGGATCACTTGAGCTCAGGAGTTTGAGACCAGCCTGGCCAACGTGATGTATTTTTGTCTCTATTAAAAATACAAAAATTAGCCAGGCATGGTGGAGTGCACCACCTGTAATCCCATCTGCTTGGGAGGCTGAGGCATGAGAATCACTTGAACCCAGGAGCCAGAGGTTGCAGAGAGCAGAGAGCCCGCCACTGCACTCCAGCCTGGGCGACACAGCGAGATTCCATCTCAAAAAAAAAAAAAAAAAAAAAAAAAAACTAAAATGTGTTCCATGGACCACCTGCATCAGAATCATCTGCACCCCATCCCAAATCTAATGGATCTAAACCAATGGAAGTGGAACACAGGAAGCTGAATGTTTAATGAACACCCCAAGTGACTTCTTCCACCCCAAGGGTGAAAACCACTGCTTTTAGGAGTCATTCCACTATGGGTTACTGAGTACCCACTGTCTACAGATGGGGTGAAGGGTGAGAGGTGAAGGAACTTGAATCTAAGGTGTTACTGGTATATTTCCAATTACAGGTGAATGACAAATAACTGCAATGCAAGTTAACAGTCATATTCAGCTATATTAAAATTTGCATAAGATTTGCATAGACTTACATTTTTAAAATTAAGTTTACATACAATTTTAAAGACCATAATGATTGAGAATAGAGTGCTCATTACATTCCCAGGTTCTGTTCTAAGATTTAAGTATATTAATTGTTTCACTTTTCAAAATCCTAACTAAGTAATTGCATCATCCCCATACAGAGATAGAGGCTCACAAACGTTAAGTAACTCCTCAGTAAGTGCAGAGCCAAGATTTGAACCCAGAATTCTGGTGCTAAAGCCTATGCTCTCAAACCCTATATCACAAAAACTAAATATAAAAAAGAACGGATTAGGGATAAAAGGTAAAATTGAAAGTTCATAGAACTTTATACCTTGGATTTTTTTTCCTGATTTAGTCATTTTCAAGATAAATAAATATTGTGCTGGGTTGAAGACAGCATGAAATCACTAAAATAGGTCAAGCCATGTTTTTTTTATGACAGCGAGTCCATAGACTGTGAAGCCTACTTGAACTTGGTAGATGCCAGAGTTTCAACAGCCTTCCTAGTTCAGACACAGAATCTTTGTTTCAGTCCATCCCACACTGTCCTGTCTCCACGCCCCCAAAAAAGTTTCAAGATCTTTACCCTAAATTCCTTCACTCAGCATGTCAGCAGCATGAGTCTAAGACCATGGCCAGCATTAAGTGCTGACAGTGTTTTAAGCACTTGTGTGTCATAATGCATTCAGTCCTCACAACCCTGTCATTTCTCCACATTTCACAGAAGAGGAATATAAGGCCGAAAGGCACTTGACCAGGGTCCCAGAGCTGATAAGTGACAGAACCAAGAATCAAGTGGTCCCAGACATCCTGGCACCAAGCCCATGCCTTCAGCCATCTACTAAAACATCTCCCAGTTATTGAGCGTCCACTGTATACCAGGTGCTTAACACAAACTAGCTGAGTCCTTGCAAGTTTGCTCAAAAAGAGCCGCATTCCCTGCCCTGACCAACGAGGACATGAAGGCTCTGAGAGATTAAAGGGCTTGCCCAGAACACACAACTAAAGCCCAGCCTGTCTCTGCATCCAAAGCCTGCACTTTTCCAACATCACTATGATGCCTCCTGGGATTTTATTAGCTACTCCCCCCCAGAAGGAAGTATCATTACTACCACTTTACTGTTAAGCACATTCACAGGACAGAGAACATGAAGATAACTGTCTTCATATTTAGGCAGTTGGTCTTCAAAACTGCTCTTCAAAACAGGGGCTGGAAAAGGGAGAAAAGGTCCGCCTACTTGTATCTTCCTCCCACCGTGCACAAACACGCTGGAAGCTAAACGGCTTAAATATTTAAATGGCATGTGTGTGAAAGCACTTCTACTTTGTGACAGGGCCATGTTGCACATTAGCTCTCAATGCTATTTGTGTGAACCCGCTTCATACTTTTTAAAGACAAAAAATGCTCTATTCATCATTTTATTGACATTTCATATTTGCAGGTTTTATTCGCCTGCGAGGTTAAGACATTTGAAACACAAATCCTGACAAACGCACAGACCAGCAACTCGAGGAACTCAGACGCTTTGGCTCTCGGTGCTGGCCACCTTTAAATGCTAAACCACCGGTAGGTAGTCACTAAATGGGAAAGTCGTGTTCTCCCGGTTTTCAGGTGGGAAAAGCTGAGGCTCCCAGGAGTCTAGAACTCCTCTCATATTGCCTTTCTCCCTGGATCAACTGGGAATGATGATAACAGCAGACTGCCCCCCACGCGTGATAAGGAAAAAACCTTGTAATTATAATAACTTTTGGAGCTACCTCAGAAATTAACAACGACGAACAGAAATCTGCGCAATCAACAGGAGCCAAGAAGAAAAACTCGGCTCCGCAGGACAAGTCCCGGGCACAGTTCTGCAGGAAGCCTCAGGCCAGATTAGGCACCGCGGCTCACACAGAGGTGACGCACGAGTGACCCACAGAGAGGGACCCCTGGGCCTCTGGTGGGGGCCTGGGAGACGGTCGAAGGGGGCCCGGGCAGAAGCTCCGCGGCCGGACCGGCGGAGGGAAGGGGGCGGCCGCGCCCGGGACCCGGCTCCCCGCGGCTCCACTTACCTGCTCCGAAGAGTGGCCCCAGCTCTGCGCCTCTTCCTGCGACCCCACACACAGGGACAGCCCCAGGCACAGCCCCAGCAGCAGGAGCATGGCGGGGCGAGGGCGCGGGACGCTCGGGGACCCGGCGGGACACGCTTTGCAGCGCCCAGGGCTCCAGCCACTGCGGGACGCTCTCGGGGCCGCCCACCCCACGGCCCCAGCCCGGACCCCGCCCACCCCGCGGTCCCAGCCCGGACCCCGCCCACCCCACGGTCCCAGCCCGGACCCCGCCCACCCTGCGGTCCCCTCCTGGACTCCGCCTACCCCAGTCCCAGCCCGGACCCCTTCCACCCCGCGGTCCCCTTCTGGACTCCAACTCTCCCACCCCAGCCCAGACCCCACTTCCCCGCCCCAGACCTTCCCAGACCCTGCCTCCCTGGACACCCCCCAAGCCCGGGCCTCGCCTCCCTGGTCCCCAGTCAGGACCCAGCTTCCCCAGGTCCCCAACCCCAAGCTCCGTTTCTCCACGCCCCCATTTCCCCCCACCTCCCCAGTCCCGGCCCCACCTCTCCTGTCCCTGTCCCCACCGAGGCCAGCTTCCCGGACCCCACCTACAGACACCCCCTTAAACCCGGGCCCCGCCTCCCTCTGCGCCCCCACACCAGGCCCCGCCTCCTCCCCAGTCCCCACCCCGCCCCGGGCGCCGCCTTCCCGGCCTCAGTCCCACCAGAGGCCGCGCCTCCCCAGCCCCCAGTGCTGGGCTAGCTCTGTTCGGGGAGAAGGCATTCCAAGCCTGCCTCGCCGCGCACAGCAGGGGCCACCTGTGTTGGCCCCGCGGACCCCTCCCACACCCTCCCATCCTGCGGCTGTGACACTTAACCAAGGACCAGTCTCCTCTGTCGAGCCTCCTACTCCGTTTCTTGCCAACACCCACTGCCTCCCGGGCCCTCCCCCGCGCGCCCCCGCAACTCTTTCTTCCTCTCCCTCAAGGTGCAATATGCTTCTTTGCGGACTTGCTTAATTTCTGTCGCCAGAGGACGGGAGAAGGCCAGCCTGGTCCTCAGCACACAGCCCACCCCGCACCTGCCAGCCTGAAGCCGGCAGATCGTCCCCTCTGCATTGGCCAGGGACGCTTAGTAGGCAGGACAAAGGATACTACCTGCAGTCTAGCGCAGGAGGGACTGGCAAGGCTGCCGGCCTTTATGTTCTAAGGAAACAGAGGAGAGGAGGGAAGTATCTTGGCAGCGTGTAGTATTTCTGAGTTTCTGGTTATTAATCATGAAAGGGAGTGCCAGTATGTATCTTAGTTACAAACTATTGGTGATACTTCCATCCTGCCGTTGGAAGAATTCTTATCCACCAGCCGTCCACACCTGGCCTTCTACAGGCTGAGTGCGTCTTTTTTATCTGGTGATACACATTGCAGTTGGGGCTACTTGTTTATTTCATGTTGCAAAGGATGTTTTTTATGTCTCTGTGATAATTTCATCTAAATAGGTGAGGTGAGTGACAGACCTTAAGGACCAAGAACAGGGAAGGGGCTAACTTCGGACCATGGAATAGAGAATACTATTCCATGCAGGATACTATGGGGCCATAAATAATCATGTGACGTCTCCAGAAACATGGAGAATGTTGATAGTGTAATCTAAAGAGAAAATCACATCACCAAATCGTATCAACAGTGTGATTGCAATTAGGTAGAAATACATATGGAGGGACATAACTAGAAAAAAAAACATGAAAAATAAAAGCAGTGGGTAGGTTAGTTTGTGGTGAGATCCTCGAAAATATCTATTCTTGTTGAAATGCTCTTTGTTTAATGAATTAGGAGAGGTTAAAAACAAACAAACACCTCGCTACTGTGAAATAAATGAAAGGAAAATTATTGTCATCAGCAGTTAATCCTTTAATAGCCTAACCACTAGTCAGCATGAAACCAATAAGAAACAACTGTAGCCAGTTATTTTTCCCTCCAGAGGAAAGTAACTATTTGTGAACCAGAAGTTGAATTGGACAAAGCCAGGTTATTTGCAATAGGGAACCATACAGCGGCCATTATTTCAACCCATGATTGCAACAGAACAGAGACTCCATCGTCTTTCCTTCCCTGCCATCCCTAACATGAAATGCTGAAAGGGCCCATATTAAACTATTTTTGCCTTTATATCTGATCTCTTTTTTTTCCCCAAATTCATACTAACTGGGTTTTACAGCAGTCTAATGTTAAGAAAAGTGAGTTTTATTTTCATCTGGGAGGACCCTCTGATTCTATCCTAGACTGTGGTTCTAATGTGTTGTTTGTTTAATATAAAGCCAGTTTCTCCAATTGGATCTGTTCTTTGAGGACAAGCCTCTCCCCCAACTTCTAGCACTGTGCTAAATATATTGTTAGCACTTAAGGACGTTTTGATGAATGAGATTAGTAGATGGGAGGAATGAGTGTGGAGGGTAGAGCCAGGCTGTGCCAGGGAGGTGGGGCTGGGCTATAGTGCAAACTTGACCGCTACCTAGCTGTATGACTTGACAGAGTTTCTGAACTTCCTATTATTTTCAAGCTGTAATAGTTCAGTATTCTATGTGACACCTGTGTATCTCTATGACGATCTTTAAAATCTAGGTAGGTGTGATAAAAATAAGACCTAGTGAAAGTTTTCCAAGACTGTCAACAAGCAAATGCAGTGATTTATATCAGCCTTATAAATAAGGGCCAAGGTGTCCCCTCATACATTTGTCCCTTGATTCCATGTTTCTCATTTTACCTCCAGGAGGAGCTGAATTTCCAGTGACTGAACACATAAAATCTCAAAGCTAGAAAAGACCCTGCACGATGTCTAGCTCAATTCATTCACCAGGACCATGTGCCACAAGTGACAAATCACAGGGAAGGCCCCCGGAGTTCATGGACAGGATCTAGAGGCAGAGCTCAGCGACAAGGGACTCAGAGTCCAAGAATGAACAGGAGCTGTTTCTCCTGGGCCAGAGATGCTGCTCTGTCCATGCCACTTCTAGGAAATCATTCCCACAAGTAACTGAATGATGGGCCAAAGTATTCCAGAATTGTCGAATCACACTTGTGAGAGTTATCCCTTTATCCTGGTCTCCTACTGGAGACTACCAATAGATGGGCCCAAAATCATGGTCAAAACAACCATGACTTAAAGAGATTAAAGAGTTGAAAGCAGGCTGCCTATTTGTTTTCTTTTAAACCTCTCCCTTGATTTTACATCCTGACACCCCATAGCTCCTAAATCTAGCTTTGGTTAGAGTTAAGCCACCACCCAGTTCTTTGGTCTCCACCTCCTCTCCCTCTCTCATCCTCCCTTCTGAGCCTCTGTAAGGCCATTGTTCTATTTGGGACAGCTCTTCCTCCCCATCCTTGGTCTACTCCTTTTTTATCTACTTATATGGCCTTGTGTGTTTCTCTTGGCCCCCTGACAACTGTGTAGAATCGCTACAGTTTTTTACAACCTTGGCTTTTTTTTTTCTTCTGATTAGAGGGGACTACTAGGGAGGAAATGGGTTCCTTTTGACTTTGACTTGGATGATTTCTCCGGAGCCCAGTTATAGCCTGTCAGGAGTCTAGTTATACCTACTTTTCATCTGCTTCACCAAGCACTGAGTTTTGTCCACAGAGATTTGTGAAGGAAGAAATAGGGAATGCAGTTTTCTAATATATGATTGGTGATTGCTGAACTCAACTGTTCACAAAGTGTAACACTTACCATATTTTAATTATTGGCTTGCAGATTTGAGACCTAAATTAGACTCTGATTTCTTCATGGTCAAGGATTCTATCATTCTTGTTTTGACATCCTCAGGTTCTGACACATGGCCTGGAATAGAGTAGACGTGCTGTATGCTTGATGAATGAATGAAAAAATGTATATCTGCCATTATGTTACCCTGTGCTAGTTTTGTATAATATGACAAGTTTTAGACAGACTCCATGACCTTGAAGAAGTTACCATTTAGATATGAAGATGGAGCTAACGAAATGGACAAAATTTGAACTCAGTAGTGATTTCCTAAGAGGAGAAGGGACAAGATTGTGATTGTATTTGTGGTCTGGAAGGCTTCATGAAGGACGTGGAAATTAATATTTGCATGAATTTGATTTTGAAAGTCAAGTGGAGAAGAGAAAACATTAAGGAGACAGAGGAAGGAGGGGGAACAAGGGTGGAAAAGGTTTTGACAGTGGGGAAAGAACAATATAAAATTCTGAGGTTCAAGTCTGGGCAGTTGCCTGTGGAATTTGGTGGGGGGGGGGTGGGGGGGCTGAAAAATGGGAAAATATAACACAGTGATCCCAAACGCAAATCTGCCAACCAGTGCAGATTCCTGACCCCATTTTCTCCACCTGCTTGTGAAAGGAGAAAACTGAGTCATCATGGTGTATTTCTTTTTTTTTTTTTTTTTTTTAACTTTGAGACAAGATCTCTGTCTCCCAGGCTGGAACGGAGTTGCGTGATCTCAGCTCCCTTCAACCTCTGCTTCACAGGGTCAAGCAATTCTCCCTCCTCAGCCTCAACCATGCCTGGCTAATTTTTGTATTTTTAGTAGAGATGGGGTTTCGCCATGTTTCCCAGGCTGGTCTCAAACTCCTGAGCTCGAGTGATCCGTGCGCCTCAGCCTCCCAAAGTACTGGGATTACATGTGTGAGCCACTGTGCCCCGCCAACTTCTTACTTTAAAGAACTGTCCTTTGCTCTGCTTTAAGGCTTTTGTTACTCCTTGATCAATAACAGTATTGATAACACTGCCTCACTGTGAGCCCGTGGGGTGGAAAGTGAAAAGAGTATGTCCCCAGGGGAGGTATGTATGTTGGGGAGGGGATGGTATGTATGTTGGGGAGGGGATGGTAAACCAGGATCTCAGGAAAACAGTGGAAAACCTGCTTAGGTAGGCATGGTGGCTCGTTCTGTAATCCTAGCTACTCAGGAGGCTGAGGCAGGATGATCACTTGAGGCCAGGAGTTCGAAACCAGCCTTTGTAACATAACAAGACCCCCATCAAGAAAGAAAAAAAGGAAGGAAGGAAGGGAGCGAGGATGGGAGGGAGGGAGAGAGGGAGGGAGGGAGGGAGGAAGGAAGGGAGGGAGGGAGGGGGAAGGAAGGGGAGAGGAAGAGAGGGATGGAAAGAGAAAGAAAGAGAGAAGGAGGGAGGGAAGAAAAGAAAAATGGAAGGAAGGGAGGGAGGGAAAGAAAGACAGAAAGAGGGAAGGAAAGCAGGAAGCAGGGAAGGAAGGAAGGGAGGGAGGGGAGGGGAAGGAAGGGAAAGAAAGACAGAGAAAAAGGGGGAGGAAGGTAAAGAAGGAAGGAAAAGAAAGCAGGAAAGAAAGAAAAGAATAACCTTCTTAATGATACAGAAATCTTGCTCACACATCCCACAAATGTGTAGCACATGCAACTTATAATAACTATTACTATTTCTGTTTCCCATGCTGGTTGCCACTACCAATACTACAAAGTGAGTAGTTGAACACGAGTACTTTTCCAATGACATCAGTGCTGTTGGCTCCCTATCCAGTATTCATCCAGGCTGTGACACCTGTCCAGAGTCATATTTGTCAAGAGCTCTATACAATTGTGTGATATGCCTAATATGCAAAGCCAAAGGAACGCAAGCCTCTGGCAGTGATCTCATCAAATCTGCTCATGCATCTACTGTGTGATCCACCAAACCCGCTTTGGAGAATTTATCATATGAACGAACATGCTCATGTACAGAAAGGTGCAGGTACAAGATTATGCATTACAGCATGAATTTGTTTGTAATGTGCAGATTGGAAACAACCCAAAAGTTTATTAACAGGAGTCTGGTCAGGTATAATGTGGTACTATGAAGTCTGATTAGATACAACGTGGTACAATGAAACCTGATTAGATATAACGTGGTACTACGAAGTCTGATTAGATACGATGCGGTACAACGAAGCCTGATTAGATACAGTGCAGTACTACGAAGTCTGATTAGACACAACGCGGTACTACGAAGGCTGATTAGACACAACGCGGTACTACGAAGCCTGATTAGACACAACGCGGTACTACGAAGCCTGATTAGACACAACGCGGTACTACGAAGCCTGATTAGACACAACGCGGTACTACGAAGCCTGATTAGATACAACGTGGTACTACGAAGCCTGATTAGATACAATGTGGTACTATGAAGCCTGATTAGATACAATGTGGTACTACGAAGCCTGATTAGATACAATGTGGTACTATGAAGCCTGATTAGATACAATGTGGTACTACGAAGCCTGATTAGACACGATGTGGTACTATGAAGGCTGATTAGATACAATGTGGTACTACGAAGCCTGATTAGATACAACGTGGTACTACGAAGCCTGATTAGATACAACGTGGTACTATGAAGCCTGCTTGGATACAATGTGGTATATGAAGGCTGATTAGATACAATGTGGTACTATGAAGCTGTACAAAAGAATGAGGAAGGTTTCTATGTCTTGCTATAGAAAAATAGCCAGTATCATGTAATTAGGGAAGAAAGAGCAAAGTGCAGGCTGACTTTAGTGTAAGAAAGAAAGAAAATAAGAAAGCATATTCATATTTGCTTGCATGTTTTGCCATAAAGAAATTCTAGGAAACATAAACCATGAAGAAAAGTATTTGCGGGGACAGGGTGGTAAGAGGATGGGAACAGGACAGATTTGATCTCAGGAAGGGATGGGTTTTGTTTTGTTTTGTTACTGTATTACATATTTACTGTATTATTTTAGTATTTGATTCTTTATTGTTGACCACAGTGAAGGTACTACGTATTCAGGGTTAATAAATTAATTTAAAACTACAGCCAAAAGAAGAGGAGGAGGAGGAGGAGGAGAAGAAGAAGAAGAACAGCTGACCCCTCAGGTCTCTCTTATTGAAGACTTTATCTCTCCTGGGTTTGCTGGGTAGATACAAAACTCAGTGGCTCACAGTGGGAAGAAACTGCACTCCCCTCTTCTAGCTTCCCCTCCTGGGCTCATGCGCATGCACACACACACACACACACACACACACACACACACACGCCAGCCGTGCTCAACTCCTTCTGGTTTCTTCAGCACCCCCATTCCTTCTTGCCCCTTGCTTTGCATGGATTCTTCTCTTTTCTGGAATGTCTGCCTCTACCTCCCCACCCCACCCTGCAAATGTCACCTCCTCCAGGGTGTCTCCCAAATCTCATCAGGTTGATAAATGTCACTCCTGCCTCCAATAGAGCACCCAGCTCTTTGTCTATATGTCTGTTTCTCACTAAACCAAGACCCAGTGGAGGGCTCTGTCGTTGTCTTCTTCTTTCTTCCTCTTCCTCTTCCTTTTCTTTTTGATGGAGTCTCGCTCTGTCTCCCAGGCTGGAGGGCATGATCTCAGCTCACTGCAACCTCTGCTTCCCGGGTTCAAGTGATTCTCCTGCCTCAGCCTCCCAAGTAGGTGGGACTATAGGCGCGTGCCACCACCCCCAGCTAATTTTTGTATTTTTAGTAGAGAGGGAGTTTCACTATGTTAGCCAGGATTGTCTCGATCTACTGACCTCGTGATCTGCCCATCTCAGCCTCCCAAAGTGCTGGGATTACAGGCGTGAGCCACCGTGCCCGGCAATCTTCTTTTCATCTTTGTGTGCTTTGTCCACATTTAGCATGTACCTGAGCTTGGGAAATGTTTGTTGAATGAATAAAGGAAACTTGGTTAGTATGGTATACCTAGACTTAGTTTAGTTAGTACACTTTCATGTTGTCATTTCCTTTGAAATACCTGTAGCATCAGTCTGCAAAGGCATTGACTGGATGCAAGACATTAGACCGAGTGTGTACCTCGCTAAAGGGGAGTATTTTTAAAGAGCAGCAGAATATCGACTCCTCCATTGCCAAAAACATGTTGGGACACAATCATCTCTCTTTTTTATTTATTCATTTTGTGGGAATTATAATTACAAAAACTGGAAAAAAGCAACTGAATTTTACACACTTGATGTAATACTGTATTGATGCTTAATCTTTTCTTAGAGTACTGAATTCCCACGTTCTTGAATTCTCTGTGGCAAAAGAAGCAGTTCGAATCCATGCATTTCCCCTTCCTCATCTCTATTTCTCTATCTCAAACCCTCGCCTCTTCAATGATCTCCCCATTTTGAAAACTGCTCTCAAAAACTGGTACAACCATCCTCCAGACACACCAAAAATAATTTTCCCTTGAAAAATTTTAAGGTTCATAATATGTAGCAATGCATTTATTATATTCCTGAAGTCATCAGAAGGCACAATTAGCATTAATTTTGCCTTATTTCCTAAAAGTGCATCCCCCCTCCCCCCCACACACACAAAGCCAACACTTGCCTTCATCTTTGCTGTTCTGAATTAATGTATAATTTAGTGCCAGGCAAACAGTTCTGAAGAAATATTTATCAGATGAGTGAAGATTTATTTCTACAGAAATACTTAAATACTGGAAAAAAAAATCTTAGTCCAAACTCAAGGATCCTTTTTATTTTCTTTGGGGAAGATGCCAGAGCCACAAGTTGCATCCTAGTTTTCTAGGCTTTAACCTGGGATCACAGAAGACCAGGGATAGAACAGAGGATGTGCTAACACTATGGAATAAGATGCAGCTTCAGTTCCACCTGTCTCCACATCCCATGCTAGTCTCCCACCCTCCTGCTTTCTTTCTTTTTTTTTTGAGACGGAGTCTCACTCTATCGCCCAGGCTGGAGTGCAGTGGCCCGATCTCGGCTCACTGCAAGCTCCGCCTCCCGGGTTCACGCCATTCTCCTGCCTCAGCCTCCTGAGTAGCTGGGACTACAGGTGCCCGCTACCATGCCCGGCTAATTTTTTGTATATTTAGTAGAGATGGGGTTTCACCGTGTTAGCCAGGATGGTCTCGATCTCCTGACCTTGTGATCCGCCCTCCTCGGCCTTCCAAAGTGCTGGGATTACAGGCGTGAGCCACTGTGCCCGACCCGTGCTTTCTTTTACTCTAAGGCATGAAGACAGAGAAGCCATAAAAACATAAAGCGAATCCCCAGGGTGTGTTTTCTCCCTGAAGAGTTGCCAGATGTGTTTCAGACAGATGTTGGGGAATGTCCAGAGAGTTTTCGCCAAAAGCTGCAGGCATGTCTTTGGAAGGGTTTTGGCTAACGTCAGGCAGTGCTGGTCTTGTGGTTGATGCTGAGAGATACCAAATCCTAACAATGAGGCATTATCGGGTTCTTTAGGTGGTGCCGAAGGGCAGGTTGCCCGGCTGGTGGGGAGGAAAGCTTCTTCTCGCTGCAATACATGTGGCAGGTTTGCATCACCCAGTAACAAACATACTGAACAAAATACGTAATCCATTTTCCCCTACATGTCAGAGTTATCTCCATACTGAGTTCCCATTCCCTTGAGCAGAACAAAATTTACTCTTGCCAATGTACGATAAACCATCAATATGGGTTTTCTCAAAAATCAAAGTGTTGCTTACTTAATCAATTCAGAGTTCCTTGCCTTCCCACCTATCCATGGAGTTGGTTCTAAGTTCCATGAAGTCATCAGGGAATAGGGTGGGGGTGAGGGAGGAGCCACTGGTCTTGTAATCACCTGTGTTATGGACTGAATGTTTGTGTCCCCCCCAAATTCCTATGTTGAAGCTCTAACCCCCACTGCAATGGTGTTAGGAGGTGACACCCTGTGGAGGTGATTAGGCTTAGATGAGGTCAGGAGGATGGAGACCTCATGATAGGATGAGCATCCTATTAAGAAGAGGAAGAGAGAACCAAAGAGCTCATTCTCTCTGTCTCTCTCTCTCTCTCTCTCCTCTCTTGTCTGCACACTTTCTCTGTCATTCTCACTCTCTCTGTCTCTGTCTCTCTTTGTTCCCTCCCCCATTCCCCCACCACTGAGAGAAGATTGCCATCTGCCAGCCTGGAAGAGAGCCCTCACCAGGAACAAAATTAGCTGGGGCCTTGATCTTGGACTTTCAGCCTCCAAAACTGTGAGACATAAATGTCTATTATTTAAGCCACTCACCTGTGGTGTTTTGTTATAGAAGGCTGAGCTGACCAATAAAATCTGTCCAGGCTGGTCTGTGCACCATCACATCTGGTTTAGAACCATGTCTGCCTCTGTGCTGGGCTCCACACAGTGGCACCACTGGCCACCAGTTATAAGGATTATCCCTCTCCACCCAAGTCCCCTTCTCCCACCTGCAAGACCTCTCCAGGACTGCTGATTTTCCACATCACATCCCACCTCCTCGGTCACCTAGGGGAACCTGGGCTCCTTCCTTCTCCAACAGGAGTGAGTCCATAGACATGGCACCAAAAGCACAATCTATAGAAGAAAACAATCAATCAATTGGACTTCACCAAAATCTAAAACTTTTGCTTATAAAAGTCCCTGCTAAGAGGATGAAAACATAAGCTACAAACCAGAAGAAAATATTTGCCAACCGTGTACCTAACAAAATACTTCTATCTAGAAACTATAAAGAACTCTCTAGGCCGGGTGTAGTGGCTCACACCTGTAATCCCAGCATCTTGGGAGGCTGAGGTGGGCAGATCACCTCAGGTCAGGAGTTCGAGACCAGCCTGGCCAACATGGTGAAACCCTGTCTCTACTTAAAAAAAAAAAAAATTAGCCAGGCATGGTGGCGTGCACCTGTAACCCCAGCTACTTGGGAGGCTGAGGCAGGAGAATCACTTGAAATCGGGAGGTGGAGGTTGCAGTGAGCTGAGTTCGTGCCATTGCACTCCAGCCTGGGCAAAAAGAGCGAAACTCCATCTCAAAAAAAAAAAAAATCTCTAAATTCAACTGTAAATAAATAATCTGATTAGTAAATAGGCAACAGACATGAACAGATATTTCACCAGAGGGGATAGGCAGATGGCAAATAAAGACTTGAAAATATGGTGAATCTTATTAGCTGTTAGGCAAATGCAAATTCAAACCACAATGAAAAATATCACTACACACCTGTTAGAACCACTAAAATAAAAGGCAGTGACAATAGCAAAAGCTGGCAAGGCTACAAAAAGCTGAATCTCTCAGAATTGAGGGTGGAAATGTAAAATGGCACAGCTATTTTGGAAAATAGTTTGGCAGTTTCTTTAAGAGAAAAAAATCCTAAAAATTAAACATATGCTTACTATATGACCCAGGTATCCCAGTCGTAGGCATTTATCCCAGTACTAGGCATTTATCCCAGAGAAATAAAAACATGTCTACATAAAAACTTGTATGTAATTTTTTTTTCTGAAACAGAGTCTTGCTCTGTTGCCCAGGCTGGAGTGCAGTGGTGCAATCACAGCTCACTGCAGCCTTGACCTCCAAGGTTCAAGTAATCCTGCCTCAGCCTCCCAAGTAGCTGGGACCACAATCACAAGTCACCATGCCCAGCTCACTTTTTTGTTACTTGTAGAGATGAGGTCTCCCTCTGTTGCCCAGGCTGGTCTCAAACCCCTGGACTCAAACAATCCTCCTCCCTTGGCCTCCCAAAGTACTGGATTACAGGTGTGAGACAACGCACCTCTCCTGTTCATAAATATTTATAGGAGCTTTATTTGTAATAGCCTCAAATTTGAAACAACTGACATGTTCTTCAGTAGGTAAATGGTTAAACAAACTGTAGTACATTGAACCCATGGACTACTACACAGCATTAAAAAAGAAAAAAACATCAATGCGTGCAGCAACTTGAATGCATCTCAAGGGCATTATGCTGAGTGAAAAAGCCAATCCGCCTGGCATGGTGGCTCACGCCTGTAATCCTAGCACTTTGGGAGGCCGAGGTGGGTGGATCATGAAGTCGGGAGTTTGAGACCAGATTGGCCAAGAGATCAGCCTGGCTAATATGGTGAAACCCCCATCTCTACTAAAAACATAAAAAATTAGCCAGGCATGGTGGCAGGTGCCTGTAATCCCAGCTACTCAGGAGGCTGAGGCAGGAGAATTGCTTGAACCCAGGAGGCAGAGGTTGCAGTGAGCCAAAGATTGAACCATTGCACTCCAGCCTGGGCAGCAGAGCAAGACTCCAATGCAAAAAAAAAAAGAAAAAGGAAAAAAAAAAAAGCCAGTCCCAGAAGGTTATCTACTGCAGGATTCCATTTGTGTACCATTCTCGAAATGACAAAATTATAGAAATAAGAGTAGTGTTAGCCAGAGAGGGGGAAGGGAGGGAGGGTCAGTGAAGCTATCAAAGGGAATTTGCATGAAGGAGATCGCTGAGATGATGAAATGTTGCTTGACTGTGGTGTTGGATACACAAAATTACACATGTGATAAGATGGCATAGAACTACACCTCCCTCCACACACACACACACACACACACACACACACACACACACACACGCAGGAGAGCACCAGAGGCTGCTGAAGCCTGAGTAAGTTTGCGGATTGTACAATGCCAATCTCTCTGATTTTCATATTGTGCTATAGTTGTGCAAGATGTTACCAGGGGAAACTGAGTAAATGGTACAGGGAACTTCTATGGACTACTCTTGCCACTTCCTATGTATCTAGAATCATCTCAAAATAAAATTTTTAAAAAGTAAAGTTTTTCATATCTACATCTTTGTGGAAGATGGGAGTCTATGTGGAGGTGGGGCAGGGAGGGGACAGAAAGGTCTTTACCTGCTGTGCCTGATATTTTTGGCAGCCGTGTGTTGTCCAAAGGCCATCCGTCTGCTGGAGAATTTCCTCTTGCTCTGGGGAGTTCAGCCTTTGTCTGATTCAGGACTTCAACTGATGGGTTGAGGCCCACCCACATTATGAAGGAAAATCTGCTTTCCTCAAATCTCATTTCAACGTAAATCACACCCAAAAACCAGCCTCACAGAAACAGAATACTGTTTGACCAAATATCTGGGTACTGTGGCCCAGTCAAGTTGACCCATAAAATTAACTATCTCACCCCCAGTGCTGGGTTGTGTCTGTTCTTTCCCAGTCCTCACCTTCCTCTCTTTCTCAACAGAACATGTCTGGTGTATTAGTCCATTCTCACACTGCTATAAAGAAATACCTGAGACTGGGTAATTTATAAAGAAAAGAGATTTAATTGGCTCACAGTCTGCAGCCTGTACAGGAAGCATGGTGCTAACACCTGCTTGGCTTCTAAGGAGCCTCCAGGAAACTTAAAACCATGGTGGCAGGCAAAGGGGGAGCAGGTGCATCACATGGCCAGAGCAGGAGCTAGGACAGTACCAAGGGGATGGCACTAAACCATTCATGAGAAATCCACCCCCCTGATCCAATCACCTCCCACCAGGCCCTACCTCCAACACTGAGGATTACATTTCAACATGAGATTTGGGTGGGGACACAAATCGAAAACATATCACCTGGTAAAAGGGAGGAGGACTCGGAGTGAGGAGACCAAAAAGAAGAGACCCACTCAACCCCACTGAGGGCTCCCAGCCTAATGCTGGTCAGTGTATAAGCCAAGGACTGTGGGAACCACAATGCTTCTTCTGAATTCTGTGTTAAATTTCTCCATTCTCAGTAGAGGTGGTGGCTGCACTGCATTGTGAAGGTACTAAATGCCACTGAATCGTTCACTTTAAAATGAGTAACTTGTTGCCTGGGCGCTGTGACTCATGCCTGTAATCCCAGCACTTTGGGAGGCCAAGGCAGGCAGATCACCTGAGGTCAGGAGTTCGAGGCCAACCTGGACAACATATAGTGAAACCCCGTCTCTACTTCAAAAAAAAAAAAAAAAATAGCTGGGCGTGGTGGCAGGCACCTGTAATCCCAGCTATTCTGGAGGCGAGGCAGGAGAATCATTTGAACCTGGGAAGCAGAGGTTGCAGTGAGCTGAGATAGTGCCACTGCATCCCAGCCTGGGTGACAGCAAGACCTGTCTCAAAAAAAAAAAAATCATACTTTTAAAATAAAAAATGAAAATAAATAAAATGGCTAACTTGATGTTATATAAATTTTGCCTCAATGTTTAAAAAGTATTTTTAAAAACAAAAGAAAAACCCATCTCTCATACTTCAATAGTGCTAATACAGTGAACTGACACAGTAATTCAGAATTTAAAATTTGCAACAATTGTAAGTAGGCTGGGATGGAGATATAGAGAAAAATGGAAAATAATAGAATAGTGTGTTTTCTGAGACAATCTGATGGTTGAGCTCCACAGTGGCAGCCCGTCTATTAGGGGCTTGCAGCAGCCAATAATGAGCTTCAATGGCATGAACATTCTTTAAATGAGGACAGTTCTTTTGTGGAATGAAATCTTAAAGCAGTTCAAGATTTTTTAATTTATTGAAGATATTTGTCCCTGCAATTCCCAGATGCAAATGTGTTATTCTACTAAAATACCTTAAATGTCTTGTTGATGATGTTAATTCCTAAGATGTAGAGAAACCCTAACAGAGGTCTATATGGCTGCATCCAGGGACTTTGAAATTAAATGCGTACATCAATTAAGTCCACAATGCAGAATAAAGGCAGCGAGAGTTTGCATGCTAATGATAGCAAACACTTCTATTTTGCTTACGTCTGCAAGGCATCATTCTAAGTGCTTTACTAACATTAACTCATTTAATCCTCTCAACAACCGTACAAGGTAGAGGCTGTGATTATCCTGACTTTACAGATCAGCAGAGACAATGAGAGGTTAAGAACTTGCCCAACCTCACATGGCTAATAAGTGGCAGCCCAAGGTAGGCTTACTTTGTTTTTCTTCTTCTTCCCAAAATACTACTTAAGCCCTACGAATTTAAGCCTATGTGTGCGTGTGTGTGTACATCCATGCATTTGTTTAATGTCAGGTTTCAGAATTTGTGACATGACACAATCTTTTTCAATGTGGCCATGTTCCAAAAATACAAAAGATCCCAGTGGGCGTGTTGGCTCATGCCTGTAATTCCAGTGCTTTGGGAGGATCACTTGAGCCCAGGAGTTCAAGACCAGCCTGGGCAACAAAATGAGGCCCTATCTATACAAAAAAAAAAAATTAGCTTAACACGGTGGTGCATGTCTGTAGTCCTAGTTATTTGGGAGGCTGAGGTGAGAGGATTTCCTGAGCACAGGAGACTGAGGTTGCAGTGAGCCAAGGTCTTGCCACTGAACTCCAGCCTGGGCAACAGAGAAAGAAAGAAAGAAAGGAAGAAAGGAAGAAAGGAAGGAAGGAAGGAAGGAAGGAAGGAAGGAAGGAAGGAAGGAAGGAAGGAAGGAAGAAAGAAAGAAAGAAAGAAAGAGAGGAAAGAAAGAAAGGGAAGAAGGAAGGAAAGAAGGAAGGAAGGGAAAGAAAAGAAAAGAAGGAAGGAAGGAAAGAAAGAAATTAAGAAAGGAAGGAAGGAAAGAAAGAGAGAAAGAAAGACAGAAGGGAGGGAGGGAGGGAAGAAGGAAGGAAGGAAGGAAGGAAGGAAGGAAGGAAGGAAGGAAGGAAGGAAGGAAGGAGTCCCCAGGGACTATTATGAATATCTCCATGCACACAAACTGGAAATTTTTGAAGAAACTGATAAATTCCTGGAAACACACAACCTTCCAAAACTGGATCAGGAATTGAAACCCTGAACAGACCAAGATCACGCTCCCAAATTGAATCTGTAATAAGAAACCTACCAACAAAAAGGAGCCCTGAACCTGATGGACTCACAGCTGAATTCTGCCAGACGTAGAAGAATTCTACAAAAAGCTGGTACCTATTCTTATTCTACTGAAACTATTTTAAAACACATTCTACATAGCCAGCATCATTCTCATACCAAAATCTGGCAAAGACACACACGAAAAAGAAAACTATAGGCAGATATCCCTGATGAACATAGATTCAAAAATCCTCCACAAAATGCTAGTGAACCAAATCCAACAGCACATCAAAAAGTTAATTCACCATGACCAAGTATGGTTTATTCCTAGAATGCAGGGTTGGTTCAACATGTGGAAATTAATAAATGTCATTCACCATACAAAAAAAATTAAAAACAAAAACCATATGATTATCCGTATAGATGCAGAAAAAGCTTCCAATAAAACCCAGCATCTCCTCATGATTAAAAGCCCTCAACAACCTAGGCATTGAAGGAACATACCTCAATAATAAGAGCCATCTATGACAAACCCACAACCAACATCATGCTGCATGGGTAAACCCTGGAAACATTCCCCTTGAGAACTTGAACAACACAAGGATACCCACTCTCACCACTCCTATTCAACATAGTACTGGACGTCCTAGCCAGAGCAATAAGGCAAGAGAAAGAAATTAAAGACATCAAATAGGAAAAGAAGTCAAATGATTTTTCTTTGCCGATGATACAATTCTATACCTAGAAAATCCTCACAACTCCACCAAAAGGCTCCTAGAACTGATAAGCAACTTCAGTAAAGTTGCAGGATACAAAATCAGTGTACAAAAATCAGTAGCACTTATATACACCAATACTCCAGCTGACAGCCAAAGCAAGAACACGTCCCATTTACAGTAGCCACACACACACACACACAAACACACACACAAAATACCTAGGAATACATTTAATCAAGGAGGTGAAAGATGTCTACAAGGAGAACTACAAAACACTGCTGAAAGAAATCGTAGATGATATTTAAAAATGGAAAACCATTCCATGCTCATGAATTGGAAGAATCAATATCATTAAAATGCCATACTGCCCAAAGCAAGATAGAGTCAACACTATTCCTATGAAACTACCAAGATCATTTCTCACTGAAATAGAAAAAAGTATTCTAAAATTCATATGGAACCAAAAAAGAGTCTAAATAGCCAAGGCCACCCTAAGGAAAACAAAGCTGGAGGCATCACATTACCCAACTTCAAACTATACTACAGGGCTACAGTAACCAAAACAGCACAGTGCTGGTATAAAAATAGACAAATAGACCAGTGGAACAGAATAGGGAACACAGAGATAAAGCTATGCACCTACAACTGCCTGATCTTCGACAGAGTTGACAAAAACAAGCAATGAGAAAAAAACTCCCTATTTAACAAATGGTGCTGAGATAACTGGCTAGTCACATGCAGAAGATTGAAACTGGACCCTTACCTTTCACCATACACAAAAATTAACTCTAGATGAATTAAAGACTTAAATGTAAGACCAAAAACTATTAAAATCCCAGAAGAAAACCTAGGGAATATTATTCTGGACATCAGCGTTGTCAAACAATTTATGACTAAGTCCTCAGAAGCAATTCAGTGAAAACAAAAATTGACATTGGGACCTAGTTAAACTAAAGAGCTTCCACACAGCAAAATAAACTATCAACAGAGTAAACAGGCTATCAACAGAGTAAACAGACAAGCTACAGAACGAGAGGGAATATTCACAAACTGTGCATCTGACAAAGGGCTAATATCTGGAATCTATAGGAACTTAAACAATTAAACAAGCAAAAATCAAATAACCCCATTTAAAAGTGGGAAAAGGACATGAACAAATACTTCTCAGAAGAAGATATACAAGCAGCCAACAAACATGAAAAACAGGCTCAACATCACTGATCTTTAGAGAGACGCAAATTAAAACCACAATGTGATACCGTCTCACACCAGTCAGAATGACTTTTGATAAAAAGTCCAAAAATTACAGATGTTGGTGAGGTTGTGGAGAAAAGGGAACATGTATACACTATTGGCAGAAATATAAATTAGCTCAGCCACTGTAGAAAGCATTTTGGAGATTTCTCAAAGAGCTTTAAACAGAACCTCCATTCAGCCCAGCAATCCCATTACTAGGTATATATCCAAAATAAATTGTTCTACCAAAAAGACATATGCACTTGTATGTTTATCAAAGTGTTATTCAGAGAAGCAAAGACAGAATCAACCTAGGTACCCATCAATGGTGGATTGGATAAAGAAAATGTGGTACATACACCCCATGGAATACTACACAGCCATAAAAAAGAAAGAAATCATGTTCTTTGCAGCAACGTGGATAGAGCTGGAGGCCATTATCCTAAGCAAACTAACACAGGAACAGAAAACCAAATATCACATGTTCTCACTTATAAGTGGGAGCTAAACATTGAGGACACAATAGACATGGGGGACTACTAGAGGCAGGAGGGAAGGAGGGGAGCTAGGACCCAAAACTACCTATGCTCAGTACCTTGGTGATGGGATCATTCAAACACCAAACGTCAGCATCACACAATATATCCAGGTAACAAACCTGCACATGTACCCACTGAAGCTAAAATAAAAGTTGAAATTAAAAAATAAAACAATGCATCTCTGTCCCTAATAATGCATATGCCAATTCTGTCTAAATGGAGCCATACAGTTTAAATTCCTAATAAAGTCCATTAAATCTTCCTGCCCCTCTCTAGCTCCCCTCTGTTCCTCAGTTTATGCTCCCTCACTCTTAAAACTCCCCCCTGGCCAGGCATGGAGGCTCACACCTGTAATCCCAGCACTTTGGGAGGCCAAGGCGGGTGGATCACCTGAGGTCAGGAGTTCAAGACCACCCTGGCCAACATGGTGAAACCCCAACTCTACTAAAAATATAAAAATTAGCTGGGCATGGTGGCACACACCTGTAATCCCAGCTACTCAGGAGGCTCAGGCGGAGGTTGCAGTGAGCCGAGATCCCTCCACCACCCTCCAGCCTGGGTGACAGAGCGAGACTCCATCTAAAACAAAACAAAACAAAACAAAAACTTCCCTCCCATCCAATCTTGGCTTCTTGCTGCTTTTCAGCCATCTCTTTTGCTTTGTGCACTGCCAAAGTCTAAAACTAAAGCTTTTAACAAAAAGCTATCACAATGACCTCCTAACTAGTTTCTCTTCTGATTTTTCTCCTCTCTAATCTTTTTACGATATCACTAGGATTGTCTTCTTGCTCTTAAAAACAAATCAAAAGCCACTTGAAATAGGTAATATTAAGGAAATATGATTCATTATGTAAGCTGTAATAATGGTGTTGTGGTTACATAAAAAGATATTCTCAGTTGAGGGTACATCTTGAGTGTTTATAAGTGCAATGATTCAATATCTGGAATTTACTTTAACATACTTCAGGAAAAGCTGGGCACCCAGGCTCACACATATAGACCCAGGTCCTAGAGAGGTGGAGGCAGGAGGACTGCTTGAGGCCAGGAGTTGGAGACCAGCCTGGACAACATAGCAAGACCCTGTCTCAACAGCAACAAAAATTTAGCCAGGTGTGGTGATGTGCACCTGTAGTCGGAATTTGAGGCTGCAGTGAGCTATGATCATGCCACTGCACTCCAGTCTAGGTGACACAGCAAGATCCCGTCTCTAAAACAATTAATGATTAAAAATTTTAAAAATTAAAAATAATCCAGGAAATAAAAAGTAGGAGGAATAAATGAAAAAAGAAAGTTTTCAAATGTTTAAGATGATTGAAGTGGTCATTATGGAGACATACTTTCAGTCATATCTTCCCATGCGTCTCCACACTTCAGTCATTCCAGCCTTCTGCAGACCTTACGAAAGTGCCCACATGGCCCGGCCTGGGAGCCTTTGCTCATACTGCTCCCATTGAAAACGCTTCCTGGCACCTCCACTCACTGAACCCTGCCCATTTTTGCAAGCTCTACTCAAACACTATTTCCTCCTTTCCAGATTGTCACAGTCATTTGTATCAGTACCATCACCCTTTGCATTTCTTCATGGTTAGTTAACTGTGTGATCCTTCTCCCCTATGAAATTCCTAGATCCTGTAAGACAGGAGCCACGCCTTAGCTGCTCTCATAGTCCTTTGATCTGTCCACAATGATCAATGTCCTGTCTAGCACATAATAGGTACTTGACACATTTTTGTTCCATTGAACCCTACAGTGAATGAGTTCCTTTGTAAAGTGAAGAGCCACGTCATAACAAACAATTATAATGATGACTGACACTTGTATAGCTCTTAACTGTGTTCAAGGCTATATTTGAAATGCTTTACAAAGACTGACTCTTTACAATAACCCTATGAGATAGGTATGATTATTCCCGTTTTACGGACAAGGAAACTGATGCCCAGAGAGATGCAGCAATGTGCCCAAGGTCATAGCTAATAAATAATACAAACTCAGGCTGTCTGGCCTCAAACACTGTACTCTTAAACACAGTGTACACTGTCTCACGTGCCGTACAGTGTAACAACGTGCACTGCACGCAGAAATATTCGGTACATACCGATTGGTTGATTGGCTGCTTAGTTTCCTGTAATAGTATCTACATCTTCTGTTTTGTAAGTGCCGTTTCTGAATAACACCTTATAAATGAATTACCCTTATATATTCATTCTGTGTGCACATTTTGTAACAGAATCAATCTATAATAACAGTTATATGACTATGTTTTTGGAGAGGAAAAACTACTTCATTGTCTCTAGTGATATTGGGTGTGTATTTATTTAATACCACTGCAATAAAGCCCCCTTATTGTATTATTATTCTAGTACGACGTAGTCCTTTACATCCGCCGACTGCATATTTCATCAGCCCGCAGCGTGAGGCGCTGTTTTACCTTCAAGTTCCTGGTCCCTTGCTTAGCTCAAGTCACTTCCATCAGCTGGAAACAGGCGAGCACCTCACGCCATCTGGCGGAGACACACTTTGAAAACCGCTTCAAGGGAATTGCTTAATTATGGGAGTCTCATAGGGGCACCATCCAACAGCCACATGAAAGTAACAACAGACACTGAGTAAAACCGGAATGTTTCCCCCAATAAGTGGCTGCTCTAAAATTATTTTCCCAAACTCTCCCAGGTTGCTGCCCCTTGTTCCTGAGTCCACACAGCAGCTTCCTACGGAAAACACCCTCTGTGATTCTAGAAGAGCGCACTCTCCTCATGCATTGACCACAAAGACTTACTTTCTACACGATGTGAGGAAGGGGCTCCCGGCAGAGTCAGGGCCACTGCCTGGTGCCTCCGGAGAGGCTGCAAGTTGTCATGGAAAGCACAAATGTCTGTGGGATCTAACAAAACTGAAGAGCTTCTGCACAGCAAAAGAAACTATCATCAGAGTGAACAGACAGCCTGCAGAATGGGAGAAAAATTTTGCAATCTATCCATCTGACAAATATCTAACATTCAGCAACTACAAGGTACTTAAATTTACAAGAAAAAAAAACTCCATTAAAAAGTGGGCAAAGGACATGAACAGACACTTCTTTAAAAAAGACATACATGCGGTCAACAAACATGAAAAAAGTTCAACATCACTGACGATTAGATAAATGCAAATAAAAACCACAATGAGATATCATCTCACATCAGTCAGAATGGCAATTATTAAAAAGTCAAAAAAACGGCAGGGCACAGTGGCTCACACCTTTAATCCTAGCACTTTGGGAGGCTTAGGCAGGAGGATCATTTGAGGTCAGGAGTTCGAGACCAGCCTGAGCAACATAGTGAAACCCACTCTCTACTAAAAATACAAAAATTAGTCGGGCCTGGTGGCACATGCCTGTAATCCCAGCTACTTGGGAGTCTGAGGCTGAGGCATTCCCACCTGGGTGACAGAGTTAGACTCTGTCTCAAAAAGAAAAAAAGAAAAAAACTCAAAAAAATGACAGATGCTGTTGAGGTTGTGGAGAAAAAGGAAAGCTTTTACATTGCGGGTGGGAGTGTAAATTAGTTCAACCACTGTAGAAGACAGTGTGACGATTCCTCAAAGACCTGGAGGCAGAAATACCATTTGACCCAGCAGTCCCATTACTTGGTATATACCCAAAGGAATATAAATAATTCTATTATAAAGAAACATGCACGTGTATGTTCATTGCAGCACTATTCACAATAGCAAAGACATGGAATCAACCTAAATACCCATCAATGACAGGCTGGATAAAGAAAGTATGGTACATATACACCATGGAATACTATGCAGCCATAAAAAGGAACAAAATCATGTCCTTTGCAGGGATGTGGATGGAACTGGAGGCCATTGTCCTCGGCAAACTAATGCAGGAACGGAAAACCAAATGCTGCATGTTCTCACTCATAAGTAGGAGCTGAATGATGAGAACACATGGACACATGGCCGGGAGAACAACACACACACGGGTCTGTTGGAGGGTGGGGGATGGGAGGAGGGAGCACATCAGGAAGAATAGCTAATGGATGTTGGGCTTAATACCTAGGTGATGGGATGATCTGTATAGTAAACCACTATGGCACATGTTTACTTACGTAACAAACCTGCACATCCTGCACATGTACCCCTGAACTTAAAATAAAAGTTGAAAAAAAAAGAAAGTATAAATATGTGATGCATAGTGACCCTTCCTCAGCTAAAGCCACTCACCTTTGTTATCTATGCAAATGCTATTTGAATGTGCTAATCTGAGCTTGGCAGCAAGTTCAAGGGCCTCCCCAAGATTCTTGCAATTTCTGGGGCTTATTCTAATGGTCACTTTGACTTTCTTTCATGTTCAACTCCCAACCTCAGCACTCTCCTTCAGTGGCTGCTGTTATCCTATACCAAGATCCGGTTTCCTTCTACTTCCAGGCACAGGGAAGATTGCAATCCCCCACCCTCTTGAAATTAAGCATGGCCATGCACCTTGTGGTGGCCAATGAACTACAAATGAAAACGCCATGCAACACTTCCATGTAGAAGCATTCAACCCATGTTCTCCTCCATGTTTCCCTGCTCCCTGCCACATGCCTTGCCTCTTTCAGCCTGGGCCACTGGAGTGAGGGCCACACAGAGCAGAGCCCTTGGCCCAACAAAAATGGATAAGGAGTATGTCCAAGAAAAAGCAAGCTTTTGTTGTTTAAGCCACTGAGATTTGGGGATTGTTTGTTACCAGGACATAGCCTAGCCTATGCTGACTAATACACTTCCCAAAGTAATTCTCTCTGTGTGTGTCTTGCCTGCACAGATAGAGCCACGGAATATGACTCTTGTTTTTTAATTCTCCAAAATACTACTCACTAAAGGCATCTTGGAATATAGGAAGCACTTTTTAATTAGGCATTATTGATTCTTGCTTTTAAAGATTTTTTTGCCCACCATTCTTATTGCCAAAACAACCCTTCCACACTCCTTTTGTCTCTTCTACCCTCAACTCCTACAGCACACAAAACATTTTAGCAATTCCTTTGTCTTTTTGTCTCCTCTTGAACCAATTGTTCTCAACTGTGTCAGATCTAATGTCCTGTTTTTTATAATAAATATTTTGACACTACCTCTGCTACCCCAAAAATAAAATTAATAGATAATATAACTTATCTAGACACATGATTTTAAAAATTGAATATAAATTTTTAATTGTAATATAAAGGAGGACATGTCCATAATAAAATATGATTTTTAATAGTCACATACTTGGGCATAACCACAGGAGAAGACATTATGAAGGAGTCGGATGGTTACCAACAAATACGGATCACCACGCCTGCAACACTACAAATTCAGACTAACAGAGATATGGGGTATGGGTTACTCATGTACCCTAAGAGCAACAGTGGCAACTGTGATGTTACTTTTTTCAAGTGGTGAACACTTCTTGATTCAAAGTACAATTACACCTTGATTTACTCAGTCTTTGCATTCCCTCAAAATTCAATGTATATGCTATAGATTGCATGTTTGTGTCTTCCCAAAATTCCCATGTTGAAACCTTACTCCCAGTGGAATGATACTAGATGGGGTTTTGGAAAGGTGATTATGTTTAGGTGAGTTCAGGAGGATTAAATCCTCACGATGGGATTACTGTAATCCCAGCACCTTGGGAGGCTGAGGCAGGCAGATCACGAGGTCAGGAGATCGAGACCATCCCAGCTAACACAGTGAAACCCCATCTCCACTAAAAATACAAAAAAATTAGCCAAGCGTGGTGACAGGCACCTGTAGTCCCAGCTACTCGGGAGGCTGAGGCAGGAGAATGGCATGAACCCGGGAGGCGGAGCTTCCTGTGAGCAGAGATCGCACCATTGCACTCCAGCCTGGGTGACAGAGCAAGACTCCATCTCAAAAAAAAAAAAAAAAGAAGAAGAAGAAGAAGAGAAAGACACTAGCTCTTGCTTTCTCCACCATGTGAGGATGCAACCAGCAGGCAGCCATCTGCAAGCTGGGAAGGGAGCCCCCACCAGATCCCAGATCTGCCAGCACTTTGATCTTGGACTTCCCAGCCTCCAGAGCTGTGAGCAATAAATGTTCGTTGTTTAAACCACTCAGTTTGTGGTATTTTTGTTATAGCAGCCCACCCTAAGATAGTATATTAAAACATTTCAAAAATATTATGTGAAACAGAATTAGGTTATAGGACCAAAGAATTTTTAACCTGCCTTTCACTTACACTTACACAATATCTGGCAAGGCACTTGTATTAGTCTGTTTTCACATTGCTGATAAAGACATACATGAGACTGGGCAATTTGCTAAAGAAAGAGGTTTAATTGGGTTTACAGTTTCATGTGGCTGGGGAAGCCCCACAATCATGGTGAAAAGGAAGGAGGAGCAAGTCACATCTTACGTGGATGGTGGCAGGCAAAAGACGAGAGCAATTGTGCAGGGAAATTCCCCTTTTCAAAACCATCAGATCTCATGAGACTTATTCACTATCACAAGAACAGCATGGGAAGGACCTGCCCCCATGATTCAATTACCTCCCACTAGGTTCCTCCCACAACACATAGGAATTCAAGATGAGATTTGGGTGGGGACACAGAGCCAAACCATATCATTCCACCCCTGGCCTCTCCCAAATCTCATATCTTCACATTTCAATACCAATCATGCCTTCCCAGCAGTCCCCCAAAGTCTCAACTCACTTCTGCATCAACTCAAAAGTCCACAGTCCAAAGTCCCATCTGGGACAAGGCAAGTACCGCCTGCCTATGAGCCTGTAAAATCAAAAGCAAGTTAGTTATTTCCTAGATACAATGCAGGTATATGCATTGAGTAAATATAGCCATTCCAAATGGGAGAAATTGGCCAAACAAAGGCGCTACAGGCCCCATGCAAATCCAAAATCCAGCAATGCAGTCAAATCTTAAAGTTCCAAAATGATCTCCTTTGACTCCATGTCATGCATCTGAGTAACGTTTATGCAAGAGGTGGGTTCCCATGGTCTTGGGCAGCTCCATCCCCATGGCTTTGCAGGGTACAGCCTCCCTCCCAGCTGCTTTCATGGGCTGGTGTTGAGTGTCTGCAGCTTTTCCAGGCACACAGTGCAAGCTGTAGGTGGGTCTACCATTCTAGGGTCTGGAGGACTGTGGCCCTCTTCTCAACAGCTCCACTAGGTGGATACCCAGTAGGCACCTCCCATCCCACATTTCCCTGTCTTATTGCCCTTGCAGAGGTTCTCCACAAGGACAACACACCTACAGCAAACTTCTGCCTGGGCATCCGGGCATTTCCACACATCTTCTGAAATCTAGATGGAGGTTCCCAAACATCATTCTTGACTTCTGTGCACTTGCAGGCTCAACACTATGTGGAAGCTGCCAAGGCTTGGGGCTTGCACCCTCTGAAGCCATGGCCTAAGCTCTAGATTAGCCCCTTTCAGCCACAGCTGGAGTGGCTGGGACACAGAGCACCAAGTCCCTAGGCTGCACACAGCATGGGGACCCTGGGCCTGGCCCACAAAACCATTTTTTCCTCTTAGGCCTCTAGGCCTGTGATGGAAGAGGCTGCTGTGAAGACCTCTGACCTGCCCTGGAAACATTTTCCACATTGTCTTGGGGATTAACATTAGGCTTCTTGTTACTTATACAAATTTCTGCAGCCAGCTTGAACTTTTCCCCAGAAAGTGGAATTTCCTTTTCTATTGCATTGTCAGACTGCAAATTTTCCAGACTTTTATGCTCTACTTCCCTTATAAAACTTAATGCTTTTAACAGCATCCAAGTCACCTCTTGAATGCTTTGCTGCTTAGAAATTTCTTCTGCCAGATAGCCTGAATCATCTCTCTCAAGTTCAAAGTTCCACAAATCTCTAGGGCAGGGGCAAAATGCCACCAGTCTTTTTGCTAAAATATAGCAAGAGTCACTTTTGCTCAAGTTCCCAACAACTTCCTCATTTCCATCTGAGACCACCTCAACCTGGGCTTTATTGTCCATATAGCTATCAGCATTTTGGTTGAAAGCCATTCAACAAGTCTCTAGAAAGTTCCAAACTTTCCCACATTTTCCTATCTTCTTCTGAGCCCCTCAAACTCTTCCAACCTCTGCCTGTTACCCAGTTTCAAAGTCGCTTCTACTTTTTCGGGTATCTTTTCAGCAGCATACCACTTCTGGTACCAATTTGCTGTATTAGACCATTTTCACGCTGCTGATAAAGACATACCAGACTGAGACTGAGCAATTTACAAAAGAAAGAGGTTTAATTGGACTTACAGTTTCATGTAGCTGGAAGCCTCACAATCATGATGGAAGACAAGGAGGAGCAAGTCACATCTTACATGGATGGCGGCAGGCAAGAAATGAGCTTGTGAAGGGAAACTTCCCTTTTTAAAACCATCAGACAGTGTGAGACTTACTCACTATCACGAGGACAGCACAGGAAAGATCTGCCCCCATCATTCAATTACCTCCCACTGGGTTCCTCCCACAACAGGTGGGAATTCAAGATGAGATTTGGGTGGGGACACAGCCAAGCCATATCAGCACTCATATGTGTTGTGTTACTAAAGACAATTCTTTATTTTTAAGTCTTGTCCTGTGCATAGCAGGACATTTAGCATTCTTGACTTCACTCACCAAATGCTATCAGTCTTTCAATCATCATAGCAACCAAAAAAATAACCCCATAAATTTCCCAAATGAACCCTGGTGGAAGTTCACCTCATGGTTCTAAAATATTCCAAAGTGGAACTCATCTTTTATCACAAATCAAGGGTGTATGTGTGTTTATTTTTACTTTTGTATTTATACATGCACACACACACTCACATGCACAGGTTAAGTTCTCACTTTGTGTTATGGTGCTGTAAACATCATCATTGAGGCAGATGTTGTGCAAACTAATTTTAATCAACAGGATAAATTACAATTATAAACTGATCTTTAAATCGTTTTCAAAATATTAAAAGCTTTGTTCCTGTCAGTTATAAATGCATAGAAAATTTTTAAAATGATAAAACTATTTAAAAAACCATATATTAAAATATTAAGAATTAAAGTACTTTATATATTTGTTTAAAAACTTATTCATAGTAGTTTGAGCAGGGCTCATTTTCTTCTCATTGTACAATTTTGGATCCTAAGTGAGCAACTTGTTTATGCCTCAAGAAATTGTCCTACCCCTTTCTAAGTTTGAATCCACTTCCAGTGTGTGTGTGTGTGTGTGTGTGTGTGTGTGTGTGTGTGTGTGTTTTCAGTGGTCAAATATCTTCAGAACTTTTTTACAATGTGTTTTTTGCTGGTGTTCTTTGGCTTGCTTTCTCCAAGACATCATCCTTTTCGTCATAACCACTTTCGTTATTTCTGTCAGTAAATTCACCTTCCCAAAGTCTCTCTGGCTGCACACCTAGAGTCTTGAAGTGGGGGCAGGGTGGGGGCAATGTCAACCTTCCCCTGCTCAGCTATTTCTTCTATAACTACATTTATGATCAAACTCAAATTTTACTCCCAGCATTGTCAGTTTTCTTAGCGACTTTCACTTTTATTAGCCATTCTCTCTTTCAGTTATCCATTTTTGTAAAGTGTCACATGAGTTTATCACTGGGAGATAAGGAATAAGCACAAGTACATACTTTGCTGACTGTGCATGAACCCAAGAACAGATGTGCAGTGACCAAGACTGGGAAAAGAATGAGAAGCTGTGAGGCCATTGGTCACCAATCATGCTTCTATGCAAATAGCAGATGCATCATCGGCATCTGCTATTCACACAGTGATTTTTGGATGAGAGGGCTGGCAGCCAAGTGTGTGCTCTGTGCAATTCCTCACATGGACATGCTACAGTAATTGAAACTTAAACCATGTTGTTGGTGGACTAGTGTCATTTAACTAAATCGTAGTAACGTAAATCCACGCATGGCAAACAAGGACTGCTGCGATATAATATTCTATATACAGAATTGGATTTTCTGGAGAGATGATATACCCCTTCCTTAAAGACAAAAGCAGCTTCAATCAGTTGTGATTTCAAGCATGATATTTTTTTCTTGTCTATATAGACACAGAGTAATACTCAAGAAATAGGAACCCACTGTGCAGATAAATTGACAACCTAGTTTGTTTTTTGTTTTTTGAGACGGAATCTTGCTCTGTCGTCCAGGTTGGAGTGCAGTGGCACCACCTTGGCTCACTGCAAGCTCCGCCTCCCAGGTTCACGCCATTCTCCTGCCTCAGCCTCCTGAGTAGCTGGGACTACAGGTGCCCGCCATCATGCCTGGCTAATTTTGTGTATTTTTAGTAGAGACAGGGTTTCACCGTGTTAGCCAGGATGGTCTCAATCTCCTGACCTCATGATCCACCCACCTTGGCCTCCCAAAGTGCTGGGATTACAGGCTTGAGCCACCGCACCCGGCCAACAACCTAGTTTCTATCTAGAAGAAACAAATTATGGTAAGTTTGTTTATATAGATCAGGTCCTATATAAAAAATAATGCCATACATGTTTTAAAGGGCCAATTTTTTTTGTTTTTCTTATTGCTATAACTTAAAAAATACCCTAGAACCACACTGACTCAAAATTCTTCTCTTGTTGGTCTGCATTTTATGCTGCCTTCTTTTCAAAGTTTATCTCAAATGGACTCTCCAAGTAAAGCAAGAAGAAACCTAAACAAGAGGAGAGAGGTGCTCTGAGGCAAGACGGTAATGGGAGGAAGGCTATTTCTAGCTTTCTGTTGAATTATGGAAACTTCACAGTCCCTAGAATTCATCTTTCAATAGCCTCCATCTCCAATGCAAGAATCCCTTCATTCCCTTCCTAAAATCTGGTCTTACATCCTCTGTTTAGACACTTCAATAGCAGAAACACTAATAATAATAATATTATTAACAGCTATTTAATGGGAATTTGCTCTGTTCCAATTATTATAAAGATCTTTACATGTGTCATTTCTCATCATCTTTAATAACATAATATTTGTTAGATGATGATTTTCATTTTTGACTCAGAATCTCTAAAACCCCATTTCCTTATGCCATTTCCATGCCCCACTTTCCTTGTAGTGGATTAAAGATGGTCCCAAATTCCTTGCCATTCTTCTAATCAGAGGTGGGGTTTATTGCCTGCCCCTCCCCTTGAATCATGGCTGTCCTTGAGACTCGATTTGCCCAACAGAAGTGCAACAGTGTAATTTCCAAATGATGGGCCTTGCAAGATAGACAATTTCATTTCTGCACACTGAGAATGCCCCTTCTTGAACCTCAGCCATGTGGGGAGAAGGCTAGGTCATGTGGGGAGGCCACGCAGAGGAGAACCGAGGTGCTCTGGTCAGTAGCCCCAGCTGTGCTCCCTGTCAACAGCACCAATGGCCAGCCATGGATGAACTGAGTTGGATGTTATTCCCTAGCCGAACCTCTGCTGACCATGGGCCCAGCCAACAGACCATGCAGCAGAAGAACCATCCATCTGAAACTAGTCAACCCACAGACTCAGGAGAGAGATTAAACTGTTGCTTGGAAACACTAAGTTGTGCAGCAGTCAATAATTGAAGCATTCTAGAGGAAATAACCCTCTAGAAATACAGTGATTAAGCCCAGCTTCACAGGGCAGTTTGGCCCAACTGACTACCAGGAGAAGCTTGTCCTGGCCCAATGAATCCTGCCTCACTGCACCTCAAAGGAATGTGCTGGCAGGTGCCCAGCACTCATGGGGTGAGTTCCAGAACAGCCAGAATGGCCTGGGTTCACTCACTTGAACGCCTTCTGCCCCAGCCTTGTTTGCACAGTGTGGACCTCACGCATTCTTCTGCCACATAGACTGGCACATCTCCAAACTTCTGATTTCTTTTCCCAGATTCTGACTTTATTCCTTAATTCCAGCATGAAGTCTCCATAGAAAAATAACCCCGTAATGAACCTCCTCAGGCCTCGCACGTGGATCATTGTCATACTTACCTCACCTTCTCATTTTTCTTGAACTGTGTATTAATAGCATATTCTTGTGCAACAGTTTTGAATCTCTATCCTGACCCACCTTCAATGGTTTAATTTAGTAAAATCTTTTATATAATATTCCACTCAGAATTGAATGTGATGTTTTAGGTATGGTCTACACTGGAGAATGCACTGACACTTTTCTGTAGTGCTTCTAGAATTTATATTCAGCATACCTTCTTTTTCATCATTCATGTTTATTTCAAGCATATTTCATTTGAACCACTTTAGTGAATTCTAGGGCCCTGTTTCTTACCACTAAATTAATTTCTTCAAGTTAACATCGTTGTAGTCATCAATGCTTTTCTGGTTGGATTTGTTCAAACAACTGGTTCTATAATTAACCAGATAAAAATTCATTCCATTTTCATTTCCCACCTCATCCATGATAAACACATTACAGTCGATCTATGCTTATCGAATCTGGATCTGCCAGTTTAGAAACAGCACAGCAAAGAGAAGTAAAATTAGCTCAACTTAATGTTCAACCAAGCACTGTGTCACCACCAATTCTTTAGGCAGTAAATGGCCCCTTGCCATTTGCAAGCTCTAAAATCCGAGGGAAGAATCTGGCTATGACATATGGGAAGTGTTTATGGGTTATGTGTGTGTTACCAGCTCCTGGGTCTGCTGACAAATTAGTCTGCCTCTCAATATCCGACGAGGACTGGGCCCATGTCTCTGGCTTGGACTCCAGCCCGATATCTGCTATGCCTGAAGATGTGGTTCCTGTTGCCTCCTGAGACCCTTATGAAGGTCTTGGCAGCGTGCAGTGACTCATGCCTGTAATCCCAGCACTTTGGGAAGCCTGCGCAGGAGGATCTGTTAAGTCCAGAAGCTTGAGACAAGCCTGGGCAACATAATGAGACCCAGTATCTCCAAAAAAAATAAGAGGGTCTTAACACCATCTCCTCTGCCTAGCTTTATTTCCAGACTCTGCCCCCTTTACCCCCACCTCCTGGACTGTCTTTCCTCCGTCCTCATTGGTGTGAGGACCCTCCCACTGCACACCTATCCTCAGTGCCCAGTGAGCTTCCACTTTGTCCCCATCCCATAGCTAGTGAGCCTCAGTCGTCAAATCCCTCCCATACACACGTGTCAAATTTCTTCCTTTTCTAAAGTTTTCTCAAACCATCTTTTTAATCACTGCATGTCATTTTTTAAATCAAGTCTACTATAAGCTCGCCAATCTATATTTACAGAAATCTAAATTTTTTCCTTTTTGAAAACTGAAGTAATCTAATAGTCATCATTTACAAGCATTTTCAATTCAGAACTTCTTTCTGTGCCCTGCCGTGTAATTAGTCTGGGAAACAATTCATTTAAATGACTTCAGGCCGGGCGTGGTGGCTCACGCCTGTAATCCTAGCACTTTGGGAGGCCGGGGCGTGTGGATCACATGAGGTCAGGAGTTCGAGACCAGCCTGGCCAACATGGTGAAACCCCATCTCTACTAAAAATACAAAAATTAGCTGGGCATGGCAGAGTGCACCTGTAATCTCAGGTACTCGGGAGGCTGAGGCGAGGAGAATTGCTTGAACCCATGAGGCAGAGGCTGCAGTGAGCTGACATGGCACCACTGCACTCTAGCCTAGGCAACAGAGCAAGACTCCATCTAAAAAAATAAAAATAAATATGTAGAGACAAGGTCTTGCTATATTGCCCAGGTCTCAAATTCCTGGCCTCAAGTGATCCTCCCGACTTGACCTCCCAAAGTGTTGGGATTACAGGTGTGAGCCACTGTGCTGACCTGTTTTAACACTACTACTAGTAACTAGCACTTAGTTAGCACCTAATGTGTTCCAGGAACTGCTCTAAGTCCTTCACACATACTCATAGGTGAGTATTATTTGTTATTCCCATTTTTCAGATGAGGACGTTGAGGCATACAGAGATTTGCCAAAAGTCATGAACCCAGCTCGTTAGTCAGAGAGGCAGGCCAGGGAAAGGATTGATGATGACGCTGCCGACTCACACTGTTCAGTCCATTTCCCATCGTCACCGCCAACCTCGGCCCTGTATCTTAACCCTACTCCACTTCTCTAGCCACAGCCTGGCATGGTACTTAATGTGGAGAAAGTCTGTTTTCTATACGTATTTGAGCTGTGATACCTTCCTTCTGATAGTAAAGATATTTTCTTATAGCTTCTTCAAGGATTGTCTATTTGAATTTCCAAAGATGACATTCAATTACTCTGCTACATCTTTTCCCCTCTCTTGGCCACATGACTTAACCACTCTGAGCCTCACTTTCATCATCTTTTAAATTACAGGATCCAGCTAGATAACCTCTAACATCCCTGGTGGCTCAGATATCCAAACACACTCTTCACCCTGTTTACACCTTGGAGGGAGCCACAATTACTCATATGAAGGTGCTTCCCAGCCTGTACCTGAAATACCAGCACCAGATCTTAGTGTGATCGTGAGACCACTTCCAGATGAGACCCCTTCCTTGCCAGAAAACACCCAGACACCCTGGGAGGAACAGCAAAAGCTGCTACACTGGAATTGACCTATCGTGGCTGGTCACATGTCTACTCTACTCTCGATTTCTCTACTCTGGCATTGGATTTGAATTTGAACTTCAGAGGTAAGGAACACAGAATAGGAAAGAACTGAAATGGTTCAACAGCAAAGCCACGTTTCCATGGCTTAAGAACCAATGAGAGAATCCGTTTCATGCTCTCTAACTTCCCATTTTTGGCTTGTGATACTGCTATTCAGTTTCAAATATTTTTCTTTTGAAACATCTTTATGTTCTGGCCGCAAATGATATAAACCCACACCTGGCCAGGCACAGTGGCTCACATGTAATCCCAACACTTGGGGAGGCCAACATGGGTGGATTACTTGAGTCCAAGAGTTCAAGACCAGCCTGGGCAACATGGTGAAACCTCACATCTACAAAATATACACTCACACAAAAATCAGCTGGGTGTGGTGGTGTGCACCTGTAGTTTCAGCTACTCAGGAGGCTGAGATGGGAGGATTGCTTGAGCCCAGGAGGTTGAGGCTGCAGTAAGCCATGATTGCATCACTGCACTCCAGCCTGGGTGATAGAGTGAGACCCTGTATCCATTAAAAAACAAAAACAGGCTGGGCACGGTGGCTCAAGCCTGTAATCCCAGCACTTTGGGAGGCTGAGGCGGGTGGACCACGAGGTCAGGAGATCGAAACCATCCTGGCTAACATGGTGAAACCCCGTCTCTACTAAAAATACAAAAAATTAGCCAGGCATGGTGGCGGGCACCTGTAGTCCCAGCTGCTCGGGAAGCTGAGGCAGGAGAATGGCGTGAACCCGGGAGGCGGAGCTTGCAGTGAGCCAAGATTGCACCACTGCACTCCAGCCTGGGCAACAGAGGGAGACTCCATCTAAAAAAAAAAAAAAACAAAAACAAAAACAATAACAGAACCAAAAAAAAACACACCTCTGCATTACAGAGGACAAAAAAATGTAGCAGAGTAATCAAATGTCATCTTTGGAAATTCAAACAGACAATCCTTGAAGAAGCTGTAACAAAATGTCTTCACAATCAGAGGAAGGCATCACAGCTCAACTATGTGTAGAAAACAGACCTGCTCCATGTTATGTGCAACCTGACCCACCAAACAAGCAGGTCAGGGTCAAATATAGCTATTTTTCTGGTGAATTCATCCAGCTTTGACTTTGGACTTTTACAAACATGCTCTTTCACAATGACAGGGCTGGAGCTGAATGCTATAAATGTGAGGCAGCTATTGTTATACTGTCAGCTAAGCCACAATGACTTACACTCAGTGATGAATCTCAAGTTTGTTGATATTTCCCAGAGTTCCCAATGAGTACTAAATGTTATCTCTTTGTTCAAACATTATGAAATATTGTGATTTTTTTTCTTGTAGATTTCCTACTGATTTTCACATACGTGAAAGTGAATATTCTTGTGGCATTTATGGTAGTGATTTCCATCCTAGAAATCAGTGGATATGTTCAATTCACCACGTCACAGCTGCCCAGGCATGATGGGAGGGGTTGGCAGTGGGGTGGGGAGTGCAAGGGGAAAGGGTCTCAGGTTCAAGACCCAGTAGCCTGAATACACAGCCTATGCTGTCGTGCTTCTGAACATTGAGAGAGAGAGCAAATGCTGTTTTGTTTTGTTTTGTTTTCAAGAATTTGGGATCAGGCTGAGCACAGTGGCTCACGCCTATAATCCCAACACTTTGGGAGGCTGAGGCAGATGGATTACTTGAGGTCAGGAGTTTGAGACCAGCCTGACCAATATGGTGAAACCCCATCTTTACTTAAAAAAATAATAATACAAAGTTAGTCAGTTGTGGTGGCGCACGCCCGTAATTCCAGCTACTTGGGAGGTTCAGGCAGGGGAATCGCTTGAACCTGGGAGGTGGAGGTTGCAGTAAGCCAAGATCATGCCATTGCGCTTGAGTCTGAGCCACAGAGTGACGCTCCCTCTCAAAAAAAAAAAAAGGACTTTGGGATCTGAAGACAGAGTATCAGCATGGAAAAAAGTCTAGCCTGCTTTTGGTTTGGTTTATTCTGAGATAATTCTGAATATCTGATTAAAATAATCAGAAAGGAAATGATCAATGGAAGGAGGTATGATTTTGAAAGTCACTGCTGTTTTTGGGAGAACATGCCATTGGGTCTTTTATTATTTATTTATTTTTTTCTTTTGAGACCAAGTCTTGCCCTGTTGCCCAGGTGGAATGCAGTGGCGTGATCTCAGCTCACTCTAACCTCCGCCTCCCCAGTTCAAGCAATTCTCATGCCTCAGCCTCCCAAGTAGCTGGGATTACAGGCGCATGCCACCACACCTGGCTAATTTTTGTATTTTTAGTAGAGACGGGGTTGCACTATGTTGGCCAGGCTGGTCTCAAACTCCTGACCTCAGGTCATCCACCCGCCTCAGTCTCCCAAAGTGCTGGGATTACAAGTGTGAGCCACCGCGCCCAGCTGCCATTGGGTCTTAATTCTCCAGAAACAGTATCTCAGTCGAGAATGCAAAGCTGTGGCAGGATTTTTCCATGAGGGGTCCACTGAGGCACTCACTGGCCAAGGTGGGCGCTCAACTAGTCCAACCTAGGCAAGGGAGGGGAGAATCTGTTTTCTCCCTTCCATTATTTCAGAAGTTATGTTTCCCCAGCAGACACACGGCTGTGCAATTTCGAAGACTGAGGGGAAACTAGGGAGGAAAATGCAGAAAACTCTCTGTTGCATGCCCTGTGAATTGGGCTTTAAATGTAGCAAGGAGCTCCAGGATCCCAGAAGTTGGCCTGGGGTGCTTGGTCCTGAGGATAAGACAACCTCCCTTGTATTGTAATTCTGCCCACAGCTGGAGCTTCCTATTTCAGTGTTGCATCCAAGAAGTTACATTTCCTGTTTGTTGCAAGAAAAATAGAATCTGACCAGGATGGAGGCCAGGCATGGGGGCTCACATCTGGAATCCCAGCAGTTTCAGAGGCTGAGGCAAGCAGATAGCTTGAGCCCAGGTGTTCAAGACCAGGGTGAGCAACATGATGAAATCCCATCTCTACAAAAAATAGCCAGGCAGTGTAGTGCACACCTGTAGTCCAGCTACTCTGGAGGCTGAGGTGGGCAGATTGCTTGAGCCGGGGGAAGTTGAGGCTGCAATGAGCTTTGATCTCACCACTGCACTCCAATTCTGAGACTGGGGAGTATTGATTTGCCACTGACCTGAGCCCGGCTGATAGGGGCAGCAGGACAGACACTGTTACCTTAATCAAAGACATTCACGAAGCATTCTCACTGAAGATCTGCCCTAGTATCCTGCACAGCCACTTGCCTGGGTCTTTATAGGTAACAGGTAGACAGTCATCAAAGAGATAGGGGAAAACATGCACAATGAATTCTTTGCTCAGAAAAACCCTTCTGTGTCTTCTCCCACTTTTTCTAAATTTTTCCTGCTTTCATTTAGATCAAAGGATTTTGTTTCTTGGAATAGTTCCGCACTTGGTCCTTTAGAAAGGATGACAATTATCTGTAGGTCTCTCTGATTTTAAGATCAATAGAAATCAGCAAAAGCCAAAAAATAAAAAATAAAAATAAAATAAAAGCACACAAGCACATTCAAGCACATCCATCTGCCCCTGACTTGTCCTCACAGTAAGCAACTGCTTCTGACTTTGCTGTTTGAATAACCTCTGGGTGTTCGATCCACCCACACAGCTCAAGTTTGAGCTCCAGAACAAATATTTGTCCCAATTTTGAACAAAGTTAGAGATGTTTTTTCTTCTTTTTTCTTCTTTCTTAAAGCGAACTGTACTCCTCTGCTGTTCCTTTCAACTTGGTTCAGCAGGAAGAAGTGATATCCTCCCCAGACCATCTGCTTTGGGGAGCTTGGCAAAACTTTCCAGCAAAATGAAAAGACTCACGTGCTTTTTCATCTGCTTCTTTCTTTCCGAAGTATCAGGCTTCGAAATCCCCATAAATGGACTTTCTGAAGTAAGTACTTCCAGATCACTCCTTGCTGTTGGCTTGTTCATGAGCTCAGTACATCGTCTATTGGAATCGCTATTCAATGGCCTTATTCTGTGTGTAATGGAAACTTAAGATAAAATTCATCTGAGCGCAAGTGTTTACTGTTATAATTACTGGAATGTATATTTACCTTTTAAAGCATTAACGGGTTTTGCATGAAAATTAAGTCAAGATCAATGGGCAGGCATCAGAGTGTAGCATTTATGGAGCAGAGCTGCTCACTCCTCACCTAAAAAAATGGGGGTAAGAATAGACCTAACCCAATGGTTTGCTTTGAGAATTAAATGACACAGTGTAAACTCTTCTAGCAGAGTGTCTGGACTAGTAAGTGCTTAATAATTACTAGCTGTTATGATGATGAAGAAATATTATCACTCTTTTACTAAGAGTATAAGAAAAGTCATTATCAAAGCACACTGTTTTTCATACCTAAGTGAACAGTGATATGTGTAATAAGAGCACTTTAAGTATTCCTATTAAAGCGGAAGATAGCAAGCAGGGCGGAAAAGTACAAGAATAATTCCCATGGAGTACAGGTCTCCACTTTTGTCCCTTAGCCATCTCCAATGTAAGGAAAGTCTTGGACTGAAAGTCTGTTTCTGAAAGTCATACAAGAGCTATTTTTATGCCAGAAAAGCGAAGCATGTTATGGGAACATCCCAGCAAATGCAAAGGCTTATAATACTTGCAGAGTGGATTACCTACAAAAATGCCAGAGAATATGACGGCATATTTACAGAGGGAAAATATCACTCTGTCTGCTTTGAAACTATCATATTTTCCAACACTTAAAAGCCACCAGAGTGTGTTGGAAATCTCAAATTGAAGCCAAGACATCCAAATGTGTTTGTGCTTTTTCAGTCATTTCTAACTGGCATTTCCTTTTAGAAAATACCTACATTTTTAACTTGGGGAGATGTATGGTTCATGTCTGTCCAGTCAGACACTGCAAATGCCTCCAGGGTCTACCCAGATACTTCCCCAGACACCCACCTAATCACTGGGTTGTTTTGATCTCTGTCTTACCACCTGCTGGCAAACTCAAAAATGAATTCCCATGTCCAACAAATGCGAACGTGTTGTTACTTTCCATTTCAACACCTCTGAGATGTAACCAGCAAATAGAACTATACTAAAGAAATCATTTTATACAAAATTGTGATTGCCCAGAGGTAGAGGAAAGAATATAAAATAATGAATACCAACAGCTATCTCTTTGGCTCTAGATCTTTTGGAAATCATCATTCTCAGCAAAGTAACACAAGAAGAGAAAACCCAACACCGCATGTTCTCACTCATAAGTGGGAGTCGAACAACGAGAACACATGGACACAGGAAGGGGAACATCACACACTGGGGCCTGTCAGGGGGTGGGGGGCTATGGGAGGGATAGCATTAGGAGAAATACCTGACGTAAATGATGAGTTAATGGGTGTAGCAAACCAACATGGCACATGTATACCTATGTAACAAATCTGCACGTTGTGCACATGTACCCCAGAACTTACAGTATAATTTTTTTTAAAAAAGTTAAAATCCTAATTTTTTTTTAAGTTTGTAGACTATGAAGATCTTGTGGAACTGGCCCCAGGAAAATTTCAATTGGTGGCAGAGAACCGGAGATATCAGGTATAGTAAGCTTTACTCCCAAAAGGGGGAAAAAAAGTGAAAGAGATTATGGCAGAAGAAGACAAGTGTTAAGATGCCTTCTGCTAGATTTTCTGAAGAGTTTGTTTTTTAGCATAGAAGAGTCCAGACTTCTTACACCTTGGTGGAAGAGATCACCCAGGTGAAATAAAAAGAGAAACTCACACAACTGCTCAGCAGCCTTCACACCATAATGCTCAATTTAGTCCCTTAAAGGATATACGACTCGGCACAGTGGCCCCCACTTATAATCACAGCATTTTCAGAGGCCAAGGAGGGAGGATCACTTGAGGCCAGGAGTTCCAGATCAGCCTGGGTAACATAGTGAGGTTCTACCTCTGCCACCCAGCTAATATATATATTAGCTGGCTTGCACCTGTAATCCCAGCTATTTGAGAAGCTGAGATGGAGGATCACTTGAGCCCAAGAGTTCAAGGCTGCAGTGAGCTATGATTGCACCAGCCTGGGCAACACAGGGAGACCCTGTCCCCACTCCATTTAAAAAAAAAAAAAAAAAAAAAAGAATACATGGCTATGTGTTTTCTTCAAAACTTAAACTTAAGATTCTGAAATTATTTCCTGCCTTACCGGAAGGATTTCCTGTTAAGAAGACTTTTCTTATTTTAGCGATGACAGACACTCCCCCTTGCAGCCTCACAATCTCCTTCCTCTGGTCACTCTGAGGGCATCTGAGAAGGAGAATTGGCCACATTGGAAGTTGCAATCCTGGTGGCCACCAACAGCAGTATAGACAAAACCCTCTAATTAACGGGGTGAGTTTTCCAGAACACCAGGAAGGGCTTGGCTTCTTCCCCCACGGAGCCCACATGCTGAGAGAGGAGGTATTTACGGAAGCAGCAACCCTAAGCTGATCAATGTCTTATTTTGTATGGGTGTGAATTTTTTACTTTCTGAAAATCCAGGGTTTTTTTTATAGACTAATAATATTAAAATCCAATAAGCAAGACTTCATGTCACAATTTATTTAGCCACAAGAGAGAAAAATTTGTCATTGAGCATTGCATTCAAGAAGTCTACAAGAAGAGGTCAACCGTTGACCTTACCATGTCACACAGCACAGAACCTCAGTTCACCCCGAATCAGGCAAGCTGAGCTTATATCCAACACCCGACTTCTTGGATCTATTATTAACAGCTCACCAAACATTACATGTTCACCCACCACCCTTAAGCCATTCACTTTCAAAGGCAAGGGAATCGCCTTTGTTCATTTCCTCAGGACAGTCAAGTGTATGGATAATCTCCTAGCATGGTGGTTAAAAGTATAGAATTTTCTAGGTGCTAGTCACTGTGTTTGTCTCAGGGGTTACACTGTGGAGGAAATACATGAAAATCCCTGCTTTTATGTAGCTTAGTTTAAAGGAAGAGACAGACTTTAGTCAAATAATCCCTCAAATAGAATGAATCATTATGAAACAAGGTGAGCACTCTGCAGGAAGGAATATGTTGCTGCGAAAACACTTAGTAAAGGAAACCGACCTAGTCTTGGGGCGTTAGAGATTTTCACTGGAGGAATTCTGCTGGAGCTGAGATCTGAAGGGTGAGTAGGAGTTCTCCATATGGGGGTTGAGGAACCCAGCAGGGGCACTGCAAACAGTGGGAACAGCATGCCCACAGCCTCATGGCCGAATGGAGGATCAAAGTCTCCATTCAACTGAGTGAAAAATAGAGCAAATAGCATCAAGGGGATATACGCTACCCAGGATGCATTTGGTTGAATATTTTTATTTAAAAATTACTTGTTCTAGCATTATATCCAAGAATGACACGCACGCCACCAGAACTGGTTGAGAAACTTATTGAGAAACTCACCAGTGGGAAAATAGTTTTCAAGAATATTCAATATTTATGTCTCAACTCCAGTGAATGAATAACAGCTCAGTATTGAAGAAAAATAAAATTTCTTTTTTGACTGAGAAAACGGTTTTGGCTCTCAAGGTAATAAGTGACATACAGTTGAAGAATGATTGTCTAACTTCCTTTCACAGAGAAGCCTTCCAGGAGAATCGGAAGAAATGATGGTAAGTTGACTTGATGTTGTTACAGATTGAATGATTTTCCTATTAATAATTACCAGGAAATCAATCTGGGTGTCTCTTTTTTCTTCATCACTGAGTATTTACCTGACTTTCGAAATACTGCCTTGCCCAACTGTTTGCAAGTGTTTCTAAAATTCAGCATTGAAGAGTGCAGTCTTTACAGACAAGAGAGAGGCCACCAAGAGCTGAAGGGGCCCTTCTCTTCATTTTCTTGAGTTTTGCCATATATCATAGGTTCCTTCCCACTGTATAAATTTATGTATTTATTCCTACTCAACCTTTTTGATTTATGTATTTATTTTTACGTTTTCATTTTTATTTTTATTTTTTTGAGACAGAGTTTCACTTTTGTTGCCCAGGCTGGAGTGCAATGGCGTGATCTCAGCTCTGCCCCCTAGGTTCAAGAGATTCTCTGCCTCAGCCTCTCAAGTAGCTGGGATTACAGGCATATGTCTCCTCGCCCAGCTAATTTTTGTGTTTTTAGTAGAGATGGGGTTTCACCATGTTGGCCAGGCTGGTCTCGAACTCCTGACCTCGGGTGATCCACCTCCCTCAGCCTCCCAAAGTGCTGGGATTACAGGCATGAGCCATTGCTTCCAGCACCATTTTGATTTAAAGTATGACACCTGACAGCTTTGGAAAATAAAAGAGTGCCCGTGGGAAGGAACTTTTAAACACAAAACGGCCCAGTTCCCTGAGATGTTCAGAGTAGACCATCCTGTGGCAAGAAAACAGCCTGAGGACAAGTGGCTTATGTTGTGCTTCCTGCCCTGAATTGGCAGAAACTGCCAGAAGTGCACACTTCAGGGGGAGGAAGGACACATAGATTAGCCTGGATTTTATTTTAGCTTGAGGTGAGTTGCATGGTTAATTAGTCGAAAGGTTTAATGTTGGACTACAAAGTTTGGGGAATGAGACCTGGTATTGAGATAAGTAAATTCTTTTGGAGAAAAAAGCAAAATCTAATGGGTCTCATAGTTGTCCATAGACCTGAAGGAGCTTGCAGCTCTCAGTCACCTCCTGAAAGGTGTGGGTTTCTAGGACCTTGCCTTTGAGCACACTTACATATGCGATTCTTCACACAGGAGCTGCTTTAAATCAGTAGTGATCGGGTAAGGAGGTCCAGAGTGTTGGACCAATACTTGCATCAGAATGCCCTGTCCAAGATCAATGTCTCTTGCTTACACCCGTCACTGTTCTCCTAGCTTGTTTTGACTTGGGGGAGGAGAAAAGGACTGCAGATGAAATTGTAATAGAGGAGATTAAAGAAGGTAGAGAGCTGTAAGGGGGGGTTGGTGGAGGCCATATGTGTGTTTCCACCCCACAGCACCCGTGTGACCCCTACTAAAGATACAACCAGGTTCCTCTTTCAACCTCGCAATCCAGTATCCTCTCCCCAGCTGATGGTCTTGCATTTGGAGTTATTACCTGGACTTCCTCAATCCAATCTGGCTTCCCACACCGTTTTCTACTTGTATTCTAATTTTTGAAAAATCATTATTTATAGACTCATAGGGCTGAAAAATGCCTTTTAGCTCAAAGTATCTTGAAACCAAGGCAGACTTCTGCTCATTGCGGGTTCCAAGAAGTTAGGAGAATGCTTAACCATACATGAATTCTGTCCTTACCAAGGCCCTGGAATTGTTCTGCTAGTAAAACAAGTAAAATGTAGTATTGTTAACATCAAATGCACTACATTTGATGAAGTTCTGTGTGATTTTTCTATTAGTACAGTTATGCTTTCTTGCCAATTTCAGGAAGAGGTTGATCAAGTAACTCTTTATAGCTATAAAGTCCAGTCTACTATTACTTCTCGGATGGCCACCACCATGATCCAGAGCAAAGTGGTGAACAATTCCCCGCAGCCTCAGAATGTCGTGTTTGATGTTCAGATCCCCAAAGGAGCATTCATTTCCAACTTCTCCATGTGAGTAACTTCTGTGTAGAGCCAGAAATTGTAGGTGCTCTACTCACAGAATCAAAACCCCTCATAGTTAGAATGGACTTTAGTGGTCAACTGTCCCAGAGGACCGGCTGGATGTCAAGGGTCATTGTGAGGTTGGTCCCAATAATTTGCTCCTCTTCAAAGCATTAGAACTTGTGAATTATTTGCTTTTTGTTTCTAATAAGCTAAAGCAAACTTAAGGCTATCTCTATGGTAACAACCTCATACTTACTTGCATTTCAATATACTTTCTAGGGAGGAGAAAAATATACTGGGTTGCCCTGGCTTATAGGAAACCACATAAGAGCGTGTGCACAGCAGGTCAATGCCATCTGCCATATGTTTCTCTATGGGAAAAAAAAAACAAGTTGAGAACCACAGATTAAATCTAATTACTTATCCAGTGCTTGACCTCCTCTATAACACCGCTGACAAGTGTGTGATGATTTCCTTAATGATAAACTCACTTTTCCCAAGGCAATCAACTCAGTGGTTGACAGCTCTGTTAAGAGTCCTTTCTTATACTTCAAATATTTTCCACTTTCTACCCAATGACTCTAGTGATAATCACATAGAATTTTTAAAAAGCTCTCTACAAAATACATATTGAAGTGTTCATAGATGAAATGATGTGCCATCTGAGCTTGGCTTCTTTTTTTTTTGAGATGGAGTCTCGCTCTGTCGCCCAGGCCGGAGTGCAGTGGCGTGATCTCGGCTCACTGCAAGCTCCGCCTCCCGGGTTCACGCCATTCTCCTGCCTCAGCCTCCCGAGTAGGTGGGACTACAGGCACCCGCCACCATGCCTGGCTAATTTTCGTATTTTTAGTAGAGACGGAGTTTCACCGTGTTAGCCAGGATGGTCTCGATCTCTTGACCTCGTGATCTGCCTGCCTCGGCCTCCCAAAGTGTTGGGATTACAGGCGTGAGCCACCGTGCCTGGCCTTGAACTTGGCTTCTTAACAACTAAGGTGGAAAGCATGAGAGTACAGACAAATTAAGATTGGCTGAGTATTCATAATGGTGTAGCTCAGTGATGGTTTCATGGACATCTCATATTATTCCCTCTATTTTCTGTGTGTTTGAAATTTTTCATAATAAAAGAAGGTTAAACTACTCCAATACTTTCCAAACAGTTAATACCAGTTATCCACTTGGAGCCTTCGTGTATCAAAGTTAAATATTCTCTGTTCCTCTAAGCGATTGGAGTGATTTCTATGTCCAAATATCAAGGTGGCCAACTCAGAGTATGTTCCAGGTGGTCAATGTCCCTCTTAAGTTGCCAAGAACACAGCAAAGTACTGTGCATAAAGTCTGGCTATTTTTTTTTTATGAAGACATTAGGTTGAATTACTTCTCATCCACTTTTGTCTTTCATACACCAAGGTAATCAGTGATCACTGTGGATAAATAGTAAAGGGTTCAACCACCATGTACTTTGGCTGCCGAAAGTGGCAGTCATGTGAACTCTAACCAAATAGGCAGAAAAAGGCATTGTGTCACTTTAATTGGTATCCTTTGAATTGGCTTTAAAATGTATCACTTTTTTTGTCTGCCTTTTCTAAAAAGCAAAGGGAGAAGGAAAGGCTTTTCTGTAGTGGTATTATATGACCCCATGTCTAGAAATGACATTGAAAACTATTTTAATAAATTCCTATTTTTAAACCACACAATCAGAATGTACTCTAAAGATCTCTTATTTCTGTTTTCCTTCTTTTTTTTTTTTCTTTTTTACTTTAAGTTCTGGGATACGTCTGCAGAATATATAGGTTTGTTACATAGGTACACATGTGCCATGGTGGTTTGCTGCACCTATCATCCCATCATCTAGGTTTTAAGCCCCGCATGCGTTAGCTATTTGTCCTAATGCTCTCCCTCCCCTTGCCCCCTACCACCCGACAGGCCACGGTGTGTAATATTCCCCTCCCTGTGTCCATGTGTTCTCATTGTTCAACTCCCACTTATGAGTGAGAGCATACAGTGTTTGATTTTCTGTTCCTGTGTTAGTTTGCTGAGGAAGATGGCTTCCAGCTTGATCCATGTCCCTGCAAAGGACATGATCTTATTCCTTTTTATGGCTGCTTACTATTCCATCCTTCATTCTGTTCTTTCTTTACTATCTCATTACATAGAAGATTTGAAGTACAAAGGACATAATCGTGAAGCATGCATTTACTTTTATCTCCCTCTGCTCTGGGCTGAATCTATAAGACCAGAGAAGATACCTGCTTAATTATCACAACTTAAAATGAGCTGTGTAGACCTATGTACTAGCCAAAATATCCCTTTTCCCTTTTTATCAAGATCCTGAATATTCTATGGGAGATGATTTCCTTTGTCCTAAAGACTCCTTGGCCTTTGAGACTTAGTTCTGATTCGATAGAAGCATGATGGCCTTGACCAGCAGTGTGACCTTGGCAAGAGTCACCTGTCTCCTGGGGTCTGATGTCTCTCATCTAAAGGGGCAAACCCCAAAGTGTGCCTCAACACACGTGCTGTTGGCATTTGGGGCAGGAAAATTCTTCAGTGGAGCTGTCCCTCATATTGCAGGATGACTAACATTCTTGGTGTCCTCCCACAAATGCCAGCAGCACTTCCAAGTCATCTCAACAACCCAAACTTCACACATTTCTAAATTGCTCCTTGGGAAAGACACTGCCCATTTGATTACTGGAAGTTCCCATGTACTTCCAAAATTCTGGATTCTACCACTCTGACCAACCATTACTTGGTAAGGATTAGGTGCTAGCCAGCTAAAGGTAAGGTGGATAGAGATGAGATGCAAATAGAAGACAGAGGTCCCCAAGGGAGATGGTTTCCAGATAAACACCACCTTGGCAGGGGACCCACCAGCACCTTCCCCCTTTTTCTTTATTCTTTTCCACCCTTGCAGAGGAGTATAATATTCTGTCTTCATCAGCTCCGGCTGCTATGACTAAGTACCATAAAATGGGTAGATTATAAACAACAGAAATTTAAAATTCATAGTTCTGAAGGCAGGGAAGTCCGAGATCAAGATGCCCAAGGATTTCGTGTCTGGTGAGGGCCCATTTCCTGGTTCAGTCAAGATGGAAAGAGATGAGAGAGCTCTTCGAAGTCTGTTTTTTATGACAGCACTAAATGCTATTCATGAGGAGAGAGCCCTCTCCAAGGCCCCACCTCATAATGTCATCGTCCTAGGAAGTAAGGTTCAACGTGCACATTTGCGGGGAACATAAACATTCGGTCCATTGCATACTCCACAGCGATGCCAAATTCTTAGCTCACAGAATGCCCTGATGAACCAGTAATGAGATAATTTGGAATTTATCAGTCACCTCCCCTAATCACATTTGTCATTCAAAGGGGATACCCAAAGAGAACCATCCTTAATCTAAAGGATGAAATTCAAAGATGAGGAAAAATCTATAAACAAACAACAGTACATGAGGGAAAGGTTTTAGGATGGGAGCCTACCAAACCCCTCTCAAGCCACACTATCCAATCAATAAAGGAAGTCCTGTCCATAAACTATTTGAATGCCTCCCTTCTTATTTCTTATAGACACAAAATGATCATTGCCCTCATTCATTAAATTAGCCTTGTTGGGTTGTTTGCTTGCTCTTGTTTGTTTTGCTAAGATTACTATTCTGGGCCAGGCGCGGTGGCTCACACCTGTAATCCCAGCACTTTGGGAGGCCGAGCCAGGTGGATCATGAGGTCAGGAGATCGAGACCATCCTGGCCAACATGGTGAAACCCAATCTCTACTAAAAATACAAAAAATTAGCCTGGCCTGGTGGTGGACGCCTATAATCCCAGCTACTCAGGGGGCTGAAGCAGGAGAATTGCTTGAACCCAGGAGGTGGAGGTTGCACTGAACTGAGATCGCACCATTGCACTCCAGCCTGGGTGACAGAGCAAGACTCCATCTCGAGGAAAAAAAAAAAAAAAAAAGATTGCTATTCTGACCAACTGGTTACCTTCTGTCATTTTCTAGGACTGTGGACGGCAAGACATTTAGGAGCTCTATTAAGGAGAAAACTGTGGGCCGAGCTCTTTACGCACAGGCCAGAGCAAAAGGCAAGACGGCTGGCATGGTGAGGTAAGGCCTGAGTGAGCAAGGCTTGCCCTTGCCTCTCAATGGCGGTTTCCTATCCTACTTCCTTCCCATAGCAGCAAAGCAGCCTCTGGAAAGGCACAGCACCTGAGCCAATGGCAACCTCCTCGGAGCCAGATGTTAGAATTAGGCACTGCAGTTTCTATTCGCCTAAAGGTCCCTCTTCAACCAATGGGTTTTGGGTGATCCCACGCTGGTTGTGCTTACATCACTGTCTTGCAGGTAGATGGATGTTCTGCAAATAAACACTGCTTTTTCTAAAGAGTGAAGAGAGAAACTACAGAAATATTGGTGATCTTGTTACGAAACTTAACATATATGCAGAAGGAAAAGTTTGAAATTTGCCTTAATGATTTATTCTGACTACTTGTAGGGATAAGGGTGTTGTTGTTGTTGTTGTTGTTGTTTGAGATGAGGTCTTAATTTTTTGCCCAGGCTGGAATGCAGTGGTGTGATCACGGCTCACTACAACCTCGAACTCCTGGCCCCAAGCGGGAATGCCTCAGCCTCCCAAGTAGCTGGGACTTGGGGTGCACCACCATGCCTGACGAATTTTTTTAGTTTTTGTAGAGATAAGGCCTTGCTTTGTTGTCTAGGCTGGCCTCAAGCAATCCTCCCATGTCGGCCTCCCAAAGTACTGGGATTACGGGCTGAAACCACCATGCTGGGCTGTGATAGGGTCTTTTTAAGCATCAATTACTTCACTTAGGCTTTGTTTATTTTTTCCCCTTATAATCTAAGTAAGACCTGGGAATGCCAAGCCACCCTCAAAAAGTAGCTTCTCTTCAAAGGGAAAAAATCTTCAAAGGGATTTTCACCTTCTCACTCCTTGCACTGCACACTCACGATTTTTTTTTTTTTTTTTTTTTTGAGACGGAATCTCGCTCTGTCGCCCAGGCTGGAGTGCAGTGGTGCGATCTCGGCTCACTGCAAGCTCCGTCCCCCAGGTTCACGCCATTCTCCTGCCTCAGCCTCCCAAGTAGCTGGGACTACAGCCGCCCATCACCATGCCGGGCTAATTTTTTGTATTTTTTAGTAGAGACGGGGTTTCACCGTGTTGGCCAGGATGGTCTCGATCTCCTGACCTCATGATCCGCCCGCCTCGGCCTCCCAAACTGCTGGGATTACAGGCGTGAGCCACTGTGCCTGGCCCACGCTCACTATTAGGCCAAATGCTGCCGTGGTTCTTTCCTCCTCTCCTCTTCTCTTACATCCCCAAACTCACCTGTAGTTGAAGTTCTTTTCCTTTCATTCATGCATTTGTTCATTCAACAAAAATGCATCAAATGCAAGCTCTGTACCAGTTCTATCAGAGGCAGCAGCAACACAAAAGCGGACACCGTCAGCCTCATGCAGGAGACAGACAAGGAACCTGTGACAACAATATCTGCAGTGGGCAAGGGCTAATACGGAAGAGAGGGTACACAAAAAACACTATGCGAGTTCCGAGTGCCGAGTGTGTCATCCTGTCTGGGGGTCCAGGAAATCCCCACAGAGGACTGATGTGTCAGCTGAGCCCAAGTAGATTACAGCTGGCCTTCGTATTCATGGGTTTCACATTCTCAGATTCAACCAACTGTGGATAAGACCTGTGGATACGGAGGGTCCACTGCACCATACTGTTTTATAACAGTGACTTGGGCATCGCCGGATTTTGGTATACTTGGGGAATCCTGGAACCAAACCCCAGAGGATACAGAGCACCAACTGTAGTAAAATTCAGCCAGGTAGAGAATGGAGAGAAGAAGCTCCAAGCAGAGGAAATGCCTCTAGCCTTGCTGCAGGTGAATCAGTCCTTTTATCTTTAAGAATCATTTTGCCAGCCAGGCGCGGTGGCTCACGCCTGTAATCCCAGCACTTTAGGAGGTCGAGGCAGGCAGATCATGAGGTCAGGAGACCGAGACCATCCTGGCCAACATGGTGAAACCCCGCCTCTACTAAAATTACGTAAATTAGCTGGGCGTAGTGGCGTGTGCCTGTAATCCCAGCTACTCAGGAGGCTGAGGCAGGGGAATTGCTTGAACCAGGGAGTTGGAGGTTGCAGTGAGTCGACATTGTGCCACTGCATTCCAGCCTGGTGACAGAGCAAGATTCCTTCTCAAAAAAAAAAAAAAAAAAAAAGAATCATTTTGCCATCTTTGTCCATCATTTTGACCACATCACCCATTCATTTATTTGTTTATCCATCACACAAATACTTACTTCTACCAGAAACTCTTCTAGGCACTGGAGATACGGCAGGGAACGCAGAGCTCCCATCCTAGTGCACCCTCAGGTAAACACGGTGTCTCACTGCAGGCTCTGTCTCAAAGCTTTGCACGAGGCCATGCTCATCTTTTTCTTCAATTATTTGATATCGCAAGCTGACTGTCCACAACAACTCCCCAATCCCTTAGGCTGATTGTGCAACATCTCACCTTGCTTACTTATTTATTTCTTTTCTTTTTTTCCTCTTTTTTTTTGAAATGAAATTTCACTCTATCACCCTGGATAGAGTGAAGTGCAGTGGCGTGATCTCACTCACTGCAACCTCCACCTCCCAGGTCTGAGCAATTTTCCTGCCTCAGCCTCCCGAGCAGCTGGGATTATAGGCACCCACCACCACGCCCGGCTAATTTTTGTATTTTTAGGAGAGACAGGGCTCACTGCAACCTCCACCTCCCAGGTCTAAGCAATTCTCCCCCCTCAGCCTCCTGAGTAGCTAGGATTACAGGCACTCACCACCACACCCGGCTAATTTTTGCGTTTTTAGTAGAGACAGGATTTCACCGTGTTGGCCAGGCTGTTAACTCCTGACCTCAAGTGACCCACCCACCTCAGCCTCCCAAAGTGCTAGGATTACAGGCATGAGCCTCTGTGCCCAGTGTATTTACTTATTTCATTTAAAAAATCATTCCCTGTTTATCCTAACGCTGGAATCACCAGCACTGATAATTCTGCTGTTTTCTCTTTAAACCATAAACACCTCAAGATCAATGATCACATTGAACTCAGTATGTATGTGACTAAAATAAGGCCTTATGATAGAAAAACATACTCAGGCCAGGTGCAGTGGCTCAGACTATAATCCCAGCACTTTCAGAAGTGGAGGCAGGTGGATCATCTGAGGTCAGGAGTTTGAGATGAGCCTGGTCAACATGGCGAAACCCTGACTCTACTAAAAATACAAAAATTAGCTGGGCATGGTGGCGCATGCCTGTAGTCCCAGCTACTCGGGATGCTGAGGTAGGAGAATAGCTTGAGCCCTGGAGGCGGAGGTTGCAGTGAGCTGAGATCACACCACTGCACTACAGCCTGGGCAGCAGAGCGAGACCCCAGCTCAAAAAAAAAAAAAAAAGAGAAACATACTCAATTTGAGCAATAATAAAGTTTTTCTTTCTGAAGACCTTCAGAAATATCAAGAACACCTATAGTGAGCCTCAAATGCAGTATGGGAAGAGTGTTATCTTTGAACCACCCAACCTTGGGTGTGAGTCCTGGTCCCACAGTGGACTGGCCATGGGGTCTTGAGCAGGTCCTCTACAAGCCTATTTTTTTTTTTTTTTTTGAGACAGAGTTTCATTCTTGTTACCCAGACTGGAGTGCAATGGCGTGATCTCGGCTCAACGCAACCTCTGCCTCCTGGGTCCTGGTTCAAGCAGTTCTCCTGCCTCAGCCTCCTGAGTAGCTGGGATTACAGGAACACACCACCATGCCCAGCTAATTTTTGTATTTTTAGTAGAGACGGGGTTTCACCATGTTGGCCAGGCTGGTCTCGAACTCCTGACCTCGTGATCCGCCCGCCTCGGCCTCCCAAAGTTCTGGGATTACAGGCATGAACCACCACACCCAGCCCAAGTCTAATTTTTTTATCATCTGAAAAGTCAGGGTAATGATCTCCATATTGCAGAGCTGCTATATCAGCAATGATAGATGTCAAATTCCTGGCCCAGGATAGGGGCCAATCCCTGGTAGTTTTTTGCAGACAACACTCAAGTCAGTAAGAAGCTCTGGTTGCTGGAGATCGGGTAGGAGAGGAGACTGAAGCTCTTGTTGGGATTCAACTGATCTAGAAGCTGCACTTATCTCTAGTGTACCTACTGTTCACTTTCATGAACTACTGAGCAGAACAGACGGTCCAGGAAATTCTACATGCCCTCTGCCTAGATTCTGGGTCTTGCTGCTCAATCATGTATCTGTTGACTTTTGTTGGGGGCTTTCACCTTTAGGAGCAGCGCTCTTGATATGGAAAACTTCAGAACGGAAGTAAATGTCCTCCCAGGAGCAAAGGTGCAGTTCGAACTTCACTACCAGGAGGTGAAGTGGAGGAAGCTGGGCTCCTATGAGCACAGGATCTATCTGCAACCTGGACGGCTGGCCAAACACTTAGAGGTAAGCCTGGATCTGTAGGGTGGGCAGTGACACTGTCCTTTTATAGTCTCTGACCCTGATTTATACTTTCTGCTTGTCACTAGCACTTGTGGTGTTGGATGCCACTCAACTCTGCAAGACAGTGGGATGTATTGAAAAGATGGTGGGTTTGGAGTCAGCCACACCACTTCCTTACGGCTCGCGGTCTCCTTAGCAGCCGTATTATGGTGGTTTCTGAGGTCTGCTATAACAAGTTACAGCAAACGCCACAGCTTAACACAACAGAAATTGATTCTCTCATGGAAGTCTGAAGTCAAGGTGTCTGCAGAGCTGCACTCTCTCTCTCTGGAGGCTCCAGGGGAGAGCCCGTTCCTTGCTTCTCCTGCTGTCTGGCAGCTGCCAGCCTTCCTTGACTTGTGGCCTTGTAGTCAGATCACTCCAATCTCTTCTTCCACGGTCGCATCCTCTCCTCCTCCAAGCATCTTAAATGCCCCTCTGCCTTTCTCTCACAAGAACACCTATTAGATTTGGGGTCCACCAGGTAGTACAGGATGATCTCAACTCAAGATCCTTAATTGCATCTGCAAGGACTCTTTTTCCAGATACATCTACATTCACAGGTTCCAGAGGTTGGGCGCATCTTTAGGGGGGGGAGGCCACCATTCAACCCAAGACACTAATCTTCAAGGACCAGCTATCCTGAGTCTTCGCTGTCTCATCTATGAAAAGAGTACTGTAACAGACTTTTGTTTCTCAGTTATTTTTTTTTTAACTTTTAAGTTCAGGGTCATATGTGCAGGTTTGTTACACAGGTAAATTCCATGTCACAGGGGTTGGGTGTACAGATGATTTCACCACCCAGGTAATGAGCATAGTACCTGATAGGTAGTTTTCTGATCCTTTCTCTCCTCCCTCCCTCACCCTTGAGTAGGCCCTGGTGTCAACTGTTCCTTTCTTTGTGTCCATGTGTACTCAATGTTTAGCTCCTGCTTAGAAGTGAGAATGTGCAGTACTTGGTTTCCTGTTCCTGTAATATGTGGCCAATGACAGAAGCTTGATGAAGGTTAAGTGAATTGTCTTCCCTGCCACCCCAGCCATCATCACCGCAGGGGAGCAGTGCCTCGGTCATCCACTGCATTACTATCCATCTGAACTCACCTCTGCTGTCATCTTCATCTCTTGCTATAAAGACTAAACTGCTCTTTTCTTTGCTCAAATCTTTGTGACATCCTATGACTGTTTAGTGTAAGAGGCAGAGCTAGGCAAGAGGAAACCTAAGAGAGTACAGAGGCCAACATGCCCCTCCCCCGGCAGATGGGAGAGTGAAGCAGACAGGTTGTGAATTGCCCGGAGACACGGGAGATGAAAGGGAATGAATTAATCACGATGAAACTTTAATTCCCATTTGAAAAGCTGCTCGTGGGATCAATAATGCCCACTGTTTGGCATCAGTTCACTATCAGAGTCTATGCTGTTGAGTTCTTTTCTGGGCCACTCCTAGCACATACCGTGCTTTTGCGTGAATTGAAAAAAGATGCCCGTCCTTCAGGCAAATGCAGCGCCATCCAGGGCACGTGACTTGGCCAAGATGCTCTGTACAATTAAGTGTGTTGTTGGACATTTTTCCAGTACTGATGATGGATGAGTGTCAGTAACCCACATTCTCTTCCTCAATGCCATGAATCCCGTGGTAAATAATTTGAAGCAATGGTTAGATGTGATTAGCATCTAAGCCTAGGAGGAGACAATCACTGAGACTGTTGATAATAACAATATTAATAAAAACTGAGTGACAGCCTGGGCAGCACAGCAATACCTCACCTCTACTGAAAATAAATAAATAAATTAGCCAGGCATGGTGGTGCTCCCCTGTAGTCCCACCCACTTGGGAGGCTGAGGCAGGAGGATAATTTGAGCCTAAAAAATCGAGGCTGCAGTTAGCTATGATCATGCCACTGCACTCCAGGCTGGATGGCAAAATGAGACCCTGTCTCAAAAAAAAAAAAAAAAAGAAAAGAAAAGAAAAGAAAAAATAGCAGCTAAGTAACTCAGAAACAGAAAATCAAATACCACAGGTTCTCACTTATAAGAGAGAGCTGAATAATGTGTACATGGGGACATAGGGTGTGGAATGATAGACATTGGAGGCTCGAAAATGTGGGAGGGTGGGAGTGGGGAGACTTGGGAGAAGTGTGGGAGGGTGGGAGTGGGGAGACTTGGGAGAAGTGTGGGAGGGTGGGAGTGGGGTGAGGGATGAGAAATTACTCAACGGGTACAAGGTACATTACTTGGGTGGTAGTTGCACTAAAAGCCTGGGCTTCATCCCTGTGCAATATATTCATGTAACCAAACTGCATTTGTACTCCTTAAATTTATACAAATTTTTCAAAATAAATACACAAAAATATAAACAAACAAATCATAGAATTAAATTAAAAAAAGAAAAAAATGGCAGCTATGACTGTGGTTTGGTCAAGAATCACCAAAGGGGATTTCCCTAGATGAGGTCTGTTCAAAGCAAGAAGACAGAGAAGAAATAAAACAACCCAAGATTTGGGGAAAATGGTCTACTTTTGACAGGTCTACAGAGTAGATGCAGTGCTATTTAACAATGAGGGAAAAAAAAGAAGGAATTCTTTTTTTCCCTAACAATGCAAATGCTCTTATAAATAAAAAGACTCGAATAGAATGAGGAAGGGAGTCGACTCCTGGGGGAGTGAGGCAGCAGAAGGAGAGCTCTGAGTCGACAGAAGGGGGTTAAGCCTCCGTGGTGAGATGAATCCCATCGCAGGAACTTGCAGATCCTGCAGGAGAGATCGTGGAGTCATGCCCGGGAAACCTGCAGAGGAGAAAAGCATCAGAGGACTTAGTTGTAATTTTACTTCTTGCTTAAAAAGACTTTAAAGACTTTTAATGCTTTGGGTAATTTTCTCTTGCATCTCTAGGTAGATGTGCGGGTTATCGAACCACAGGGACTGAGATTTCTTCATGTTCCCAACACATTTGAAGGCCATTTCGATGGTGTTCCGGTCATTTCTAAAGGACAACAGAAGGTACCCTGAGCCCTGCGTGTTGCCAGGCATTCACAGGGCCTCTGGATTGTGGGTTCTGTTCTCCTTCTGTGCTCTGGAGAAGAGAAAAGCAGGCTGGTGTTGAGGACACTGTTGAAGAAATGGGGTTCCCCAAGTAGAGCCTAGGGCCTCCCCAGGATACACAGAACAACACTCCCAGTGCTTTCCTTCCATTTTGACCAGAGATTGTCCCTTTTTGAGTCTCATTTCCCCCTCAGTCACCTGCTTAACCAGTAGCTAAAGGACAGCTTTCACATCCTATATGGCAGATTTTCATTCACTAACCATAGCAAGACATGTTCAGCTCTCTGCCTCAATGACCAGCGATAACCAACTATGACTCCTGTAAGGGGAAACTCCTCTAAGAGCATTAAAACGTTTCACAAACTCTTTCCAAAGCACATAGTCAGCCCTTCTACAGGGGATGAAGGAAATTCTTCGGCTTTCTTCTAAAAAGGTCTGAAACCTTGCAAACAGCATGGCAGCCTAGAGATGCTCCCTGCAAAAGCCCTGGCATGTCCTTCCCATCAGGGTGGGTCCACCGATATCGCGGGGATTCAGAACGTCCATTGGGCAGCTCCTCTTCCCTGTGTGCTGGAGAAGGGGCAGCGCCAAGCACTGGGAAGGGGCTAGAGGCAGAGGCTCTGATGTCACCGTTCTTTCTAGGCGCACGTCTCCTTCAAGCCCACAGTAGCACAGCAGAGAATATGCCCTAGCTGCCGGGAGACTGCGGTAGATGGGGAACTGGTGGTGCTGTATGACGTGAAAAGAGAAGAGAAGGCTGGTGAACTGGAGGTGAGTGCACACCGGCTCTGGTTCTACTGCCAAGCTCTTGCCAAAGAGCTGCTCCTTTTTGAACAAACTCCCAGGCCTATGGGTGGTTTCTAGCTGCCAGGGCAAGTGTTTCTAGCTGCAGAGAAGGGACTAAAATCATATTCTTTGAATATACCGCTAAGCATTATCTTTTATGTATTAAAAACTAAATGAATAGGGTCTCATGCTCTTGTCCCAGGAGGGCATTCCTGGGCCTCATGTGAAGAACAATGGAATAATTACAGAACAGGAATTTTAAATAGGCTCCCAAGGCCATTTGCAATTAGACAATCAAAGAAAGCACAGAGATTACGGGGTGAGGAGGAAGGCGCATCCACAGCCTAGAAAGATCAAGAGCCAGCGGTGAATTTCAAGGCCAAGGTTTATCATGAAGTTTCTTGAAAAGTTTCCTTTCCCCTTCAGTCATGTCCCAGACGTGTGTCTTCCTTTCTTTGTACTAAGGTGAGGACTCTTAGAACGTACGCAAAACTCCAAGAGTCTCTCTAGGGACAGCAAGCGGAGCACACACCCTGTACCTGGATGCTGTAGTTTCCTGGAAAGAGGCAGCCAAAGGGCAGAGGAAAGAGAATTAGGTGAGCCAGTCATCAAGCCTGCAGCAGAAGACAAAGAGGATGGTCAGGAGTCCAGCTGGGGCAGCCTCTCATTAACTTCAAGAAAAATCCAAATTTTCTAAAGTGGCCCATACACGTCCTTTGTGATCTGTCTTGCTGATTCTCCAACTAGTTCCCTGAATTCTTGGATTCTACGGCCCCATCTTGCTGAACCACATATGGAGCCCCAAATATGCCATGTTTTCTCATCTTTGGGGCTGCGCTGTCTGGAACTCTCTTCCCCATTCCCCACTATCTCAACCTGGCCCAGCTCTCAAGAGAGCTTCTGAGTCTGAGCTCATCCTTAGGTCCCAGTGGAGATGCTGCTTCCTAGAGAACTGTCCCCTGCGTGCGCATTAGATGCACAAGGGGCTCTTGCCGAGCCCTTTACTTCCTAATCATGGTGTTGAACACACCACGCTGCACATTGCCTCCACTTACCCTTATCCTCTGCTGGCTGGGAGCCTCCTGACGGGGGGTGCTCTGCCTGATTCACCGCTGGTTAGCAGGGCGCCTGGAACAGGGGCTCTCTGTAAAGACTGAGTGATGTGGAGTGGAGTGGAGTGGAGTGAAGTGGCGTGGAGTGGAGTGGCATGGAGTGGAGCGGAGTGGCATGGAGTGGTGTGGAGTGAAGTGGCGTGGAGTGGAGTGGCGTGAAGTGGGGTGGAGTGGAGTGGCGTGCAGTGGAGTGGGGTGAAGTGAAGTGGCATGGAGTGGAGTGGAGCAGCGTGGCGTGGAGTGGAGTAGAATGGAGTGGCATGGTGTGGTGTGGAGCGGAGTGCCCTGGCATGGCGTGGAGTGGCGTGGCGTGGAGTGGAGTGAAGTGGCGTGGAGTGGTGTGACGTGGAGTGGAGTGGCATGGTGTGGAGAGGAGTCAAGTGGAGTGGAGCGGTGTGGAGTGAAGCAGCGTGGAGTGGAGTGGAGCGGAATGTTCTGCTAGGAAGGTCTTGACCCTCACAGGAGAGGAGGTGGGGGAACAGGCAGGAAAATGTGGAGGCAAATGCACATCAAGCTCCGCCTCCTCCTCCCTGTAGACCCCTCTCTTCTCTGAGTCCCCAGGTCCCCATCTTCCTGCCTTCTAAACACGAATCATGATTTGACTCACAAATACGTTCTATTTTTCAGGCGTTTAATGGATATTTTGTCCACTTCTTTGCTCCTGACAACCTGGACCCAATTCCCAAAAACATCCTCTTTGTCATCGATGTGAGTGGCTCCATGTGGGGAGTTAAAATGAAACAAGTAAGTACCCCCTTGTTTGCAGTGGTTGGGGGGATTCCCTATCTTCTTTGATCCCCTCCTAAAAATGCAATCATTCTATCCCTCCTCCCTGCTTAGGGCTGAAGCTCAGGGACTGTGGTTACAGACTGCCGGTGTCAACTCTTCCTAAAATTTTGCGATTATTGCATTTCACAGGACATACACATCCGCCTTCTAATCATTCCTCTAGTGTAAAATTCCCTTCCTTCTCTTCTTCCTCTTTCCTGTTTCCTCTTCCTTCTCTTCCTCTTTTCCACTCTCTATCCAATATTTCCTTGAAAAACTGTCTCAAAACTCACCTCTTTGAAAAACAGAATCTCTATATAACCTCTTCTTTCAAGGATCAGTCACATTCTTTTTGCTCTTCTACATGTTTTATTATAATATCTTGTCATTGTCCACATATGACTATTGATTCAATATATACATATTATTTCTAATTATATGGTAATTGCTTGACAGCAGCTATCCATCTTATGTTTTCCAGCTCAGAGCTCAATATAGGCTTACTTAGTGATAAGTGAGATGTACAGATGCAATACTAAAGACCAAACAAGGAAATGATTTAACTTACCCATCAATCCATCCATCCATTCAACCAAGTTGAACAACCAACTAACCATTCATAGGGCAACTATTTTTGACCACCCAAGAGTTCACTACTACCCTAAGATCTGTAAGGAACCTAAAAGAAGTCCCTGTCGGCCAGGCACAGTGGCTCATGCCTGTAATCCCAGTACTTTGGGAGGCCGAGGCAGGTGGATCACCTGAGGTTGGGAGTTTGAGACCAGCCTGACCAACATGGAGAAACCCTGTCTCTACTAAAAATACAAAATTAGCCAGGTGTGGTGGTGCATGCCTGTAATCCCAGCTACTCGGGAGGCTGAGGCAGGAGAATTGCTTGAACCCAGGAAGCGGGGGTTGCAGCGAGCAGAGATCGCGCCATAGCACTCCAGCCTGGGCAACAAGAGCGAAACTCCATCTCAAAAAAAGAAAAAAAAAAAAAAAAAAAGAAGAGGAAGAAGACGAAGACGAAGAAGAGGAAAAAGAAGACCCTGCCTTTCACAGACCCTGCCTGCCTGGGTCTGTACTCCCAGGCAGGGTTTCTCAGCAGTGGGACTATTGATATTTTGGATGGGGTCATTCCTTGTTGTAGGAGGGCTGTCTGGTGCATTGCAGGATACTTAGCAGCATGGTCTATGGTCTATTTGCTAAATTTTGGTAGCACAACCTCCCCTGCATCATAACAATCAAATATAATGTCAGACATTGCCAAATGTCCGCTGAGGGGTATAATTGCCTCTGGTTGAGAAACATTGCTCTAATACAACAGTTTATTCACTGCTTCCTTCCTTCCATCACTCATTCATTTAACAAATATTTACAAAGCACCTACTATGTGTCATACACTTAGTTCATCTATGAGCAAAACAGACCCAAAGCTTAAAAACAGAAACCAAACAAAAAACAGAAAAAAAACGGATGCCTACCCTCTGGGTGCTTATGAAACTTACATCTGAGGGATAGGGGACAGAGAATAAACAATACACATGCAAGGACAAATGTACAAGTACGTTCAATGGCAGCATTTTGATAAAAGTTTTTTTAAAAAATAAAAGAAGCATATGTTAAAAACCAAGAATGGCAATTGCAGGGGGATGCAATTTTAAATAGGCTTGTCATCTAAATAGGTGGTTTCCTGGAGAAGACCTCTGAGGAGACCCTGAGAAGGTGAAGGGAGAGTTGTGCAGATATCTAAGGGAATTAAATGCAATGAACAGCTCATGCAACAGTTCTAAGTCGAAAGTGTGCAAAGAACAGAGAGAGATGCCAGTAGAGAGGGGCAGTGGGAGATGAGATCTGAGAAGTGAGAGGCAAGGTGGCTCATGGAACGCCTGTGCCGTCATGATCAGAGCTGGATTCTGGAATCTGTTTTCAAGGTAGAGTAAACAGTATATCCTGAAGGGCTAGCTGTGAGGCAAGGGAAGAAAAGAGAAGTGAAAGATGCCCCAGGACTTAGCCTGAGTGACTAGAAGGATGAAGTGGCCATCCATGAGTTGACAAAGACAGAGATGTAATCAGACATTGCAGGGAATGTCCCAGTTTGGTTTTGGATGCAAAGTCTGAGATGTCTGTTAAGTACCCACGTTGGCCATGGAAGCGTGGTGTTCAAAAGTGAGATGTGGAGACACACAGTTAGGACTCCACAGCATATAGAAGGTACTGGCAGCATTGGGACTAGGTGAGAATGCCAAGGAGTAGATGGACAAGGGAGCCAAGATCAGACAACAGAGCATTCCAATATTGGGAATTTGGGAAGAAGAGGATAATTGGTGATAGAGACTAATGAAAACAATTAGTAAGTGGGGGAGAAAAATCAAGAGAGAATGAGGCCCTGGAAGACAATTGAGGAATTTGTGTTCAGGAGGGAGATGGGAGCACTTGCCGGTGCATGAGAAATGAAGATGGACCTTTGGATTTAGTGACATTAGCATCATTGGTGACCTTGACAAGGGCAGTTTCAGTAGAGTGACAGGGATGAAAACCCAAAAGGATTGGGCTTATGAGAGAATAGGAAGAGAAGATTTGGAGACAGTGTGTTTAGACAATTCCTCAAGGAATCTTATTGCAGAAGAAAGCTGAGAAATGAAGAAAGTGGATGCACATGAGGTTTGTAGAAGGGTGAGAAATAACATGTTTTTGTTGATGGAAATGTACCAATAGAATAGGGAAATTGAAGAGGCAAAGGACAATTGCTGGAGCCATGATCTTTAGTCAAAGAGAGGGGATGAAATCGTTCATGAATAGATGGGTTTGCATTAGATAGAAATACTGCTAGTTGTTCTTTATTATCAGGTAGGAAAGAAAAATGTATGGGTACAAATATTGCTGGTTGGGATTTTATGGTAGTGGGAGTCTGTGGGGATGTTCTTCTGTCTGCTGCAGTTTCTCAGTGGAGTTGGAATCAAAATCATCACACGTAAGCTAGAGAAAGAGGGTGATGGTGGTGGTTTAAAGAGAAAGATGAGGAAATAGTTTAAGAGACTGGGTGAGTAGATGGACTTGAGAAATGTATTTTATTTCCAGGCATCATAAAGGTGGCACTCGAAGTTTGTGATCCTTAACATAAAGACTAGTCAAACTGGTTGTGCATAGCAAAATAGATAGTAAAATTATCAAAAAGCCAACAGTACATGCCCAGAATAAATAAGGGGCAGGTCTGCATTGACTGAGGTGGGCTCGAGAGGTTTTCTGGAAGAAGTTTAGCTTGAGAAGAACTTGAAAGATGACCAGGATCAATGATTGGTCTTCCTAGTTCCTCTGAGGCTCAGATTTTCTGTAATGGGACCTGTCTTTATTCTCTATTGAAATAGACTGTGGAAGCAATGAAGACCATATTGGATGACCTCAGAGCAGAAGACCATTTCTCTGTGATTGATTTCAACCAGAACATTCGAACTTGGAGAAATGATTTAATTTCAGCTACAAAAACACAGGTTGCAGATGCCAAGAGGTATATTGAGAAAATCCAGCCCAGTGGAGGTGAGTGTGTTGGGCTAAAGCCCAAGGAGACACTTCCTCTGGGTTCAAATCATGATTCACTTAAGAAGCATTATTCCCATCACAGTGGTCTTTCCCCAGCATTCGAGGGCCTATCTTAAATAATACATTTATTGGTAATGGATGAATGCTAAGTTTGTAGTGAAAGTAGAATTTGTGACAGCCCACATAAGCTTTGAACCGTTTTAATGTCTCTCAGAAAAAGGTTCAGTGACACTGGCCTTCTTTATTGCCTGCATAAAGCATAAAATGTTACTATCTTCAGAGTATCTTGGCAAGGCTGATTTGGATACTTTAATCTGGTGTTTAACAAGCTAACAGTCTGTGCTTTGAAAGGGCTAGTTCATCTCTAAGGGGATAGTTTATTTCAAAGTGAATATTTCACTGCACTGGGGGACCACCAGCTTGAGCACAGTTTGTGTCACTCAGAAAGCAATGAAATGATTTTGGCATGGAATAAGTGATGGATAAGTGATCAGCCGACATACGAGTCTGAATCCAGGATGGGATTTTCTGCGTGTGGCGAGAACGCATACCCAACGTTTCATTATGCTACTTCAACAGGCACAAACATCAACGAAGCACTCCTACGGGCAATCTTCATTTTGAATGAAGCCAATAACTTGGGACTGTTAGACCCCAACTCCGTCTCGCTGATCATTTTGGTTTCTGATGGAGATCCAACAGTGGGCAAGTGTCACTTCAACCTTCTCACGACAAACACTTTCACTGTTGTTTCTTGGAATGGTGGTTTGCCTAAAAGGGGAACTCTAATGGCATTTGCCTGAGTTTCTAGAACATTTTAAACCCATGCTTCCTAAAGGAGGTCTTCTGATCCTGCAGCCCTCACCCCTTAAGCTACTGCTCAGACACTTTCAGCAAGGGCGCTCTTGAATGCCTCAGTTCCACCTCCACAATATGCAGAAATCTGAGTCTGAATTTTAATAGTGTGTTGTGAGGATTGCTGATGCATTCTAGGGAAATGCATCTATTTCCTCAACTTGAGGTATGTGAAGATGGTGTATGGGGGTGGTGAATGATGAGTATTGATCCCAGATCTCCCAGCAGTACCTTTGGAGGCCACAGTAGCATATTCCCTATTATTCTCCACACTTCTCCCAGTTGCACCTGGAGAAATGACTGCTCTCTGACACAACCTTGAAGTTAAACATTTTTCTTTCTACAAAATGGGCAGCAACATCTCCCTACTTCCATTATTTATTTTTATTTTTGTTACATTAGTTTATTTTATTTATTTTTGAAGACAGGGTCTTGCTCTGTCACCCAGGAGGGAGTGCAGTGGAGCACACACAGCTCACTGCAGCCTCAACCTCCCATGCTCAAGTGATCCTCCTACCTCAGCCTCCTGAGTAGCTGGGACTACAGGTGTGCACCACCACACTCAGCTAATTTCTTTTTTTTCTTTCTTTTTTTTTTGGAGAGACGAAGTCTCACTATGTTGCTCAGGCTGATCTCAAAATCCTGGGCTCAAGCAGTCCTCCCACCTTGGACTCCCAAAATGTTGAGATTACAGGTGTGAGCCACTGTGCCAAGCTATCTTTGTTTTACTTGTGTCTTTATTCTGGCCACTGTAAGTAATAGCAAATGCCAGATTGTGTTGCCTGAGTGTGCTGTCGTACAGACTAGGACTGAGTCTAACACGTCCTGACACAGCCAAGCAGAATGAAAATGCATGAGGCAAAAACAATGGCAGTCAGAGCTTTAGAAAGCCAGAGAGCAACCATCTTATTAATATCGAGACTAGAATGAGCCAGTGTTATGTATTTGTTGTAGAACCAATGTTTTCTCCCTCAGATCAGATTATTTTCAAAATTCAAGTTTTGAATGAAATCATAAGGTGGAAAAGGAAATACAGTTTAAAATATTAAACTTGCCAGGCATGGTGGCTCACACCTGTAATCCCAGCACTTTGGGAGGCTGAGGTGGGTGGATCACCTGAGGTCAGGAATTCAAGACCAGCGTGGCCAATATGGCGAAACCCCATCTCTACTAAAAATACAAAATTAGCCTGACAGGGCGGCGTGTGCCTGTAATCCCAGCTATTCGGGAGGCTGAGACAGGAGAATCACTTGAACCCAGGAGGCGGAGGTTGCAGTGAGCTGAGATCGTGCCACTGCACTCCAGCCTGGGCAACAAAGTGAGACTCTGTCTCAAAAAAAAAAAAAAAAATTAAACCATAATTTGGTTTAATTGTGGTTTCTCACTCCTGTTTCTCAACCATTCAGTTCCTGTCCCTGGAATCAGTCACTGGTTACCAGTTTCTTGTGTATCTTTCCACAAATAGTTTATGCATGCCTGTATACTATATATACATGTTTGCACACATGTATGTGTATATGCATACATACACATACATACATTTATACATGCATGCATGCAAATGCATCCTATGTACCCTGATATTTACCTTGGTTTTTTTTTTCTCCTCTAAACATGCCCTTGAGATTGTCTGGTATACATACATAAGGAGTTTCCATGTCCTTTTTAATAACTGCATAGTATCTCACGGTTTGAATGTATCATCATCTAACCAAGTGCCCTCATTGGTGCATATTTATGTTGTTTCCAATATGTTGCTAATTCCCAAATAATGTTGCTATGCAACACAACCCACACTTCATTTCAACATGTATGAGTGCATCTCTAAGAAAAACTAGAAATTGAGTTACTGGGTCAAAAGGGAAATGCAGTTTTAATCTGGACACACTTTACTAAACTGCCCTCCCTGGATTTTCCAGAAAATTTATGATATTGCTTCTTCATTCCTTTCCTTTCGGACATCACCAACTTTAGGTGAATTAAAACTGTCAAAAATTCAGAAAAACGTTAAGGAGAACATCCAAGACAATATCTCCTTGTTCAGTTTGGGCATGGGATTTGATGTGGACTTTGATTTTTTGAAGAGACTGTCCAATGAAAACCATGGAATTGCACAAAGGATTTATGGAAACCAGGACACGTCTTCCCAGCTTAAGGTAACATTTTCTTCTGTTCTTTTTTATTCTTCACTGGAAATCATTTAACTACCCATATCTGATGCAGGTATGATGCATAACTGAACTTAACTCAAAATGGTCATGATCTCAGCCATATTTGGTTGCAAGGATCAGGGAAGTGCCCAGTTCCTTTCTCACATGTTTCCCCCCACCCTCATATTTCTGCAGTAACAGTGAGGTATGAGGCAGATGGGTGTTAGGAACAGCTTTCCTACCCCCTGAACAAAAAGGTCTTCTGAGCGTCATCAAAGCTCCTTGTAGCTCTCCTGCCCCACCAGCAATTGGTCTTCTTATCATCATGGCCAACTGTTTTCTCTTTAACGTGCATTGGCATCTTGGTATCAATTTTTCACAATGTAAATTTTCTTAAGTATTAAGATACAGGCTGAGTGTGGTGGCTCATGCCTGTAATCCCAGCTCTTTGGAGGCCAAGGTGGGAGGATCACTTGAGCCCAGAGGTTTAAGGCCAGCTTGGGCAACATAGTGAGATCCATCTGTTCAACAGATAGTTTTTTTAATTAAAATACATATATTGAAAAGATACAAACTACTTGTTTGTTTTGATTAAATAGATGAGAAAATGATGTAGGGAAAGAACATGTTTTTCCCTGCTCTTTGTCAGTACCAGGCATCGTATTTAAACTTGGGAACAAGTAAGAGATAAGATTCTGATTTGGGGACTATTAACCCAGCTGACTTTTGTAAAAATTTAATTATTACTATTATTTTTTGAGACAGAGTCTTGCTTTGTCACCCAGGCTGGGTGACAAGTACGTTCAATGGCAGTGCAATGGTGTCGTGCAGTGGTTCAGGAGTGCAGTGCTGCGATCTCGGCTCACTGCAACCTCCGCCTCCTGGGTTCAGGCGATTCTCGCGCCTCAGTCTCCTGAGTAGCCAGGATTACAGGCATGTGCCACCATGCCTGGCTAATTTTTGTATTTTTAGAAGAGACAGGGTTTACCATGTTGGTGAGGCTGGTCTCAAACTCCTGAACTCAGGTGATCCGCCTGCCTTGGCCTCCCAAAGTGCTGGGATTACAGGTCAAGCCACCATGCCCGACCTCCTGCTGACTTTTAGCATAAGTTTGTCCAAGAGTTTTTCACGCTGACCGTAACAGAAAGGGAAAAAAATGCCAGGCTCTTAAACCAAAGGTAATGTTCTCAACAAGTCTTTGTCTTCTCTCTGTTTTTAATCTGATAATTACGAGCATTTTCCCTTGTCCCAAACGTCCTGTGTGAATAAATTAAGAGGTATCTGCTGATCCTTTGAAGAATCTCAGAGTAAAATGTTTTAGATCAGCTGGGCTTAATCCCTGTAATCCCAGCACTTTGGGAGGCCCAGGCAGGCAGATCACAAGACAGAAGTTCAAGACTAGCCTGGCCAAGATGGTGAAAACCCGTCTCTACTAAAAATACAAAAATTAGCCGGGCTTGGTGGCAGGTGCCCGTAATCCCAGCTACTTGGGGGGCTGAGGTGGGATAATTGCTTGAACTCAGGAGCCGCAGATTGCAGTGAGACGAGATCCCACCACTGCACTCCAGCCTGGGCAACAGAGTGAGACATCGTCTCAAAATAAATAAATAAATAAAATAAAATGCTTTAGATCTACAAAGCAGTAGGAACATAATTTCTCTCTCTCTCTCTCTGTGAATTGTAGAAATTCTACAACCAGGTCTCCACTCCATTGCTCCGGAATGTTCAGTTCAACTATCCCCATACATCAGTCACGGACGTCACTCAAAACAATTTCCATAACTACTTTGGAGGCTCAGAGATTGTGGTGGCAGGAAAATTTGACCCTGCTAAATTGGATCAAATAGAGAGCGTTATCACGGCGACTTCGGTACTTCCACTTATCTGCTTATTCTATCTACTAACTGACCCCCTAGATACAGTCCATCTTGAATGTCAGCTCTGCCTGCCTGGAATCATGGGTGTAGAACAGAAGCAATCAGTGATGGAGAAGGCATGAGAATATCTCTGCCATCTTCCCAGCTATTCCATAAATCCTGACCTTTTCACCCAAGCCCAATCCCAAGCACAGGAATGCATTTCCTTCCTCCGTAGGCTTTGCCTTCCATTTCTTTTTTATTCCCATTCATTCGCAGCAGGTACTAAAAATGTGAATCAATGAACTATAATTCTGTTACCCAGTGTCTCTCAACTGAACCTTCCATCATCTAGGCTAACACGCAGTTAGTCTTGGAGACCCTGGCCCAGATGGACGACTTGCAGGATTTTCTATCGAAAGACAAGCATGCAGATCCCGATTTCACCAGGAAACTGTGGGCCTATCTAACCATCAACCAACTGCTAGCTGAACGGTAAGAAGAGAAGAGTACCCACAGCACGAGATCTGCAAAACTGAAATGTCCATCATGAATATATGAAGTCATACACAAAAAGAGTTTGGAAGCCAGAAAGACAGCACATTAGCACAGGCTTGGATTATTACCTTCCACTAGTTCTGAACACTTTAGAGAAAGCTGGGTTCACTCTTTTTCTTCTTTATTGAGGTATAACATACAGTAAAGTATGCAAAATGCATTAATTTTTTAATTTTTATTTTATTTATTTATTTTTATTTTTTTTGAGGCAGAGTCTCGCTCTGTCTCCCAGGCTGGAGTGCAGTGACGCCATCTCAGCTCACTGCAAGCTCCGCCTCCCGGGTTCACACCATTCTCCTGCCTCAGCCTCCTGAGTAGCTGGGATTACTGGTGCCCGCCACCACGCCCAGCTAATTTTTTTGTATTTTAGTAGAGACGGGGTTTCACCATGTTAGCCAGGATGGTCTCGGTCTCCTGACCTCGTGATCCACCCGAGTGGGCCTCCCAAAGTGCTGGGATTACAGGCGTGAGCCACCGCACCCAGCCAAAATGCATTAATTTTAAGTGCACCATTCAATGGATTTTTATATCTATCATCCGTGTAATCACCACCCAGATCCAGATGTAGCTTCCCTTGTTCTCCCTCAACACCCACCCCCCTCCTCCATTGGAACCACTCTTTCAATGTCTGTGATCATCAGTTTTGCCTGATCCTAAATTTCGCATAATCATGCAATCTGTATTCCTCTGTTCCTGGCTTCTTTCACTCAATATGATGTTGGTGAGATTCATCCATGTTGCTTCATGTATCAGGCATGTATTTGCATTTACTGTCTCGATCTCCTGACCTCATGACCCGCCCGCCTCGGCTTCCTAATGTGCTGGGATTACAGGCATGAGCCACTGCACCCAGCCCTGCATTTACTCTTGAAAATGGCTTCTTGTCCAAAGAGAAATTGATGATTATTAACGATTATGGTGTTCCCTAAGGAAGGGCTCCCCTATGCTCATCTATGTCCCCTCTGGTTGCTTCATGTATCAGTAATTTATTTGCATTTACTCTTGAAAACGACTTCTTGGCCAAAGAGAATTTAATGATTATGTGATTATGATGTTCCCTAAGGAAGGGCTCCCCCATGCTCATCCATGGCCCCTCTGACTTCTCAGCTGAGCTGCATCTCAACTCTCCAACATGAAAACTATATCCTCAGAGCAATGGATGGTTGACCACCTGCATCAAAATTACACAGAGGTGTTTGATAAAAGTTCCCATTCCCAAGCCTCATTCCGTCTATAAGACAGGATTCTCAGGAATGTGGAACAGGGTCTAAGTGAGGCTGGGAAAATGAAATGCAGTTGTATGACTGAACTCGTAGAGAAAATCCCTGATGTCAATAAGGTTAGAAGAAATACGCAAGGCTGTAAACTATGACTGTGAAGTAAACGAGAAATAGCTCCCTCTCTGACAGAAGCACACTAGATGTATTTACAGGTATGTAGCAAACTGTTGCAGAAGTTAAATATTGATTTTAAAACATTTCCTATAAAAAGATCAGCAGTTGCTAAAGGTTGGGGAGTGGGAGATACGTGAGTAGGTGGAGCACAGAGCATTTTTATGGCAGTGAAAATACCCTATATGATACTCCAATGGTGGACACCTGTCATTATGCATTTAACCAAACCCATAGAATGTACAACACCAAGGGTCAGCCACGTTAACTGTGGACTCTGCGTGATAATGATGTGTCAACTTCTTCCATTGTAACAAATGCACCACTCTGATGTGGGATGGATGTTGATAGTGGGGAAGGCCGTGTATATGGGGGACCGTGTGTATGCAGTGGAGACATAGAAAATCTTGATACCTTCTGCATAATTTTACTGTGAACCTAAAACTGCTCTAAAATATAAAGTTTTAAAAAAATGCCTTGGGAGTCAGATGCATGGCTCATGCCTGTAATCCCAGCACTTTGGGAGGCCAAGGCGTGTGGATCGCTTGAGTCCAAGAGTTTGAGACCAGCCTGGGCAACATGGCAAAAGCCCATCTCTACAAAAAATACGAGAATTAGTAGGGTGTGGTGGCATGTGCCTGTAGTCTCAGCTACTCAGGAGGCTGAGGGAGGAGGATCTCTTGAGCCCAGGAGGTTGAGGCTGCAGAGAACCGTGATTGTGCCACTGCACTCCAGCCTGGGCAATAGGGCGAGACCTTGTCTCAAAAATAATAATGATAATAAATAAGTAAATAAATAAATAATGCCTTGGGACTTAGCCAGATAAAATACTCAGCTTCTCGAAGCCAGTGAGTTCTGTTTCCCGGTTACTTTGCGGCTCCGCCCCACCCCCAGGTTGGACCCCAGCAGTGGTGGGGTGCAGGGTCAGGGAGCTGACTTGCGCTCCCCCTCCAATGCAGCCATGCTCCATAACACCTCTACTTCTTGAATACAGAAGCCTGGCTCCTACAGCTGCCGCCAAGAGAAGAATTACAAGATCGATCCTGCAGATGTCTCTAGACCACCACATTGTGACTCCGCTGACCTCGCTGGTGATCGAGAACGAGGCTGGGGATGAGCGCATGCTGGCGGATGCCCCACCGCAGGATCCCTCCTGCTGCTCAGGTCAGGGCTGCACCTGTGGGGACAAGTGGCCAGGCAGCTCTCTTGCCCCGGGGGTGGGCGAAGTCCTAGTGCCTCCGCTCTCTCCCACCCCAGTCCACCTCTTGCTCCCAGCCCTGGGCCCTCCTGTGCCCAAGCTCTTCCTGCCAGCTGGGAGGAGGATGGATTATTGCTGTGGTCGTTGACCATTTTGCTCACAAGTTTCCCAAAGGAACTTTTGAAAACCTGCGTACCCCTTCCAACATTTTTGACATCAATATTTGAAATTTTTTATCTTAGCCTGGGCAACATAGCGAGACCCCATCTCTAAAGAAAAAATTTTTTTCATTAGCTGGGTGTGATGGTGGGTACCTGTAATCTCACCTGTTTGGAAAGCTGAGGCAGGAGGATCTCTCAAGCCCAGGAGGACCACTGCACTCCCGCCTGGGTGCCATCACATCTCACTGCAACCTCCAATTCCTGGACAACAAATACAATTTCTATATGCAACTAACATAATCATAGTATTTTATAAATATTGACCTTTTAAAATAAAACTGTCACATCACTGTTTTCTTTTTCTTTTCTTTTCTTTTTTTTTTTTTTTTTTTTTTGAGACAGAGTCTTGCTCTGTTGCCCAGGCTGGAGCACAATGGCACGATCTCAGCTCCCTGCAACCTCAGCCTCCCAGGTTCAAGCAATTCTCCTGCTTCAGCCTCCCAAGTAGCTGGGATTACAGGCATGTGCCACCACGCCCGGCTAATTTTTTGTATTTTAGTAGAGACGGGGTTTCACCATGTTGGCCAGGCTGGTCTCGAACTCCTGACCTCAGGCGATCCACCTGCCTTGGCCTCCCAAAGTGCTGGGGTTACAGGCGTGAACCACCGTGCATGACCATATCACTGTTTTCAATACATCTAATAAAACAGAATACTTAATTGGTTACTCACTATCATTCATTTTTAAAAAATACATAAGCAAATCCTATATTACAATTACTAGAACCTGGCCAGTCATGGTGGCTCATGCCTATAATCCCAGCACTTTGGGAGGCTGGAGTGGGTTAATTGCTTGAGCCTATGAATATGAGACCAGCCTGGTCAACATAGCAAAACCCCATCTTTAGAAAAAAATACTACAATTAGCCAGCCATGGTGGCACATGCCCATAGTCCCAAATACTCAGGAGGCTGAGGTGGGAGGATTGCTTGAGCCTGAAAGGCGAAGGTTGCAGTGAGCCAATCACACCACTGCACTCCAGCCTGAGTGACAGAATAAGACCTTGTCTCGAAAAAAATTATTGGAAGTTTTATATTATTCTTTTTTCTAGTTGAACTTGTATTTCCACTCCACTTGCCCAGCAGAACTATATCCTATTGTAATATATTTTTATGCTTATTTTAGTAATCACCTCACTTATCTATAAGAAAAAAGTTTATACATTTTAATTTTAATTAAGAATTTAATTTAAAAATCATAACCATAAGATTCTGAGTATTCAAAATTCTCTTCTGAACCTGGTCTGATTAATATTACTACTAGTAGCCAAGTGAGCAAAATAATATAAATAGATTATAAATTTGTTTACAAATAAGAAGTAAAACTGGAGTGGAAATAATCTATAATCTCTTACTGGGAAAAATGTGACTGTTTTTCATGTATTCATGGGTAAGTATTATTTACGAATGGATTGAAAGAGACAGGATTCGGCATCAATTCTACTTTTAAGAGAACTTGTACGGGCAGAAGTCCTGATAAATATTGGTTGGTATAGACAAGTGGATAGAAATGGCAAGTGTCTGGTTATATTCAGTTACTCGCTTATCTGAACTCTTTCATATTATATGCCAAAACATGCATACAGACCTAGCGTCCAAAAAATTTTGTATAATTTATCAGCTGACAATGTGAGCCCTTCTTCAATTTTGTTGAAAGCAAAGAATTGGAAGCCCTGTGGTTTGTACAAGCACTTGCTCCCAATCATTGGAATCAGGTTTCTTGCCCTACACCAGTATTCCAATGGATGTTTTGCTTCCTGGAGGACTCTGGGGGAGGGGAGTAGACAAGAACTGGCCTTCTGCTTGTAAACTAGGAGAAAAGGCTTTCTTTAGGAACGAGTCTGTGTCTAAACTGAGACTCTAGAAATTGCCTTTCAAACAGTCCATGCTCTCTGAGTCCTGCAGAAAGTATCCAGGCACCCCCGAGGGTGCACACACCCAGGGCTAGGAGACCTCAGGTTTATACGTCTCTTTCTTTTCTCTTTCTTGGGGACTGGTCCTGCCGAAACATATATACATATATGATATATACACACACGTGTATATATCATATATATATATAGACACGTATATATATATATAACAGATAACGTATAATCATATTATCTGTAATATATAATTATATATCTTATGTATTCTACATATTATATACTATGTATTCTATATAATATTATATATTATGTATTATATATAATATATATTATGTATTCTATATAATATTATATATTATATTCTATATTCTATATTATATTCCATATTCTATATTATATTCTATACAATATATTATATTCTATATTATATTCTATATAATACGTTATATTCTATATATTCTATATTATATTCTATATATTCTATATTATATTCTATATATTCTATATTATATTCTATATAATATATTATATAATATATATTATATAGAATATTATATATTATATAATATATATTATATTCTATATAATATATATTATATTTTATATATTATATTCTATATAATATATATTATATTTTATATGTTATATTCTATGTAATATATATTATATTTTATATATTATATTCTATATAATATATTCTATTATATATTCTAGAATATAATATATTCTATTATATATTATATAATATAATATATTATATAATATATAATATAATATATAATATAATATAATATATATTATATAATATATATTATATTCTATAGAATATATTATATAATATATATTATATTCTATAGAATATATTATATAATATATATTATATTCTATATAATATATTATATAATATATATTATATTCTATGTAATATATTCTATATAATATATTATATTATATATTATATTCTATATAATATATTCTATAATATATTATATAATATATTATATTCTATATAATATATAATATAATATATATTAAATTCTATATAATATAGAATATAATATATATTATATAATATATATTAAATTCTATATAATATAGAATATAATATATATTATATTCTATATAATATATTATCTAATATATTATATTCTATATAATATATTATCTAATATATTATATTCTATATAATATATTATCTAATATATTATATTCTATATAATATATTATCTAATATATTATATTCTATATAATATATTATCTAATATATTATATTCTATATAATATATTATCTAATGTATTATATTCTATATAATATATTATCTAATATATTATATTCTATATAATATATTATCTAATATATTATATTCTATATAATATATTATCTAATATATTATATTCTATATAATATATTATCTAATATATTATATTCTATATAATATATTATCTAATATATATTATATTCTATATAATATATTATCTAATATATATTATATTCTATATATTATCTAATATATATTATATTCTATAGAATATATTATCTAATATATATTATATTCTATAGAATATATTATCTAATATATATTATATTCTATAGAATATATTATCTAATATATATTATATTCTATAGAATATATTATCTAATATATATTATATTCTATAGAATATATTATCTAATATATATTATATTCTATAGAATATGTTATCTAATATATATTATATTCTATAGAATATGTTATCTAATATATATTATATTCTATAGAATATGTTATCTAATATATATTATATTCTATAGAATATGTTATCTAATATATATTATATTCTATAGAATATGTTATCTAATATATATTATATTCTATAGAATATGTTATCTAATATATATTATATTCTATAGAATATGTTATCTAATATATATTATATTCTATACAATATGTTATCTAATATATATTATATTCTATAGAATATGTTATCTAATATATATTATATTCTATACAATATGTTATCTAATATATATTATATTCTATACAATATGTTATCTAATATATATTATATTCTATAGAATATGTTATCTAATATATATTATATTCTATAGAATATGTTATCTAATATATATTATATTCTATACAATATATTATCTAATATATATTATATTCTATACAATATATTATCTAATATATATTATATTCTATACAATATATTATAAAATATATATTATATTCTATACAATATATTATAAAATATATATTATATTCTATGTAACATATTATAAAATATATATTATATTCTATGTAACATATTATAAAATATATATTATATTCTATGTAACATATTATATAATATATATTATATTCTATGTAACATATTATATAATATATATTATATTCTATGTAACATATTATAATATATATTATATTCTATGTAACATATTATAATATATATTATATTCTATGTAACATATTATTATATATTATATTCTATGTAACATATTATAATATATTATATTCTATGTAATATATTATAATATATTATATTCTATGTAACATATTATAATATATTATATTCTATGTAATATATTATAATATATTATATTCTATGTAATATATTATAATATATTATATTCTATGTAATATATTATAATATATTATATTCTATGTAATATATTATAATATATTATATTCTATGTAATATATTATAATATATTATATTCTATGTAATATATTATAATATATTATATTCTATATAATATATTATATTCTATATAATATATTATAATATATTATATTCTATATAATATATTATAATATATTATATTCTATATAATATATTATAATATATATTATATTCTATATAATATATTATATTCTACATAATATATTATATAATATATTATATTCTATATAATATATTATATTCTATATAATATATTATATAATATATTATATTCTATATAATATATTATATAATATATTATATTCTATATAATATATTATATAATATATTATATTCTATATAATATATTATATAATATATTATATTCTATATAATATATTATATAATATATTATATAAGATATTATATTCTATATAATATATTATATAAGATATTATATTCTATATAATATATTATATTCTATATAATATATTATATAAGATATTATATTCTATAATATATTATATAGAATATATTATATTCTATATAATATATTATATAGAATATATTATATTCTATATAATATATTATAGAATATATTATATTCTATATAATATATTATATAGAATATATTATATTCTATATAATATATAATATAGAATATATTATATTCTATATAATATATATTATAGAATATATATTATATTCTATATAATATATATTATAGAATATATATTATATTCTATATAATATGTATTATAGAATATATATTATATTCCATATAATATATATTATATTCTATATAATATATTATATTCTATAGAATATATTATATAATATATATTATATTCCATATAATATATATTATATTCCATATATTATATTCCATATAATATATGTTATATTCCATATAATATATGTTATATTCCATATAATATGTTATATTCCATATAATATATGTTATATTCCATATATGTTATATTCCATATAAAATATGTTATATTCCATATAATATATATTATATTCCATAATATATATTTTATATTCTATAATATATATTATATTCTATATAATATATATTATATTCTCTATATATTATATTCTATATAATATATATTATATTCTCTATATATTATATTCTATATAATATATATTATATTCTATAATATATATTATAGAATATAATGTATATTATATTCTATATATTATATATTATATTCTATATATTATATATTATATTCTATATATTATATATCATATTCTATATATTATATATATTTGTTTATATTATTTTATATATTCACAAATATATATGACTATAAAATATATTATAGTTTATAATATATTATATATTTATATATAACATAATATATAATAATGTTATATATAATTATATTATATATTATATATAACTATATATTATATATTATATTAATATACTAATATCCTAATATACTGTTAATTATATATTATATATTAGATATAACTACATATAATAAATATATAATATATATTATAGTTACATCTAATATATAATATATAATATATATTATAGTTATATATAATATATTATATATTATATATATTATAGTTATATATAATATGTAATATATAACTATATATTATATAGTTATATATTATGTATTTATATATTATATATGTCTTATATATTATATACTTATAATTCTATAGTTATATATTATATATAGATTATATAGTTATATATTACATAGTTATATATTATATAGTATAGTTATATATAATATAGCTATATGTTTTATATGTTATATAATATATATTATATCTTATATATTATATATTTATATTATATGTATTATAATATGATATAATATATTATATATTGCATATATTATATATTGTATGATATATATTATATACATATATGTATGAATAATATATATTGTGTAATACATAATATTATATATGACTAATATATAGTATAATATATATTATATTATATAAATATATGTTATATCATATATGAATAATATATATCTATTTTATATATACATTAGCTTCAGGGGCTAAATGTGCAAGTCACATGGATATATTGCGTGTTACTGAGGCTTGGGGTACAAATGATCCCGTCACCCAGGTAGTAACCATGGCACTCAGCAGTTTTTCAACCCTCCTCCACACTCCCCCTTTCCCTCCCTCTCCCCTCTAGAAGCCCCCAGTGTCTATTGTTTCCATCTTTACGTCCATGTAGTACCCAGTATTGACTTCTCAATGTAGTACCCAAGGTAAGTGAGAACATGTGGTATTTGGATTTCTGTGAAATATATTCTTAAGAACGCTTTGTACACAATGGAAGGATTGTCTGCATTTTTAATTTCATTCAAGCGTGACACCAAGTTTACTGCACTGGTCAGGGTTCAAGGAACTCTGACTTGTAATGTCCCCGTGACAACAGCCTGGAGCCTCACAGCTAAATAGATCTAGGGAGAAACACACCCTAGATTAGTTTCTAGGCATGGCTTTCTCACAGCGAGGTAGCCTGGCTATCAGAAAGCAAAAAGCGCCTTTTGTTGTCATGTGAAATCTCTCTCACCAATAAGGAAACCTCTGGGAAACTCAACTGCTCAGCTTGTTTGTGAGTGAATAGGGATGGAGCCAGGAAGATGCCACGGTAACCTGGGCCTTCTCCCAGACTTCGCTCCCCGGCCTGCACTGGAGTCACGGGGCCCTTCCCCGGCCCTATAAAGCGGTTCCTCCCACTGCCACCCTTGCTCAGGTTCCAGACTCCAGAGAGAACTGTATCACAGGCCTCCTCCCTCAGCAACATGCCAGAGGGAGCCCGAGAGAACTCTGGAATAAAAACAGAGGAGAAAAACCTAAGCTGACAATACCTGGGGGTGCATAAAACAGATTCTTGACATGGTGAGCAATTTCCGTGGAAACGTAAATCTAGAAACTAACAGATGCAGGTTTGTCTACGCAGGGGCCCTGTATTACGGCAGCAAAGTGGTTCCAGATTCCACCCCATCTTGGGCCAATCCTTCACCAACGCCCGTGATCTCCATGCTGGCACAAGGATCTCAGGTGCTAGAGTCCACGCCACCCCCACATGTGATGAGAGGTAAAGCTTCTACACTGCTTGCACGTCCCAGAACTCAGCCGACCATAATCCTGGGAAGCATTGTGTGCATGAGGCCGGGTGCAGCGGCTCACGCCTGTAATCCCAGCACTTTGGGAGGCCAAGGCAGGCAGATCACCTGTTTTTCTATAGAAATACAGCTTATTTTGTTTGTTTTTAATCATGTATTTACAGAATCCTAGTTTTGTTCAGTCTTTAAAAAAACCTTTCTGCAAACAGTTTCAGTGGGAGGTTTGGGTAGTAGCTGTGGTCATGCCAGGAAAATGTATTTCTTTGTGAGAGTTTTGGTGGCTGTGGCTTCCTTGTGTAGTCGCAGACTTCTTTGCCCTCCGTTGTCAATTTCTTTGCCTTTCCATTGACAACCTCTCTGGCATCTTCTCCCACAGCATGTGAGACGGGGAGCTGCCCCGGGGAAATGGGAGGGAGAGCGTCTCCTCTCCTGTTCCCAGCTCCTTGCGTTGCAGCCTTCACCCACAGAGATCACAGCTGCTGGCAGTTAGCTAGTTCATCTAGAAAACCTGTGTGCAGCTTTTCTTTCCTTACTTTCCTTTTGATTAGAAAAAAGTAAATTTCAACATTCAAAGACAGAGCACATCCCTCTCCCTGAAGGAAGGTGCAAAGTCCCAGCCTGACTTGAGTGTTTGAAATTTAGAAGGGTGGCTCCTGTTGGTCCTAGAATTGTGCGGCTTTCTTGACTGCCTGGAATACAGACCTTCCATCAGGAAAGCCTCAAAGCTGGTTCTCCAGGTTGTATGCCTAGCACATACCAAATACCATGTTGTAGCAGAGAAAACTTAGCAAGGACTTTGAATGGACATTTAATGTTATTTCAGGCAAGGCCCATGGCTCACACTTGTAATCCCAGCACTTTTGGAGGCTCAGGTGGGAGAGGATGGCTTGAGGCCAGGAGTTTGAGACCAGCAAAAAAAAAAAACAAAAACAAAAACAAAAAAACCCTTTTCAAAAAATTAGCCAGGCATAGTGGTGCACCTGTAGTCCCAGCTACTCAACAGGTTGAGGTGGGAGGTTTGCCTGAGCCCAGAAGTTCGACGTTGCAGTGCGCTATCATTGCGCCACTACATTCCAGCCTGGGTGACAGAGGGAGACCCTGTTTCAAAAAATAAAGTAGAGACCGGGCACGGTGGCTCACGCCTGTAATCCCAGCACTTTAGGAGGCCGAGGAGGGCAGATCACTTGAGGTCAGGAGTTCGAATCCAGCCTGGCCAACATGGGGAAACCCTGTCTGTACTGAAAATACAAAAATTAGCCGGGCGTGGTGGCAGGTGCCTGTAATCCCAGCTACTCGGGAGGCTTAGGCAGGAGAATTGCTTGCACCTGGGAGGCAGAGGTTGTAGTGAGCTGAGATCATGCCACTGCACTCCAGCCTGGGCGACAGAGCAAGACTGTCTCAAAATAAAATAGGATAAGATAAAACAGGGTGATAAAATAGTAACTTCATCTCACCCTTAGGGCTTATCTCTAAAATTATTATTTTTGGGCCACAAGTAACTTGCTCCTTCACCTCCACTGCTGGTAGCGCTTTGTACAACACTCCCGTCTCCTACCCCAGCTCCATAGGGAGTCCCACGAACCATGCAGAAGTCTCAGTTAACAGCGGCAAACGTCTGCAGCCATGCATGAGCGGGGAATCCGTGCGGAAGTTGATCGTGCTGGAGGAGCAGTTGCTTTTACTGTGCCTTTCTGACCAGCAGTTTCTGAGAGCCAGACACTACCATGACGCCCAGGGAGTGAGCTGCTTAAACTGTGGCTTTGCAAAATAAAGCTTTTGGAGAAAATTGTTGAGATCAAGTTAATTTACTTTTAAATATTCTTCCCAGTTAAGACTGTAGTGCTTCTTCCAAGTTTCTCATCTCTGTTGTATGATGCAGTGAAAAGGATGAGGACTTCAAAGTTAGACAGTCCTGGAGACACATCTGCCCCATGACCTTGTCCATACACTGAAATCTCCCTAGGGCTCAAGCAGCCCACCTCTAAAGCGGGGATGATAATACCCTCCCTGCAGGGTGGATACAAGTTTCTCCTTCCTAGTAGAAGCTGTTATCACTGACCAGTGTTCTGCCCATGAACCTCAGGTGCTAGGAATCTATAACATTAGTCACGGAGGTCCTTGAACTACCTTCCGCCTGATCAAAATGTCAAGCTGTGCTGACTCATTTAAACATGATGCTTCGTTTCTGTTGTCTTGAATTATGTCAACTCAATATGGCAGCACAGATTCACTGTGGCCTATCAGAAGGTCTGATTGGCGGGATTTGAGCTAATTAAATGGCAAAACCAATCGTCTTTAATAAAAGCAATTTTCTTCGAACAGAATATTTCAAACTACCATATTTGTGTAGAGGAAGAAAGAGGATATCATAATGATTGTTTAAGGTTTTTTTTTGTTTTGTTTTGTTTTGAGACAGAGTTTCACTCTTTTTGCCTAGGCTGGAGTGCAATGGCTCGATCTCGGCTCACTGCAAACTCTGCCTCCCGGGGTTCAAGCAATTCTCCTGCCTCAGCCTCCGGAGTAGCTGGGATTACTGGTGCCCGCCACCACACCCAGCTAATTTTTTGTATTTTTAGTAGAGGCGGGGTTTCACTATGCTGGCCAGGCTGGTCTCAAATGCCTGACCTCATGATCCACCCACCTCAGCCTCCCAAAGTGCTGGGATTACAGGCGTGAGCCACCGCACCTGGCCTGTTCTGTGTTTTTACAATGCCCTGTAGTGTCTGGCTCCAAGAACAATCAACAAACCATGTGTTTGTGGACTGCAGAGCATGAACCTGGAGGTGTGAACTGAACATTTCTGGCCGGAGTGACTGCTTTAGCCACTGCACAAGCTTCCTGTAACTCCTCTGCAAACTTTTAGTAACACTGCCACCAACAACTTTCCTAAAATGAGGGTCAAGTCACATTTATTCTCAGAAACCTTTAATAGCTGCTCAACAGAATAAAGGCCCATTCTTGAGTGTTTCAGGGTCTCTGTGATCTCTACTTTTAGCTCTTTTTCTCTGCATTCTTCGAGAACCTGTCCTCTGGTCGCATTTATTTTCTAAAGAAATCATAAACTCTTCTACCTCCACTCCTTCCTCATTCTGTACACTCAGAATAAAATCTCTTCCTCCTTAGCCTTTTGTCTTTCCCCGCTGTCCTCTGACCTTAAAGACAGTTCAGAGGCCACCTCCTCCATTCAGCCTTGCTGTTTGCCTGGGGGGCACTAATCATTTTCATCTTCATTCTCACAGCATTTTACTTGAGCCATTATTGCACCATGTACTTCATTCTATCTTACATTCGTGATTATGTCTGCCCCTTGCACTAAAGTATTACTTTCTTGAAGTTACTGACCATGACTTATGTTTATAGTTAACACCAAACATTGCCAAATTTAGTGATTGCACATAGATTTTTTTTTCCTTCACCAAGTATTTGTTGAATGGTTAAATGGGAAAGAGCGGGAGAGGGAGAGTGGGGATGGGGGAGCGGGAGGGGAGGGGAAGCAAGGAAGGATTAGCTAAAATAATTAGGTTCAATAACAAAGGAGTACTTTCTTGGGAGTAGCTTGATTCTTCATTGCTTTTGGAATTGAATCATATTAATCTGTATGTCAACAATAATAGTGTGTCTCCTTTGTTTTCCTGCATTGTATATGGCTCCTTAAAAAATATATCTCCAGGCTGGGTGAGGCGGCTCACACCTTTAATCCCAGGACTTTGAGAGGCTGAGATGGGTGGATCACTTGAGTTCAGGAGTTTGACACTAGCCTGGGAAACAAAGTGAGACCCCCCATCTCTACAAAAAATACAAAACATTAGCTAGACATGGTGGCACATGGATGTTGCCCCAGCTACTCAGGAGGCTGAGCTGGGAGGATGATTTGAGCCTTGGAGGTCAAGGCTGCAGTGAGCCATGATTGCAACATTGCACTCCAGCCTGGGTGACAGAGGGAGATCCTGTCTCAAAAAACACCCAACTCTATTTTTCTGTCTACACACATATTCACACACACACGTGTATGTATGTTTCTTATATTTGTGGGTGCATATTTGTGTGTATTTCTTATTCCTTAAGTCTTTCTTATTCATTTTTTATCTCTAGCATCTAGTCTAGTGCATACATTTTTAGCTACAAAATAAATATCCACTATATTTGTAAAATAACGTAGGGTTCTGAAGAAGGCTCCGTGACAAAGGGACAATGGAGTATGAACCACTGGGTCCCCAAGACCTGGAGGAGTACCAAGCATGTAGGAGAAGCACAATAAATATTTGTTCTGATTAAATTAAAGATGTTCAGGAATGACATAGTGCTCAAAATCATCTTCCTTTTAATGATTTTGTTTACGTTTTCTTTGTATATTTTCCAGTTGAAAATGACCCACATTTCATCATTTATCTACCAAAAAGCCAAAAGAACATTTGTTTCAATATTGACTCAGAACCTGGAAAAATCCTCAACCTGGTTTCTGACCCAGAATCAGGTAAAATAAAAATAAATTATATTTGCACTAGACAATTAGGTCATTGTCATGCTTTCCTGTCACTGCCTGGGATTTCTTTCTTTCTCAGCTTAATATAAGTTCTATATATTTCAGTGATATTAGTGAGAAATTAAATTATAAATATATTCTTAACTATTTTGAACCATTATAGTTCAAAATATATACTCTGTCTCTGAGTATGAACTAGCAGATCTTGTTGTGATATAATTAATTTAAATATGAGCCAGGAACGGTGGCTTACACCTGCAATCCCAGCACTTTGGGAGGACAAGGTGGGCGGATCATCTGAGGTCAAGAGTTTGAGACCAGCCTGGTCAAAATGACGAAACCCCACCCCCCACTACTAAAAATACAAAAACAATTAGCCAGGCGTGGTGGTGCACACCTGTAATCCCAGCTACTCAGGAGGCTGAGGCAGGAGAATTGCTTGAACCCGGGAGGTGGAGGTTGCAGTGAGCCAAGATCACACCATTGCACTCCAGCCTGAGTGACACAGTAAGACTCCGTCTCAAAAACAACAACAACAAAAAATTTAAATACTATATGATAGTCAATTATTAAATTTTATAAACTGACAAATTTTATAACTGATATAAAATTATTAAATTTTATTAAAATTTATAACTGTTATATTAACATGTTATAAAATGAGAATCACAAAGAAAATGTTAATGTAAATCTTGAAGCAAAATTATAATAATTTTCCAATATTGCCAAGTTTTTATAAATTTGAATTATAGTACCCACACATGCAAAATAAATGGCACAGAAGAGAAAACATCATTTTTTTCTTTCCTGTAGGAATTGTAGTCAACGGTCAGCTTGTTGGTGCCAAGAAGCCCAACAATGGAAAACTAAGCACCTATTTTGGAAAACTGGGATTTTATTTCCAAAGTGAAGACATAAAAATAGAAATCAGCACTGAGACCATCACCCTGAGCCATGGTTCTAGCACATTCGCCTTGTCCTGGTCCGACACGGCTCAAGTCACGAATCAGAGGCAAGTATGATTCCATCTGAACTTGGGCCTGTCCGTGACACACGACTGCATAAATAAATCCAGGCATCAGTGACATCAACATTTAAAAAAATCATCATTTTAAATATAAGGAAGTTGAGGTTCAGAAAAATTGTTCTCATTCCCTACTCTGTTCCTGGCAGTGGGCACTGTGTGTTTTTGGTCACCGTTGGGTCCCAGGACCTAGTCTAGTGCCTGGCATCAGTAAACACTCACTGTGTATGTGCTAATCAGTGAACAAATCCACCAGCTGAAATCCATACCGACTCTATCGCAGAGTGAGCTCCAAACGCCATGATTGTGTCCTCTGCGTAGAAGCTTCCCAATGAGTATCTGTTAATCCATCATTTATCTATAAACTGTTGCAAGCGCTTAGATAACTAGCGGAATTGTCTGGGAGGAGTGAAGAGTTCATATTAGGGGTGAGAAGAATGACTTTCTCAAAAGGTCTCTTCTGGAATGGTTTAATTCCTCTTGGACTTTCACACCAGGGTGCAGATCTCAGTGAAGAAAGAAAAAGTGGTAACTATCACCCTGGATAAAGAGATGTCCTTTTCTGTTTTACTTCATCGTGTTTGGAAGAAGCATCCCGTCAATGTTGACTTTCTGGGAATCTACATACCCCCTACAAACAGGTTCTCACCTAAAGCCCACGGACTAATAGGTAAAGTGTCTATTGACCATCTGACAAGGGTGGGGCCACTCTAATTCTTTAGCAGCTTTGGTTGACAGTGGTTACAAGTTGAGGACATGGCAGGTGTGGACTCATGAGCACAGAAGACTAACATAGCAGCGTGGGGTCACTCGGGAATGTGACAGCCAGGACCTTTTGCCATTCCAGACAAGGTTGTCCAGGGCCAGGATTTCAGCATCACAAACTGGGCAAGTTAAGAGAAGGGACAGATACATTTTAAGTTTTATGTTAAAGATTTTTTTCTAACTGAAGCAAGATGAACCCATTTAGGAGGTCTGTGATAACAAGCAGAACACTCTGGACAAATGTCCCTAGTATTTTAAGAAGGGCTCAAATATAAAGCCTGTGACATCACAAACAAACCTTCTTCCTGTGATCTGAGCTATACTCTCAGGTGCTCACCTCATTCTCCTGCCATCAGGGTGCTCGATTTACTTACAATCCACTAGACCAACCTCATGTATAAAATGACCATGAGCTCCAGGCATGGTGGCTCGTGCCTGTAATCCCAGCACTTTAGGAGGCCTGGGCAGGTGGATTTGCTTGTGGAGTTCAAGAGCAGCCTGGGCACCCCATCTCTACCAAAAAATTAGAAAATAAAAATAATTAGCAGGGTATGGTGGAGCCTGCCTGGAGTCCCAGCTACTCAGGAAGCTGAGGTGGGATCTCTTGAGCCCAGGAATTGGAGGCTGCAGTGAGCTGTGACTGTGCCACTGTGCTCCAGCCTGGGTGACAGAGGGAGACTCCATCTCTTAAATTAATTAATTCATTAATTTATGAGATGGAGTTTCTCTCTTGTTGCCCAGGCTGGAGCGCAGTGGCGCAATCTCGGCTCACCGCAACCACTGCCTCCCCGGTTCATGCGATTCTCTTCCCTCAGCCTCCCGAGTAGCTGGGATTACAGGCATGCACCACCACGCCCAGCTAATTTTGTATTTTTAGTAGAGATCGGGTTTCTCCATGTTGGTCAGGCTGGTCTCAAACTCCCAACCTCAGGTGATCTGCCCACCTTGGCCTCCCAAAGTGCTGGGATTACAGGTGTGAGCCACCACACCCGGCCCCATCTCTTAAATTAAAAAAAAAAAAAAAAAAAAAAGGCTGTGAGTAGTGGCTCATACCTGTAATCCCAGCACTTTGGGAGGCTGAGGTGGGTGGATCGCTTGAGTCCAGGAGTTCAAGATCAACCTGTGCAACACGGTGAAACCCTGTCTCTACAAAAAATTATCCAGGCGTAGTGGCTCGCGCCTGTGGTCCCAGCTACTTGGGAGGCTGAGGTGGGAAGAACACTTGAGCCCAGGAGGTGGAGGTTGCAGTGAGCCGAGATAGCACCACTGCACTCCAGCCTGGGCAACAGAGGGAGATCCTGCCTCAAATTAAAAAAATAAAAATAAAAAAAAGATGGTGAGCAGCACAAATGTGCTCCCAGGAAGGACCCTCCCTCCCATCACCACTCCTTTTTCCTCTCAGCTTGTCTTTCCACCCTAGAAATCCTGGAGGGAGGACCGAAAGGTAGCATGGAGTCAATAACGAGCCTGTCTTTTTATTTAACTATGATTACATGTCAATCAATGTCTGATTCTGTTTTGCTAGGCCAGTTCATGCAGGAGCCAAAGATACACATCTTCAATGAGAGACCAGGAAAGGACCCTGAGAAGCCAGAGGCCAGCATGGAAGTGAAGGGGCAGAAGCTGATCATCACCAGGTAGGCCTCGGGCGTAAGGACAGTGACGAAAAGGCCTTGTGTTAGAATTAGACCCACACAGCAAAATAGAGGAGCAAAGAAGAAGTGTCGTAGGCACTACCTACATCACACTAAGCAGTTCATTAGGAATAGACGCACACAGCATTCACATAAGGACACTTCTGATATCCCACGTTAAATGCAAATAATGACTGGGTATCTAGGGTCGTGCAATGCCAAGATTAACTAACCTGTTGTTCTCATCTTCATAATTTAGAAGCCCTCACTAGAGCTTCACAAGTTGGATAACCGGACACGTTGATCAAAGGAGAGAATCATAAAACACCTATTACCATAGTGCTGCAGAATGAATGTAGATTTTTACATCAGGCTAGAGTTTTCCTTTTGCACATGGATCTCTGACTGCTTTTTTTGTAGCTTTTCTTACACAAACCACCCCCATATGCTTCATCTGAAGTGAGAACTTAGACGATCATAACGCATTCTGAGTGTAAAAGTCTTACAAATCTTGATATTTTTTCCCAGTCCTTTACAGTTGTCTCACCCATGCCAAATTTGGTACCGTTTTAAAGCAGCTTACCCCTTTTTAGAGTTTTTACAAAGCAGCCAACTTTGCTTTATTAGAAAGGATTCTTCACGCCCACAAATGTCATTGGCTTTGACATACTTAATTAAACCATAACATTGTAACATAAAATTGTAGTCGGAAGTATTGCCACGAAAGTAGATTTGTGAACTGAAACAATGGATTCTTAGTGGATATACCATTCAATTAGTATCAGTTTATGGGAGGAACGAGGTACTGATGGGAATCAGTGAGCATGTGTCACAGAAGCAATGGTGAGCACAAATTATTAATGTTAATAGTAAGTTATCTGAAGTTGGTAGAAGGGCATTTACTGCCAGGCATGGTGGCTCATGCCTGTAATCCCAATGCTTTGAGAGGCCAATGTGGGAGGATCACCTGAGACCAGGAGTTCAAGACCAGCCTGGGCAACATAGTAAGACTCCATCTCTACAAAAATAAAAATAAATATAAAAATAATTAGCCAGATGTAGTAGATTCTGCCTATAGCCCCAGCTACTCAGGAGGCTGAGGTGGGAGGATCCGTTGAACCCAGGAGTTCGAGGCTGAAGTGACTTATGATTGTGCCTCTGCACTCCAGCCTGGGTAACAGAGTGAGACCTGTCTCATAAATAAATACATAATATATAAATAGGCCAGGCGCAGTGGCTCACCCCTGTAATCCCAGCACTTTGCAAGGCCTGGGTGGGTGGATAACCTGAGGTCAGGAGTTCAAGACCAACTTGCCAACATGTTGAAACCCCCCCCATCTCTACTAAAAATACAAAAATTAGCCGGGTGTGGTGGCGGGCGCCTGTACTCCCAGCTACTCGGGAGGCTGAGGTAGGAGAATCACTTGAACCCGGGAGGCAGAGGTTGCAGTGAGCAGAGATAGCACCACTGCACTCCAGCCTGACTCCATCTCATAAAATATGTATATATATTTATATATACATATATAAATAAATATATGTATACATATATATATATATATATATATATTTACTATAATGACAAAAAGTAAATGCTGGGCCTCGATTTGGTCCACTGCAAGCACCTCATGGTTCATAACTGAAACTGAGCTGTCCCGTGGGCTGGGCACAGTGATACTTTTAAGGCTCATTCACGCAGTGTGTCAGATCCTTAACAAATTGTTGGCTACTTTGCCCTTCAAGTGGAGGACATGAATCTGCTCAGAAACAGCAGGTATCACTCTTAAACACAGAGAAAGTGCAGTTAAGAGGTGCCGCCAATGCATTCTTTTTTTTTTTTTTTTTTTTTTTTTTCAGTGACAGAGTCTTGCTCTGTCGCCCAGGCTGGAGTGCAGTGACGTATCTTGGGCTCACTGCAACCTCCACCTCCTGGGTTCAAGCAATTCTCTTGCCTCAGCCTCCCAAGTAGCTGGGACTACAGGCGTACACCACCATGCCCAGGTAATTTTTCTTTTAATTTTTAGTAGAGACAGGGTTTCACCATGTTGGCCAGGCTGGTCTTGAACTCCTGGCCTCAAGTGGTCCGCCCACCTCAGCCTCCCAAAGCGCTGAGATTACAGGCGTGAGCCACCATGCCTGGCTGCTGACTCATTCTTTAAGTGACCTGTGAGGTCAGCCTCAACACTGTGGAGTCTTGTTCCTGCCTTCTTTCCATTGGCTACTGTTTCCCTTGCTGGAAAAGCCCATATAGGTCAACTCTAAGGGTTCTTTGAGTTCTCCAAGGACGCTTCGCTGATTCTCTGTGCTTCCAACACCAAGCCCCAGACTTGGTGTTTCTTTTTCACATGACTTGAGGAGCAGCGATAGGTGGGGGGCGGCAGATGTGGTGACAGAAGGAACACGAAGAACAGCAAGGAAAAGAGGGGGTCTTGTGTCTAGAGGTGCCCGGCCACCCGTCCCTCAGTCTCCCCCTAACCACATGCCTTGCTTCCTTGCAGGGGCTTACAGAAAGACTACAGAACGGATCTAGTGTTTGGAACGGACGTTACCTGCTGGTTTGTGCACAACAGTGGAAAAGGATTCATCGACGGGCATTACAAGGATTACTTCGTGCCTCAGCTCTACAGCTTTCTCAAACGGCCTTAAAGGTTTATAGTTTGGGAAATTATATATATTAATATACATCTTTCCCCTGTCACTTTTGCAGATATTCTTCGGTTTGAATAATTAAAATGAACCAGATATCAGGGTGGTTAATTAAAATGAACCAGATATCAGGGTGGTTTATAAAGCCTGTAAACACACCTAAGAAAATAAACATTTTACAAATGAGCTTTTAGGATTTTGTTGCATTTTTAGATGCCGAAGTGTGTGGATCAAGGTGTTGCCAAGACAAGCCAGCGTCTGGACAGAGCCTTAAATTTGGTGTTTACTGTGATCATTTATTAATATCTTTTCTTTCTTTTTTTTGAGACAGGGTCTCGCTCTGTTGCCCAGGTTGGAGTGCAGTGGCGTGATCATGGCTCACTGCAGCCTCAAGCTGGGCACAAGCAATCCACCCACTTCAACCTCCCTAGCAGCTGGGACTACAGTCACATGTCACTATGCCTGGCTAATTTTTGTTTTTTGCAGAGATGAGGTCTCACTATGGTGCCCAGGCTGGTCTCAAACTCCTGGGCTCAAGTGATTCTCCCGCCTCAGCCATCCAAAGTGCTGGGATTACAGGTGTGAGCCACCATGCCCAGCTGATCATTTCACTGCTGTTGAGTCTCAGGTCCTCAACCTTGCAGATCGCGTCCATTTTTACACTGCTAGTTACATGGGAAGTACGATTATGAGAGGGTTATATGGTGAGCATAGAACAAGAATGGGGGTTACTTGATCTTAGGTGCTTCGTAGAGATTTATACTAAAGCCCTGTTACCCTCTGTAGAGATTTATACTAAAGCCCTGTTACCCTCTGTAGAGATTTATACTAAAGCAAGGATAGCCTTGCTATGGTGCCTGTGACAGCCCAGTATTTTTAGCCAAGTTTCTCTTCATAGTGTTGGTCCCTGGGTCCCTTTTGAGTTTATGAGGCCTGGATTAGCCATAGTTCTCCAGGAAAACAGAACCCATAGGAGATTTACAATAAGGATTGGCTCATGTGATTATGGAGGCTTGTAAATCCAAAATCTGCAGAGTAGGCTGATGGTACAGGAGAACTAGGGAGGAGCCAGTGTTCCAGCTCAAAAGCCATCAGGCAGGAAGAGCTGATGCTGCAGATGAAGTTCGAAGGCCGTACACTAGAGAATCCCCCGACTTTGGGAAGTCAGCATTTTTGTTCTATTCAGGCCTTTGACTATTAGACGAGGCCCACCCACACAAGGGAGGGTGATTTGCTTTACTTTTTTTTTTTTTTCTTGAGATGGGGTCTCCCTTTGTTGCCCAGGCTGGAGCACAGTGGCACAATCTCGGCTCACTGCAACCTCCACCTCCCGGGTTCAAGCGATCCTCCTGCCTCAGCCTCCCAAGTAGCTGGGATTACAGGCGTGAGCCACCATGCCCAGCCCCACTTGGAGTTTTTGTTGCTCCCAAATTCTGCACATATTTAAAATCGCTCAGGATGTTACCTCAGATGGCTAATTATACACACTGTTAATGTTGCTAAATGAATTCTGAATCATAGTTCCAAATTCTCTGGAAGCCCTCTGTGTCTGTGAATCAAGTTTCACACAAATTTAATATACCTTGAACGCAGCATCTTTTTTAGTACTCCTGGTAGAACTGTTATTTCATTTGCATTTAAACCATTTCTGAGTAATACCACTTACATGCTAAATCTTAGACTTTGTTTCAAAATAAAGTAGTAAATTATGTTCTAACAAAAGACCAATGACATTTATAAGGGAGAATAAAATAAGCAACAAATTTAAAGTGAAACTAGGTTACTTTATGCTGTCTGCATTCGTATAGTGGATTTTGGTGCTAAGATGCAAGTCTGAAGCACTGTAATTCTGTGCTTTGCTGTGTTTACAACTTTCCTTAAAAAATCAATTCCTAAAATGAACGTATTTTCAAAAGTCAAATTGGTGAACTTGCACTTTAAAAAAGCTTTTTAAAGGCACATTTTTATGAATCTTCCTTTCCATAATGTGGTAAAAATCATTTTTCATTGTAGAGGCAAAACTCTTTTTTTGGACATATCCAACCCATATTTGAAAAAGCAAGTGAGCACCTCTAAACCTAATTGCAAAATCTTAAGGAAATCTGATTGTTTCTAGAAGCTAAAGATTACTGGCTGGGTGTGGTGCCTCATGCCTATAATCCCAGCACTTTCGGAGGCCAAGGCAGGAGCATCACTGGAGGCCAGGAGTTCAAGACCAGCCTAAGCAACCCATCTCTTTATAGAAATAAATAAAAATAAAGATAACCTTAGTGCTGAAGAGGTAAATAGCACTACCTCTTAGTTTTCTTCTTCTATAAGAAGTGCTCACCTATGATACCCTTTTGAAAAACCTACTGCATCTTTTCCATTTCCTATTTCAAAAATAGAAAAATATTAAATATTAGAATGCTAATATTCAACATAAACTTCAAAAGTGAGATTTTAGCATTAACTCTGTTATTTGGTTAAAATCTTGAATTTAAAACTTCTACCTGTAGATATTAAGTTTAGCTTCTTAGTATTTTATGTGTGCACAGTGGTCTTAAAAGTAACGATGAAAATCTTGGGGTGTTAAAAAAGAATAGCTTAAAACAAAATGAGAAGACAGGCCACTGACTGAGAGAAAATACTTGCAAAAGACACATTTGATAAAGAACACAACTGAAATATACAAACAACTCTTAAAATTCAACAATAAGAAAATGAGTAACCCAATTAAATAATGGGCAAAAAACCTGAAAGACATCTCACCAGAGAAGATATACAGGTGGCAAATAAGCCCATGAAAAGATGCTCCACATCATACTTCATCAAAGAAATGCAAATTAAAGCAATGACAAGATCCCATTGTACAGCTATTAAGATGGCCAAAATCCAGAACACTGACAACATCAAATGCTGACGGAGATGCAGAGCAGCAGGAACTCTCATTCACGGCTCGTTTGAATACAAAATGGTACAGTCACTCTGGAAGACAGGTTGGTAGTTTCTCAGAGGACTCCTGGCATATGATCCAGCAATTGTGCTCTTTGGTCGTTACATAAATAAGTTGAAAACGTCTATCCACAAAAAACCTGCGCACAGATGTTTGTAGCAGCTTTACTCATAATTTCCAAACCTTGTAAGCAACCAAGATATCCTTCAGTAGGTGAGTGCATAAACTGGTGCATTCAGACAATAGAATATGCAGTGCTAAAATGAAGTGCGCTATCGAGCCACAAAAACCTAACCAAAACAACATGGAGGAACCTTACATGCATATGTTCTACCAGGTGAAAGAAGCCAATCTGAAAAAGCTACACCCTGTGTGACTCCAACTATATGACCTTCGACGGAGACAAAACTAGGGAGACAGTAAAAAGATCAGCGGTCAGCAGGGATTTGGGGGAGACAGGGAACAGACAGAACACAGGAAACTTCTAGGGCAGTGAAACTGTTCTGTGTGATACTACAGTGGCAGATGCATGTCATTATACATTTGTCAAAACCCACAGAGACTGCTCTAAAAAGTAAAGTCTATGTTTGAAATAAAGAAAAATAGCTTATGATACTTCAAAAATCAAAGTCTAATATGAGACCTGTTGTTAGTTATCTGCAGTCATTTTGCTTAGCATAAACTCTATCACGTTCTACAAACTCAGAGGGAAAAAACTACTGTGAAGTCTATAATCGTATTTTTATGCTTCAGATATTTTTTATTGAATTTAACCTCAAGTATGCTACCTCATTTCATTCTGAAATAATTTCAGAAAGACGCTGGAGAATTAAATGTGGGAGGCAGACATGAAACATTTTTTCTCTGAAGAAAACCACCAAGTTGATTCCAAACTTACATACTTGGGGGAGGCATATGTAATTTGTCTGGTTTTACTCATCACTATTTGTTATCAGGGAGAACCATTCTCCTTTTTGAAATTCTTCAGACCAGATTCTTAGTAGTCCAGGCTCAATTTCTTGGCTTCATTTCTGGACATGACCACTCACTGCCATTTATTCAATACCTACTATGTGCTGGACTTCATGTCTGATGCTTTATATGTATTTTCTGTAGGTCTCCCATCAACCCTGCTGAAAAACATTTTGACAATTTATACATTAAAAACATTGCAATTCAAGAACATTAACATTCTAATATTACAAAGCCAATGAACAGAACTGCCAGAATTTGATCTAAAGACTGCCCACACCCAAAACCCAGTTGCTTTCCATAATGTGCTGTCAGGTTACTTTGGAAAAACCTTAATTCATCCCTGAAGAACATTTTCTGTAAAGCTTCTGCCATCATCCTATTAGTATTTCTTTACTGCCTCTTACATTTCTGCTAACAGCATATGTTTTCCCACCTTCTGAGAATAGAAGCAATCAGCCCTCCCTGACTCTCAGTTAAAGAGAGAGATCCCAGGGGTTGGCACTGTACCTGTGTCTGACGTCAGCTTATACCCATCCTCATGTTTGAAGTGATCATCCTGGTATGGTCTGTTTTTTGTTTGAACTCTTGTAGAAGATCAACTCAGGCAAGGCGTGGTAGCTCACACCTGTAATCACAACATTTTAGGAGGCCAAGGCAGGAGGACTGCTTGAGCTCAAGAGTTTGAGACCAGCCTGGGCAACATAGCAAGACCTCATCTCTACTAAAAATCAAAAAAATTAGTGAGGCATGGTAGTGCATGCCTGTAGTCCCAGCTACTCGGGAGGCTGAGGTGGGAGAATCAATGACCTAAGCCCAGGAGGACGAGGCTGCAGTGAGCCATGATTGTGCCACTGCACTCCAGGCTGGATGACATAGCAAGACCCTATCTCAAAAAACAAAACAAAACAAAAAGAGGCGTAGTGGCTCATGCCTGTAATCCCAGCACTTTGGGAGGCTGAGGTGGGCAGATCACAAGGTCAAGAGATCGAGACCATCCTGGCCAACATGGTGAAACCTCATCTCTACTAAAATTACAAAAATTAGCTGGGCGTGGTGGCGCATGCCTGTAGTCCCAGCTACTCAGGAGGCTGAGGCAGGAGAATGGCTTGAACTCGGGAGGTGGAGGTTGCAGTGAGCCGAGATTGCACTACTGCACTCCAGCTTGGGTGACAGAGTGAGACTCTGTCTCAGAAAAAAAAAAAAAAAAGAAAAAGAAAAGATAGATCATCTCTCTCTTCCTGGTGCTGCTGAAGGGTAAGATGTAAACCTAGAGTGCCCAAGAATGTAAACATAGAGAGCCAGCACAGGAGCCAGAGACAGAGCAAAAGCCCAGGGAAGGCTGTTCACACCCGGTCCCGCTGCCCTGGAAGCTAGCGTCTGCTCCTTTCAGTCATGTGCACTACAAATATCCCTTTGTTTTTCCTTTGGCACAGGCAAATGTGGGTTTCCTGTCTTTTGCATTCCCTAATAATACACTGCCCTACTTATTTCAAACTGTATAGTTAGGCAGGGTGCCGTGGCTCACACCTGCAATCCTAGCACTTTGGGAGGCTGAGGCAGGAGGATCACTTGAGCCCAGGAGTTTGACAGCAGCCTGGGCAACACAGTGAGACCATGTCTCTAAAAGTAAAAAAATTAAAAACAAATAAAAGTATAGTTCAACATTGCTGGTAGGACTGTAAAATGGTATAGCTGCTCTGGAAGAGTTTGGCAGAAGCGAAAGCTTCTGTTCACATAAAATCCTGTAAATGGGTGATCATGGCAGCATTATTCACAATAGCCAAAAAGTAGAAACAATCTACATGTTTATCAGCTGATGAATGGACAAACAAAATACGGTACATCCATACAGTGGAATATTAAGCAGCCATAAAAACAAATGAAGCACGCCTACATGCTACCGCATGGATAAACCTTGAAAACATGATGCTAAGTGTAAGAAGCCAGTCATAAAAGATCACATATTATATGATTCCATTTATAAGAAATGTCCAGAAAGGGCAAATCCATAGAGACGGAAAGTACATTAGTGGCTGTCTAGGGCTAGGGCAGAGGGGAAAAATAGCGATTGACTATTACAGGGTTTCATTTTGGGGTATGAAAGTGTTTAAAATCAGACAGTGGTGATGGCTGCACAATTCTGCAAAAATACTAAAAACCACTGAATTGTATGTATATTTTAAATGAGTGATCTGTATGGTATATGAATTATTACCACAATAAAGCTGCTTCTATATTTATGGTTTGACATTTAAAATTTAGTCACACTTAGAGTTCAACTTGACTACTCTACTACTGAAAATATAGAGTGTATGAAGGATTTTCTCCAATTACATGATTCTAAATTGTCATATATAAAACACTTTATAATAACATTCTTTAATGAAGATATAAACTCATCAAGTAAATTACAAAGGAAACAAAAATAACAAGGACAAAATTACATAGTTTTGATACCTCATGAGACATAATTAAATTCTTCTCAAAGCTTAGCTGAACAACTATACAGTAATATTTTCAAAAACCTGTTTGTTTTATACAAAAGAATATACCCTAACACAGTAGAGTCTCATAATGCCTTGGCGAACACCAATTTGATGCTTTAAGATTTTAATGTATTGTTAACAAATTTTCAAACTCAGGCAAGTTTAGAAATGTCTTCATATTGAATTCCTTCAACTCTGCGTCCTTTTAAAGGGCCCTACAAATTAAAATAATTTAAAATAAGGTTAAAAACACATATTCCTAAAAGACAAAAAAATGACACCATACTTATGGATACAAATTTGCCTTTTCCGCATCCCTAAAATACCATTAAGATTGTTAACATTTGTATACATCTATGAATTTTAAGAATAATCTATGGCATTCTCATTAAGAACTACCATATTTTCTTCTGTGACATCTGACATACGTTATCAATAGATATTGTGGCAGAGACCTGCTAGCTGTTCAGTATCTCCTCTGCTTCCTGGATAGCCAGTTTCCTGGCTCCCTTGTGGTTAGCTGTGGCCATGCATGGAGCTCCAGCCCATGAAAGCAAACAGAAGTGACGGTCCAGACGTGCTATCCCTGACACACAATCTGCCAAGCTCCTTTTGGCTGCCCAGTGCCCACAGACATGGCAACTGGAGATGCCACTTGAGGGCAGTAGAGGCACTAGCTGGAAGGACCCTGGGTTCACAAATCGCCACTTAGAAAGAGTTCCCTGATCAAAAATACCCATTTGGGGTTTTTAGAGTGAAACGTTAACTTCTACCATGTTTGTGCCATTGTCCATTTGGGGTTTTCTTTTTTTTATAGGAAATATCATTTTGTAAGCATTACAGATACTCAAACATGTTTGTCTAGGTTGGCTGTGATAGTTACACTGGTCCAGATTATAAAAAGAGTCCAACTTTAAATTTATTTTCTTCTTTCATATCGAACAAAAAGGGAAAGAGGAAAACTTAATTAATGAAAGATATTTTCTATCACAAAAGCGGATATAACCTGGGAACACAGAGGCTAAGAATATGGGCTGTGAACCTACACTCCCCAAGTTCAAATCTCACTTTCAACAATTGATTTAACCTCTCTGTCCTTCAGTTTCCTCTCTGTGCCTTATTATCTCCCAGTGGAAATAATAGTAATGTCTGTATGATTGGGTTGTTGGGAAATATAAATGAGTTATTTCATATAAAGTGACTAGACCTGGAATTTAATATGAGTGAGAGCTCAATAATTTTCAACTCTAATTATTATTTAATCTTTTGTTTAAAATTTGAGAGTTGGGTTGGGCGCAGTGCTCACATCTGTAATCCCAGCACTTTGGGAGGCCGAGGCAGGTGGATCACCTGAGGTCAGGAGTTTGAGACCAGCCTGACCAACATAGTGAAACCCTATCTCTACTAAAAATATAAAAATTAGCTGGGCATGGTGGCACACACCTGTAATCCCAGCTACTTGGGAGGCTGGAGCAGAAGAATTTCTTGAACCCAGAGGCAGAGGTTGCAGTGAGTTGAGATCGTGCCATTGCACTCCAGCCTGGGAGACAGAGTGAGACTCTGTCTTGAAAATAAATAATAAAATAAAATAAAATTAAATTAAATTAAAATTAAATTTGACAGTTAATCCTCTCCCTTGCAAAATATAACATGATGATGATGACAATAATGATGATGACAATGATGATGACTTTAACCCTAGAACTGAGATTTTAACATTTTTTTTACTGCTTCCCTTCACAACAAATAATTATCATATTTAAAGGAATTAAGTTCCCAGATAAAGTATAACCTAGGTTAGATTTTTCATTATCATGTTTAATGGTCTATGGTCAATTACATTTTTCTGATAAGTACCATAAATCTGGAGAATAAGAAGGGAGCCAGACATTTGGGCTTATAGGGCAAATAGCTAAAAAGCTGAAGCTATTTAGGAACAATTTATTGGATGTTAAAAATCTGCTTGATATATGCATAAATTTCAAATATTATCAACGACATGAAAACTTAAGGTGCCAGAAATGATAAAAATAACCACTTGCAAAGCTCAAGTGATGACACAAGCATATACAGAGATTTTTTTTTTTTTTTTAATGAGGACAGGCTGAAGAAAGGAAGAAAAAAAAATTAGGAGACAGATTCCCTTTTTTTTTTTTTTTGAGACGGAGTCTCGCTGTCACCCAGGCCAGAGTAAGTGGCGCAATCTTGGCTCACTGCAACCTCTGCCTCCCAGGTTCAAGCGATTCTCCTGCCTCAGTCTCCCGAGCTGGGACTTCAGGCATTTGCCACCGCGCCCAGCTAATTTTTGTATTTTTAGTGGAGATGGGGTTTCTCCATGTTGGCCGGGCTGGTCTCGAACTCCTGACCTCAGGTGATTCGTCCGCCTCAGCCTCCCAAAGTGCTGGAATTACAGGCATGAGCCACCATGCCAAGCTGGTAGATTCCCTCTTCTAAAAGAAGTACATGTTGCTTTGCAATCAAACAGAAAGAGGCTTTTCATGTGGATTTGCTGCTAAGTTCTACCTCAGTACAGAAGATGAAACTGGGTCTACAGTGCAGAAGGTGAGAAATTAGTTTTTGATGAATGGACACAACCTGCGAACCAAAGGTATCGAGATGGAACTCAACACAGCCTCAACAGTAATCAGTTGTTTTGTGTTTCCCTGAGATGAAAACATGAAACAGGATCTGCATTTGATAGCACTATGAAATTAATAAGGTAAGTTTCATGCATGGTCCATGCAAAAAAAAAAAAAAAAAGAAATTAATAAGGGAAGGATAAGCAAGTTGTCAAGGAAATACTGGATTTTCTACTGCCTTATGCTGATAGAGTCAGAGAAAATCTTATAGAGTTTTTTGTTAAAACTCAATCTGCTAATTTAGTCAGACTGACATGTTCCTCAATGCCAAGTAAGAGTCCTTTTTCCCTTTTTTCCCCTTAGTTTACGTTAGTAACAGTTAGCAAGTAACAGCTTCTAGGTTAGCACTGTCAGGATCAGAAAGAAAAAAAAAAAGGAGAAAAGCTTGATTTACTGAAATGAGAATTCTCTCAAATAAGGACCTAAATGGTTTTTCCAGAAAACCTTCCTAGACACATATTCTCTAACAGGTCCATGGGCTTAGGGGGCCTATAAACTCCCCAAGAGAACAAATAAAATTTGGCAATTATGTGCAATGTTTTGAAGAGTCTAAACTTTCATTAAACTCTCTAAGTGATCTATTACTCCCAAGCTCCCCCAGAAATACTAAAACTGACTGTACTGAAGATAAAAAATTCTTTTGTTTAGCATCAAAGATACGCAGTGCAGTAGTTCAGAGTTCTAAAAGGAAACTTTCTTTCTGAAGATATCTCAGACCTCACTCACAGACCTGTGAGTGAAATATCAGTTCTAAGTCAATAACCAACTTTATTTATAAGTCAGAGTTCTTTAAATTACTGTATTGATCTCTGCTACCTTAAATCCTTTATGAAAAAAGGGAAGACATTTTAAAAAGTGGTTGACCTCTGTGGTTCCCTCCCTCTTGACAATGACTTTACTTCCCCCACTAACTTTACTATGCCAAATTGAGTTTTATATTCGATATGAGGGGAAAAAAGGATATAAAACTGTACCTATTACACACACTTTCATAAAACACCAAGATTGGAAAGGAACAGACCAAAATATTAATGGGGTTTATTGTTGGGCTGGGGGACTATGATTAATTTTTATAATTATTTATATTAAATTATGTTTTTTGGGGTTTTATGCATGAGTACACATTTCTTTTGTAATCAGAAAATAAAATACTTTAGCAATGGCAGAGTCACTGGAGAAAATAAGCTTACAGATTTCCAAATAGGATAGAAGGCTAACAAAAAACTCAAATTCTAAAATAAAGAACAATCCAATTAAAAAAAACTATGGCACATTTTTAAAGCATTTTGAAATTTCTGTCTTTGTGTAAACAAACTTACAGTTTCAATGACGATAGTAGCTGAAAAAGTCTTCTCATTGATGGATTCTAGGGTACCTTCATTTCCTCTGTAGCCTCCATTTAAAACTAGAATTCTTTTTCCTATGATGGAAAAGAATATAAAAATTAATGTGAAGAAATATCTCCACTTTTCTTCTAACTTGTTACAGCAAAATGTACTACACTGAATAAACATAATAAAAAACAAAACCCTTTTTCTTAGAAGTTCTCAATCATTTAAGAAGTGTGTAGTATTTTAGTGCGGTGTATGGATACTTTCACTACTCGAACATTATAAGACTTCTCATTTTTCCCCCAATTATTTGTTAAAGGAATATGTATGTTTTACTTTTAGACTGCAAAGAATATAAGGTACTTGGAGAAAATGTTCAGAGTCCAGAAGTAATCAGAGACAATTTAGCTTACTTTGTCTTTTTGCAAAATTCATAAGATGGTTTGGCAGTTTTACAAAAATTTAAACTTATACCTAACATGTGACTGAGCCATTCTATGTATTTACCCAAGAAAAAAGAAACCAGATATCCACACAAAGCTTTGTACGTATATGTTCACAGCAGTTTTATTTTTAACAGCCAAAAGCTGTAAATAAGCCAAATGTCTATCAACAGATAACTGGATAAACAAACTGGTACAGTAGTCCCCCCTTATCCCAGGTTTTGGTTACTCTCAGTCAGCGTGGTCCAAAAATAGGTGTGTAAAGTACAATAAAATATTTTGAGAGAAAGAGACCACATTCACATAACTTTTATCATACTATATTATTATAATTGCTCTATTTTATTATTAGTTATTATTCTCAATCTTTTACTGTGCCTAATTCATAAGTTAAACTTTATTATAGGTATGTATGTAGGAAAAAAACATAGTATATATAGTGTTTGGTACTATCCATGGTTTCAGGCATTCACTGGTGGTCTTGGAAGGTATAGGGTAAGGGGGAATACTGCATATCCATACAATGACATACAGCAAGAAAAAAGAATGAACTACGGATACGTTCCACCACATAGGTGAATCCAAAATAATTACACTGAGTGAAAGTAGCCAGACCAGAAAACAGGACACATTTATATTTATAGAAACTTAATTTATATAAAATTCTAGAAAAATACGAACTGAACTATAATGACAGAAAGCATGTCAGCAGATGCCGAGGAAGACAGAGGATGCAGGAGCAGAAGGTAGGAGGGAGGGATTAGAGAGGGAAATGAGAGGATCTATTCATCAGCTTGATTGTAGTGATGGTTTTATGGAAGTAGGCACATGTTCAAACTTACCAAATTGTATACTTTACATATGTGTGATTTATTGTACATCAATTTTACCACAATAAAACTAACACACATTTTTCTAATCTGTAAAAAGAATTTTTACTTTAGGGGGAAAAAGAATAAAGAATATGATAATTAGAAGTTCCAGAGACTGATGTTATCACTACATTGGCAATGACACCCCCAGGAAGATTTTGAGTCAGAGGTAAACAACCTGGTCAAAGCAGTGTTTGTACTCAGATACGGGTAAGTGTCCAAAAGGCAAAGACACCTAAGGGGAAAAAAAGCAAAATAACACAGACTTTCACTTGACTATCGCAGAGAGCTAAACAAATACATTACAGATTGAACATTCCTAATCTGAAAATTTGAAAAGCTCCAAAATGTAAAATCTTTTGAGTGCTGACATCATGCCACAAGTGGGAAATTCCACACCTGACCTCCTGTGACAGGCCACTGTCAAGATGCAATCAAAATTATTTAAAATATTGTATAAAATTACCTTCAGGCTATGTGTGTAAGGTGTATATAAAACATAAATGAGGATGAGTATAGTGGCTCATGCCTGTAATTCCAGCCCTTTGGGAGGCTGAAGTGGGTGGATCACTTGAGGTCAGGAGTCTGAGACCAGCCTGGCCAACACGGTGAAGCCCCGTCTTTACTAAAAATACAAAAATCAGCCAGATGTGGTGATGCATGCCTGTAATCCCAGCTACTTGGGAGGCTAAGGCAGGAGAATTGCTTGACCTGGGAGATGGAGGTTGCAGTAAGTCAAGATCGTGCCGCTACACTCCAGCCTGGGTGACAGAGTGAAACTGTGTCTCAAAAATAAATAAATAAATAAAAATAAAATAAAACATAAATCAATTTTGTGTTAAGACATGGGTTCCAACCCTAAGATATCCAATTATGTATATGCAAATTCCAAAATCCAAAATTGGAAACTCTTCTGGTCCAGGCATTTCAGATGAGAGATTCTCAACCTATAACCATAAGCCTAATATAACAAATGCTATCCATATATGTCTACGTTTTGCTTCAGGAAAAAAAAAAAAAAAGTATTCCAGGAAAGGAAAATCCACTGATGCCACAAAACAGCTTCATCAGAGAGCCAGTAAACTACGATGCCCTTGAATCCAAACAGAGATGAGTTACGCTGGCAGTTAATGTCGCCAAGACAGAAAAATAACAACCAACAAGTACTGTCAAAATACAGTGGTTTGAAAATGGAACCGCTCATTTTGATGGCATATGTATTAAATGGTCTGCAAACAGATTTACCTGGTGCTGGAATTACTGTCTCTAAATGAGTCTGGTCAAGTTTCAGCTTGTCTCCAGAATCAATCATCTTCACAACAGCTGTATATTTGTCAATTACTTCCTGTCATGTAAAATGAACACTTTTATAATAGAAGAAATATGTGCACACTCATTTAAAAGATCAAAAGCAAATGAAATGAAGACAAATAAAATATCAATCAAAAGAAAGAGTAACTCCTTCTATAAATGACACTATTTTCTAGATTCCATACATGATTTCCCAGTCTATGGTTCTCAATAAAGAACTCAATTCAAAGCTTAGTAAAGGTTTTCATCTGGAAACAATAACAGATTGGTGGTCCTGGAATAAGACTTTAAGAAATCTAACAAGAGGGGTAGTTTTGCCTAGCTTAATGTACAGTGGAAGAAGGGCAATAGGCATGCACAAGGCTGGGTGCTAGAATAAAACTAAATTTAGGAAAGGCAAAAAGGGAGGAAAGGCCTAGAATATTGATACAAACTTTAAAATCTCAGAGTAGGCCGGGTGCAGTGGCTCACATCTGTAATCCCAGTACTTTGGGAGGCTGAGGCAGGTAGATCACCTGAGGTCAGGAGTTTGAGACCAGCCCAGCCAACTTGGTGAAACCCCGTTTCTACTAAAAATATAAAAGTTAGCCAGGTGCGGTGGTGGCCACCTGTAATCCCAGCTACTCGGGAGGCTGAGGCAGGAGAATCACTTGAACCTGGGAGGCGATGGTTGCAATGAGCTGAGATCGCACCACTGCACTCCAGCCTGGGCAACAGAGCCAGACTCTGTCTCAGAAATAAAAATAAAAATAAAAATAAATAAAATCCCAGAGTAGCCAAAAGACAGTTTCTCAAGCAAAACACAAGAAGTCCTCATGAGACCTCTGACAGTATAATTGTTAGGCTGGCATAAAAGTAATTGCAGTTTTTGCCACTACTTTTAATATATGGCCTATCATTAAAAAATAAAGTACATTTTACTGACAAGCAAGGCATGCATGCTGAGGTTTTGAAGAGGTGCTGATGGGCCTTCATACATACTATCTGTCCTAGTAAGAAAACAGATCAACGCTGAGTAGAAACTATGGATGAAAAAGAAATATTTCTCCAACAATCATGAATTCAGCTTCCATTTCATGGAATAATCAAGAATTTTAAACATAGTACTTCTGCTACTAGGACTTGATTTTCAAGAAATACCAAAATAGCTTCACTCTGTGACCCAAGCTTTTTTCACAAATTCCATTCATAATTGCACGTCCTTACCTTAACAATAGCCTTTTTCTTATGATATTTCTCTCCCAGTTTCTTGGTTATAATTTTCACAATAATTTCCTAGAAAATAATAACAAAAAAAATGAAAGGAAAGACAGAAGTTATCGTTTGTCATTTACTTCTTCCTTTTAAACTATGTTCACCCAAAACCACAGGAAAATGTAACTGCCCTGCCAAATAAGAAATGCTGGAGTTCTCTGCCTTCCCAACAATGACAAACATTTCCTTAGCAATCTTTTATTCCTTCTTCCCCTTTCTGTTCAACGTGGTTAGCAAGAGGAAAAAAATATATACATATATATAAAAAATGTCTGATTTCTACATTGCAGATTTCTGGAAATCTAGGACTGTTATCGGTAAAATTCAACTCTAGTACTTCACGTCTTTCGCAGATGGTTTCTTTCCATTGCAGGAAGTGAAAAGCGCTGAGTTGTTCACTGCTGATAAAAACTCAGATTGCAAGAGACTCACTGGAAATTGCAAGGCACTGAGCCTGCAAGCTTATGCAGGACAGTTCTCACTATGCCCCTTTCTCATTAAGTTGCTTTGAATTTTCATACAGTTGGGATTCCTCCAGATTAGTTATAGCTAAAGGTATTGTTCTTCTGACCATCTAATTCTCAAATGGGAGGGAAATCTGGGCTTACTTCTTATGAATGAATTCAGAGTTTGCTTCTTTACCATTTTTTCCTGATTTGGATTAGTTGTCTAAAAGCTAATAATGAAAATTAAATTGCCTAACAATGCAATATTACTGCAGTGATTCTATATTTGCTACTTCAAGTGAATATATCAAAGAGATGGTCAAGTATTTCATAAAGCCATGCTTAAAATCGTACTAACAAAACTTTAGGAAGGACTTTGGGGAGAGGGTATTTAATAGTAGAAAGATAGGTTTACGGAAAAATGTGAACAGTCTTATTCTGAAGTCTCTCTTTTAAGACTTTCTAAATGAACCCAATTAATGCCAAAACAACTTCTCCAATTTAGTCATACTATTTTCTGGGCTAATTTCTCAAACGCTCTCATGTGTTCACACTCTAGTAATTGGAAGATAATTCATTACATCACTGTACTTATTGGCCCTTATCCACAGTAGATCTGTTAAAAATATTTCCTTTCTGAGTTTAAAAACTAGGCACAGTGGGCCGGGCGCGGTGGCTCACGCCTGTAATCCCAGCACTTTGGGAGGCTGAGGCAGGTGGGTCACGTGAGGTCTGGAGTTCGAGACCAGCCTGACCAACATGGAGAAACCCCGTCTCTACTAAAAATACAAAATTAACCGGATGTGGTGGCCCATACCTGTAATCTCAGCTACTAGGGAGGCTGAGGCAGGAAAATCGCTTGAACTCAGGAGGCAGAGATTACGGTGAGCTGAGATCGTGCCATTGCACTCCAGCCTGGGCAATGAGAGCAAAACTCCATCTCAAAAAAAAAAAAAAAAAAAAATTCGGCACAGTGGCTCGGGCCAGTAATCCTAACACCCTGGGAAGTCGAGGCAGGAGGATCACTTGAGGCTACTATGTTGACCAGCCTGGGCAAAAGAGTAAAACCTTGTCTCTACAAAAAATACAAAAATTGGCAGGGCATTAGTGGTGCATGCTTGTAGTCCTAGCTACTCTGGAAGCTGAGGTGGGAGGATCGCTTGAGGCCAGGAGTTTCAGACCAGCCTGGTCAATAGAGCAAGACCCTGTCTCTATTTAAAAATAAAAAAAAGAATAAGACACTCTGAAAGTTTTATGAAAATGTCATGTCTCAGTAAGTCTAAAATAGAGCATCAATAAATAATCATTTTAAAATATTGTTAAATGTTTAAAAACTATTTTTAAATTATTTTAAAACAATAAGCAATAATAAATAAGCAATAAAATATAAAACTCCTTTGAGTTTGTGAAATTAAAGCCTGCTTTTCTCCACAATGTACCTATTAATAAATGGACATTCTAGTTCCAATAAGTTGTAAATTGAAAACCAACACTTGGGCATTTACAGTTCTACTTTTTGAACTCATTTCTGAAAACATAACCTCTTGTCTTATAGCAAAAATTGAAAATTCCTGGCTCAAATTTAAGATGCCCATAAACAAGTTTAGCACTAAACTTAAAGAACATTATTAGTCTATAAGCATGAAGTAACTCTCCAATAGAGGTGCAACCAATAATTAATGATCTAATAGGAAGAAAAGTCATTATAAGTTATAACTAACTCTATCTATATAGATTATACATGTTTGAAAAGTTTAGTTACTTATACCAAATGCTAGTTAAATCATTCACTTAAACATACATTTAGAACTCAAGAAACTCCAACTGAATACTTACAGGCTGTAGCCAGTAGTCTGTTCGGGCAGTTCTTTTCTTTTCCTCTTCAATCTGTAGAACACATAATGTCTTAAATTATCTCCCTAAAATCCTCATTGGATTTCAAAATACCATTCTATTTAGCAAAATAACACCATAGAACTGTGAAGCCCTCTACTTCACAGAAGACCAATGACATAATTTGCGAGCTCTGATAAATACAAATAAACATTACTTGTCATTAGTTTTTGATTTAAAAAAAACTTCAGTTTTTAAAAGTATATAATAAAGCAAGTCAACTGACCTAGGAAGCAAACAGACACAACTCCTATTCAGCTGCAAGACCAGCCAGTACCTGCCCTCACCCACTTTCTCCCATGTGACTGTCAGGAGCTGGAAAAGAGGCCACGTTTTCATGCAGTAAAATCGTAACACATGGATCAATGTAGCACAGTGTGGTTAAGTATACAGCCTGGTAGCAAACAGGGGGCTCCCTGTTTGAAAATGACAGTAAAGCTCCTGAATGAAAGGGAAGAAAAATACCACCAAGAGATAAATGAGAGTGACCAAAGAAAAGAGAGCTGTCGGGCTGTATGGCGAAAATATCGAATCTTTTTCTTCTCAACTGCTTACAGTTAACCCTAAGTACCAATTTTCAATGGGATCAAACAATGTAATAATCCCTTGGTTGATTCGAAACCTAATTTTAGGCTGGGCGCGGTGGCTTATGCCTGTAATCCCAGCACTTTGGGAGGCTGAGGTGGGCGGATCACGAGGTCAGGAGTTTGAGACTAGCCTGGCCAACACAGTGAAACCGTGTCTCTACTAAAAGTACAAAAATTAGCCAGGCGTGGTGGTGCATGCCTGTAGTCCCAGCTACTTGGGAGGCCGAGACGTGAGAATTGCTTGAACCCTGTGAGGCGGAGGTTGCAGTGAGCCGAGGTCACATTGCTGCACTCCAGCCGGGGCCACAGAGTGACACTCCATCTCAAAAAAAAAAACAAAACCTCATTTTAAATCCTTCACCTTTTCAACAAACAGTGTTCTAAAATTAGTATGCATTATATTCAAAGAAGGTCGATTTGGCTTTCCATTTTTCTTTGAATAAAATTAAATTTTAAAAATCCCTGTCACAGCATGTAAGACCTCTATGGTGTTGGCCCTCCTGGCTCTCTGACCTCAAACGCCACCAGGTGCTTGCTGCACTCCAGTCCCGTGGGCCTTTCCTTCAGATGCTTGATCGTTCCTGTCTAGGTACCGTTCACTCTCTCCCCAGGCGCTACCCTCATACCTCCTTGGCACTCAGCATTTTGTGATCATTCACTGATTCACTGCTGAACAGCTCTGACGTTAGAATGAAAGCTCCGTGACTAACAAGGACTGTTTTTCTTTCTACTATACAGACCCGGGGGCTTGCACAATGTGCAGCATGTAACAGTGACTCAGTTTCATACTAAGTTTCATCTAAACATTATACTTGAAGCTTTTTAGATCATCCTGCATGGTGTGAGGACTAGGAACAGAGAAGACTAACAGCCAGCCGGGTGCGGTGGCTCACACCTTGTAATCCCAGGACTTTGGGAGGCCGAGGCGGGTGGATCACCTGAGGCCAGGAGTTCAAGATCAGCCTGGCCAGCATAGTGAAATCCCGCCTCTACTAAAAATATAAAAAATTAGCCAGGCATGGTGGCGGGTGCCTGTAATCCCAGCTACTCAGGAGGCTGAGGCAGGAGAATCACTTGAACCTGGGAGGTAGATGGTGCAGTGAGCTGGGATTGCACCACTGCACTCCAGCCTGAGCGACAGAACACAGAGCAGGACTCCGTCTCAAAAAAAAAAAAAAAAAAAAAAAAAAAGACTGGACGGCATTTTCTATCCCTTCACAATGAAGACGAAAATAAATGAGGAGACAGAGGAAATAATATTAAAGAAAAAAAGTTAGCTTCTTGTATTCATTTACTCTTTCTCTTCTATCCTGCCTCTTCTCTCCCACCTATTTTCTTAATTCATTGATAAGGCAGGCTATGTGTTAGAATGGAGAAGGGGATATTTAGGAGTAAATTAAGAACCTCCTGCAGTATTACTCTAGAGTCTTGGGTAGATTTAGAGCCCAAGTATGGCCCTAAATATGGATAATCATGTACTTCCAATGATTTTTCACATAGACTTAGCCATCAGGCTAAATCAAATTAAAACCATGTCACACTGGGCCAGGTGCAGTGGCTCACACCTGTAATTCCAGCAGTTTGGGAGGTCAAGGTAGGCAGATCATTTGAGATCAGGAGTTTGAGACCAGCCTAGCCAACATGGTGAAACCCTGTCTCTACTAAAAATACAAAAACTAGCTGGGTATGGTGGCACACATTTGCAATCCCAGTTACTCGGGGAGGCTGAGGCAGGAGAATCTCTTGAACCTGGGGAGCAGAGACTACAGTGAGCCGAGATTGTGCCACTGCACTCTGGCCTGGGCAACAGAGAGAGACTGTCTCAACAACAAAAACAGCAACCAAAAAAAAAAACATGTCACAGGTTTCTCGTGCTCGTTAGGAGGTGCTAAGTGGAAGTCAAAGTCAACAGGAGAGTAGCAGTTGAAGGAGGGAGGCCAACCATGAAGGACTCCAATTTCTAACTGAATTCTACTGACCGTAACAAGCGCAGGGAGTTTCAAAGACAGCACCTGAGGCATTAAAAGAAAACTATTTAGGTGGGGCATGGTGGCTCATGCCTGTAATCCCAGCATTTGGGAGTCCAAGGTGGGTGGATGACTTGAGGTCAGGAGTTTGAGATCAGCCTGGTAAACATGGTGAAACCCCATCTCTACTAAAAATACAAAAATTAGCCAGGTATGGTGGCAAGCGCCTGCAATCCCAGCTACTTGGGAGGCTGAGCCAGGAGAATCATTTGAACCTGGGAAGCGGAGGTTGCAGTGAGCTGAGATTGTGCCACTGCACTCCAGCCTGGGCAACAGAGTGAGACTCCATCTCAAAAAAATAAAAAACAAATAAATAAATAAACCTATTTAGGGGGGCTCCAACTCCAGTTCGGGGAACTGTATGTAGCTAGGTCACTATTCCCTAGTCCGTACATGATAATTTTCCTAATTTTCTATTAATCTAATAAATGGTGAAATGATTTAATTTTCCTTGGGTTCTGAGGTGTCCACACGCAGCCCATAAACTGTACCTCCATGATTTCATCCAGTGCAGATTTCTTTTTCTTCTTTTCTTTAGACTGAGTTGAGCTCTGGGAAGATTCTTTTCGTTTCACTGATGCTGAACTTCCTATCGTCTTCAGTGCACTCGGTCCCAGAGTACTGATGAACAGGAGAACCATGCTTGTTACCAAGAACCATACACAGACGAATGCTTTACGATGTGCAAAATTCACAATATAGAATAAATGTGTGACATAGTAATTTACAGGAGATTAGTGAAAACCATGGAGTCCCTGTCCACATCTCTTACAGAACCATCAGCACTGTGTGAGCATTTAACCCGTGCTATCTTTAACTCTCTGTACCTATCAGCACTGTGTGAGCATTTAACCCGTGCTGTCTTTAACTCTCTGTACCTTCTCCTCACTCCTTCGGTCAGTGCTACTATACTTTGTATAGTAGAATGATGGTAGGCAGCTTAGGTTTTGGTGTTGAGCAGATCAGGGTTTGAGGCTACTTCTATTAGGACCTGGAGTAGTTCACTTACCTAAGCCTCAAATCTTCATCTATAAATGAAGATAATAACATGACCCAACTCTTACCCAAATGCAAGAATTAAATGACACGTTTTCAAATGACCGGTTTAAGTCTAGCACATTACTCTCAGTTCTGGTTTTGTAAAGCAAAGTTCTCAACGTGTTACTTAAAAGTTTTTAACTGCTCCCAACTGCCCAGAGTTAACAGTGTAAATCCTTTTTTTTGAGATGGAGTCTCACTCTGTCGCCCAGGCTGGAGTGCAGTGGCGCGATCTTGGCTCACTGCAACCTCCGCCTCCCAGGTTCAAGCGATTCTCGTGCCTCAGCCTCCCAAGTAGCTGGGGTTACAGGCACCCGCCACCACGCTGGGCTAATTTTTGTATTTTTAGTAGAGATGGGGTTTCGCAATGTTGGCCAGGCTGGTCTTGAACTCTTGACCTCAGGTGATGCACCTGCCTTGGCCTCCCAAAGTGCTGGGATTACAGGCGTGAGCCACTGTGCCCGGCTGACAGTGTAAATTCTAAATTCTTTACTGCCAATATACAACTGTCACCATTGGCCCCAGAATACCATTCTAGTCACCATCCCTGACTTACTATGTACACCAGTCACTAAGAACAATTTGCTATTGACTGAGCCATGCCCTATGCTTTCAGCCTCTGAAAATTTGCACATGCCTTGTTTTATACCTAAAATAATCTCTCCTTTTATCTCCGTTTGTTAAAATTCTTTAAGGTCCATTCTTCATGAGGGTTCTTGGATCTTGCAGTGTTTTGAACTGCCACAGTACCTTGTGGCATGCATCACACTGCACCTTGCATGATAATCATTTGTATGTACGACTCCTCTCTTGTAGTAGGGAGGAAGCATCTATTTTTTCCTGCAAAGTGGCAGTAACTATCTTGTAACTCACATTAAATAGATGCTCCATTAATACTGGCTGATCAAATGACTTTTACTCATCTAATCATTTAATGTGTCATATTTACAAAAGATGAAGCAAAGGATAAATATTTACACAGAGCTACCATGGAGCTAACCAAGAAAAAAATATATGATTAGTAGAGAATACAACAGATTTATTATTTTCCTTTATTTGGACTTTAAAAAATGCATTTAAAGGTAGCATTAGATTGATGAACTGCTGGGTTACTTTAAGCTTGAAGTCAACTAAAACCCCTACTTCTTTTCTCTATGGAGAATTGTAGGTAAGGACTCTGTCACTCTGTTTTTATGGGGGTTGTTTTTCTTTACCTAACTGTCAGGCTTTCCATTTACCTTTGTAAAATTTTACTCACTGGGTTTTGACCTGTAATTCAACCCACTGAACATATATTTAAACTCTGATTCTATTACTGAATGCATTACCCAGGGTGTGACAGCTATAAATAATGGACATGGGTTTTGAACAGGCCAAATCCACGTAAAGATAAGTTCCTCAACTTGCTACTTAAATGTTCTTTAGATTTAAGTGTACTTTGAACTAGGGATCCAGGGATAATTCAGATCATAGTCAACTACAATATGTCTACAAAATAGGCACTAATAACCCTAGCAAAAGAGGAGTTAGGATTAAGCGGTTATTTTTGGCTTGAGTGATCACCACTTCCTCGTCTCATGTTCACAAACCACCTACTTCCTGTCATAATCTGTTGGAAATGCTTATTAATCTATTGTTTTCTAAAGACTTTTCTCCACTTAAAAAAAATATATTTGCTTATTTTTCTGCCTTCTGACTCCTCTACCAATCTCCATGATACCTCAGAGATTCTCAACAGTGAGTCCCCAAATATTAATACATCTATAAATTATTTCAGTATTTTGGTATTAATCTCAGCTTAGACACTTGAGTTTATTTAAGGCTATTATTTACTCTTCTTAAAACTCAACTGGGCCGGGCGTGGTGGCTCATGCCTGAAATCCCAGCACTTTGGGAGGCTGAGACAGGTGGATCATTTGAGGTCAGGAGTTTGAGACCAGCCTGACCAACATGGTGAAATCCAGTTTCTCCTAAAAATACAAAAAAATTAGCCGAGCATGGTGGTGCATGCCTGTACTCCCAGCTACTTGGGAGGCCGAGGCAGGAGAATTGCTTGAACTTGGAAGGCAGAGGTTGTGGTGAGCCGAGGTCATGCCACAGCGCTCCAGCCTGGGCAACAAGAGCGAAATTCCGTCTCAAAAATAAAAAAAAGAAAGAAAGAAAAAGAAAATTTACTCAGCATCATTAAATGCTTAGAATGTGACAATAATGGGGAAAAAGATGACCAGAAGAGCCCAGCAAGATCTCAGGGTGATGTAAAGGGCATTCCAGGAAGGGGAGCAGCAGATGTAAAGGCAAGAAAGGGCGAGACCCCAGGCTCATTTAGGAAAGCACAAATCAATGAGCACAGCTGAGAGCAAACGGCAGGAGACATATAGGATCACAAAAGTCACTTAATAGTATGTAAAAAAATTCGAGGTCATCTTAGAGATGCTGAAACCAAGAGATGTTAATAAATGAGTGACATGGTAAGAGCTGAAGTTTAGAAAGGTCCTTTTGCTGGCAATATCAAGATTCCATTAGAAGGGTGAGAGACTGAGACAGGGGTAAGGCAGAGTTAAAATAAAATCAAGGCAAGATATGAATATGAGCAGAATGAAAATGGAAAGTAAGGTTCCTTGAACAGCCCTCATTTTTGCTTTCAGTAACTAGAGTGAATTCTAGCCCTTCTTAAAGGAGATAAAGAAGCCCAAAGGAGAAACGGAGATGAAAATCAAGTAAACTGTTTCAGGCAATAAGGGGACTCATTTTTGTGCCTCAACATAGCCTAAAATGTCCACTTTGATATCTACATCATTTAGTTTTTCTAGGTTTTAGATATATAAGAGATATAAATCCACAGGAGAATGAATCCCAAACTATATTATGTACCATAATTTCAAAGAAAAAAAATTTTAGATGTCTTTCAATTGTATTATCTATGACACTACATTCTTATACAAATATTGTTCCTTATTCATGGACTCAGGTCACAACATATTAACATAGATAACTTATCAAATAAATTATCAAAATTGGTCAAATAAAACTAATATTTTTGCTAATATCAAGGTTTGGCATAGGGGTACAGCAGGCTGTATAGACCCCCAAAAATATCAGGTCCTTATCCCTGAAACCTATCAATGTTACATTATCTAAGAAAAGAGTCTTTGCAGATGAGATTAAGTTAAAGATCTTGAGAGGAGGAGCTTGGCCTGGATTATCAAGGTGGACCCTAACTACAATCATCCCTTTTCTTGTAAGAGCAAAGTGGAGGGAGATTTGACACCTGGAGGAAAAGGTGATGTGAGGATGGGGCAAAGAGACATTTGAAGATGCTCGTGTTAAATACTGGAGACATGCAACCATGAGCCAAGTAACGCCTGCGGCCAACAGAGCTGGAAAAGGCAAGGGACAGATTCTTCCCCAGAGCTCAGATTCTTCCCCAGAGCACAGCCAGCAGGCTCCTTGATTTCAATCCAGTGATACTGATTCAGAATCTGACCTCCAGAATATGACCTCAACATATTTCTGTTGTTTTAAGCCACCCAGTTTGTGGTAATCTGTTACAGCGACCATAGAAAACTAATACAAGGGAGGTCAATTTGGGGAACACGAACCAATCTTAACATTCATCTACATCTAGGAATAACATATACTTCAAAAGAACAGACAGAAATGCATAAAGTTCTAAAAGTATAAGGCATGTGTGTTATATTTGAGCCGATCTTCCAGGTCATATCATGCCAATGTTAGACAATTCTTCTGGAATGTACCCAGATGTAGAACCCAAATAACCAACTTCTTGATGATATCTAATGTAGGTGTTAATTTTCAAATATTATTTTGATCAAAGTTAAGACATCTGGCAAATCATTTTAAAGTTGATCTATATTGCTGATTCAGCCTACCTATCTCCTTCCATACTCCTAGCCACTTATTCAATAGTGTAAATAAACAATGACCTACAAACAAACCCGAAAAACTTAGATCTTAAAAAAACAACATGTGAAGTACTAAGTAAAATAGAAAATATCATCCGGCTTAAAAGCAAATTCCAGTAGATACCGGTACTTGACTCTCTTGTCTTACTCATCTTTTTTAACCTCCGTAACAAAACTGAATGTACTGCATGTCAGAAATAGTGAATAAAGATTTGGTGAAAGAATACATAAAAATTGCAAGAGAAGATAATGTAGAAAGTAGGTAGAACTACCTGACCACATGCTATGCCAGGTTTTGACAAACGACAGCCTAAGGGCCAAATGCCAGCTGCCACCGGCTTTTGTAAATAAATGTACTGGAACCCAGCCATGCTCAGTTCCTTCCTGCACTGTCCATGGCTGCCTTCTCACTACAACAGCAGAGTTCAGTTATTGTGACAAAGACATCTGGCCAAAAAGCCTAAAATATTTACTATGTGGCTCTTATAGAAAAAGTTTGCTGACCCCTGCCCTGTGCTAGACCACCTAGAAGGGTGGGCAATGATTACTGAGTGTTTCCTGGTGTATTTACACTGTACTGAGGGCTAAGAAGAGAGGCTGACAATCTCTATTCTCAGAAAACTCACAATGCAGCAAGTAAAAGAAAAATGCATATCCAGCTAACATTTAAACTGTGACAAGTGGGCTAAGACAGGAAAAGAAACAGTTTTATATAGCGAATAAGGAACCGTTAAATGGAGAAGGATTCATGGAGAAGCAAAAGTTTATTCATGTGAAACATATAATCAAAATGAGGCTTTCCTCAAAAAACACAATCATCTCATAACAGGCAAATAGGAAAAGAACAGTTGCTAGCTGGGCACAGTAGGGCGTGCCTGTAATCCCAGCTATTGATACCTGGGAGGCTGAGGCAGGAAGATCACCTTGAGCCCAGGAGTTCAAGGCCAGCCTGGGCAACATAGCAAGACCCCATCTCTTAAAAAAAAAAAAAGAACAATTGCTAAAAAAACAACGCAACCAATAAAAACCAAAAACAGGTGAAAACTACAACTAGAAAAAAATGATTCACAATACTTTAAAATGCAGTAACCAACATTTCACAAAAATCCTAATGTTTTAAGATATCCGTGAATGATGCAGCTCACCTTGACTTGGAAGATGTTGCTCCGGATGAGCTACATGCTCCTTTACTCAAATTAAACGTGACTAGAAGAAAAAAATGTTATTCCATACATACATTTCAAGAAAATCATAATAAAACTTCTCAGATAAGATACTACAAAGTGTTCACAGAGGAACTCCAGGACATTTTCAATAAATGAGAGCTAAAATGTTCCTATGCGGAGACCACACATTCCTGTAAAACGTCCCAGACTGAAAGCCATAGAACAGGAGGAACTTGCACACCATGTCACCGTGGCAGACCACACGGGCGCTTCCCCGCTCTATCCCCATTTCCCCTGAGGAACAGTACTCCAATTCTGTTTAGGTCTCCACGCCTCTTGCCTGCGGCTCAGGGGACATAACACCATTTTCATCTCTGGGGTGAATTCTGATTGTCTAATCCAATCAGCATAATCCCAGTGACTGCTTTTTGAGTGGACATGTGACACAGTTCTGGCCAATGACATTTGAAAGGAAATCTATTGAAGGGAGGAGTGTCTTCTTGGAAAAGTATCCTTGCTCCTAACAAGATTCTAGAAGAGCATCCAGAGATGCTCTCTGCCATCCTCACAACAATGAAGAATCTGCATGTGATGGCTGGAGTGTTGGCAGCTACCCTGTGTCCATATGGCATGCAGAACCACCTTACCTCTGGGATTCTTATTATGGCAAGATATTTCCTTATTGTTTAAGTTAATTGTAGTCAGTTTTGTTACTTGTAGCTTCAGCTATCCTATCCAATCAATTTATTAGTATTACCTTTTCATTAAACTAATAAGAACAATGTAACTCAGACACATTAGATGTCTTACTCTCAGATATGTTGACAAGTTGCATTTTTAACAAAGCCAATATAAAAGCATCTATGTTTAAAAAAAGAAAACTACCTTTCTCTTCATCATTTTCTCTGCTTAATTCCGTAAAAGTAGGGACCTCCTAAAAAAAAGAAAGTTTTAAGGTTTTGGTGTACAGTGCACTATCACCATTCAATAGACCTAAATTATGACTTGCTACCTGTGTTCCCAGGCTACAAAGTGTTCACAGAGGAACTCCAGGACATTTTCAATAAATGAGAGCTAAAATGTTCCTATGCGGAGACCACACATTCCTGTGAAACGTCCCAGACTGAAAGCCATAGAACAGGAGGAACTTGCACACCATGTCACCATGGCACTACTGTTAGGCACTACTGTGCCTAATACGCAAGTGATTAAGATCCTAATTAAGAAATTACATGCTTTTGGCCAGGCGCGGTGGCTCACACCTATAATCCCAGCACTTTGGGAGGCCGAGGCGGGCGGATCATGAGGTCAGTAGTTCGAGACCAGTCTGGCCAACACAGTAAAACCCTGTCTCTACTAAAAATACACAAAAAATTAGCCGAGCATGGTGGTATGCACCTGTAATCCCAGCTACTCAGGACGCTGAGGCAGGAGAATCACGTGAACCCGGGAGGCAGAGGTTGTAGTGAGCCAAGATCGTGCCACTGCACTCCAGCCTGGGTGACAGAACGAGACTCCGTCTCAAAAAAAAAAAAAAAAAAGAAATCTTTTGGCCCAGTATGGTGGCTCATGCCTGTAATCCTAGCACTTTGCGAGGCCAAGGCAGGTGGATCACCTGAGGTCAGGCATTCGAGACGAGCCTGGCCAACATGGTGAAACCCTGTCTCTACTAAAAATACAAAAATTTAGCCGGGTGTGACGGTGGGCGCCTGTAATGCCAGCTACTCAGGAGGCTGAGCCAGGAGAATCGCCTGAACCCAGGGGGTGAGTGTTGCAGTGAGCCGAGATCGTGCCACTTCACTCCAGGCTGGGTGAAAGAGTGAGACGAGCCTGGCCAACTTGGTGAAACCCCGTCTCTACTAAAAATACAAAAATTAGCTGGGCATGGTGGTGGGCGCCTGTAATCCCAGCTACTCGGGAGGCTGAGACAGGAGAATTGCTTGAACCTGGGAGGCGGAGGTTGCAGTGAGCCGAGATCATGCCACTGCCCTCCCCAGCCTGGGTGACAGAGCAAGACTCTGTCTCAAAAAAAAGAAAAAAGAAAAAAGAAATTACATGCTTTGGCTGGGCACGGTGGCTCATGCATATAATCCCAGCACTTTGGGAGGTCGAGCTCAGGCAGGAGGAATGCTTGAGGCCAGGAGTTCGAGACCAGCCTGGACAACATTGCAAGACCCCCCCATCTCTATTAAAAAAAAAAAAATTAGCCAGGCATTGTGGTGCACGCCTATAGTCCCAGCTACTCATACGAGGCAAGAGGTTCACTTGAGCACCAGAGGTCAAGGGTGCAGTGAGCTGTAATCATGCCACTGCATTCCAGCCTGATGACAGAGAGAGACAGTCTCTCAAAAAAAAAAAAAAATAGAACTTACATGCTTTGCAAATATTATCCAATTGAGAATTATTCTAAATGCCAAAAAGCAGCTTTTCTATGCCAAACTGCAGAAGTTTACCTATATTTTTATTTCTATTACAACTTAAACAGGAAGTAACAAAAATATAAGGCAATAAACTTTAGGAAAAGCAAAAGCTTTTTTTTTTTAAGTCTGTTCAAGAACAGACTAAACTAATGAATAATCAATAGTGGTATACTGGAACAATGGTTACGTCTGGGAGATGGGGTATTAATTGGCAACGAGCATGAGGAAACCCTCTGGGATACTAGAAAAGTTCTATATCTTTATCTGGGTGGTGGTTCCACAGGTTATCTGTCACTCTTTCTACACACGTATATTTGTAAAAGTTCAGTGAACTGTACACATAAGATTAATGCACCTCATACTTTAATCAATGTATGTTAGAGCTCAATAAACAGTTCAAAAAACACTCAGTTTCACATACACACCAGGCTATATTTGCCTGCTCACACACAAGTGTTAGAATGTAAGCCACAGGAGGCTGGGCGTGGTGGCTCACGCCTGTAATCTCAGCATTTTGGGAGGCCCAGAAGGGCGGATCACCTGAGGTCAGGAGTTTGAGATCAACCTGGCCAACATGGCGAAACCCCGTCTCTACTAAAAATGCAAAAAATTAGCTGGGCATGGTGGCTTGTGCCTGTAGTCCCAGCTACTTGGGAGGCTGAGACACGAGAATCGCTTGAACCCAGGAGGCGGGGGTTGCAGTGAGCTGAAATCGCGCCACTGCACTCCAGCCTGGGCGACAGAGTGAGACTCCGTCCCAAAGAAAAAAAAAATGTAAGCCACAGGAGACAGTTTTTTGTATCTTTTGTTCAGAGTATTCCCTGTGCCTAAAAGAATCCTGGCACAGTGGAGGCGCTTATAAATATATGTTGAAATAAATGCCCCAACCTAGTTATTCTAACACCTCAGCTCCTTCCCTCCCCATTCATCTGGCTTGCACCCACTGATTCTTCAAGACTCCTGGGCACTGGGGTTGTATCCACCCTCAAATACTCTGTCCTCCCCAGGCCAGAGTAAACATTGCTTCTCTATGTTTCCACATGCTGCGTTTACCTCCAGTACTGAATTAATTATAATCAGTTGAAATTATCTGTGTATATGTCTTCCCATTAGGTAGCATCTCTATTTAGATATAAGGAAATTGAGGTTTGGAAATATTATGTAATTATACAAGATTATGAAGTTAGTACGTCAGGAATTAAACCAAGGTTTGTCAATGCCAAAAATGTGCTTTTGACACCAGGCTGGTTTTCCTCTTAGTTCAGGAACAGTGCCCACAGAACTTGATTCAATGCTGAAAAAACACAAGCTGGCTGGGCGCGGTGGCTCACGCCTGTAATCCTGTAACTTTGGGAGGCCGAGGCGGCCGGATCACGAGGTCAGGAGTTGGAGACCAGCCTGACCAACATGGTGAAACCCTGTCTCTACTAACAATACAAAAATTAGCTGGGCGTGGTGGCGGGAGCCTGTAGTTCCAGCTACTCAGGAGGCTGAGGCAGAAGAACTGCTTGAACCTGGGTGGCGGAGGTTGCAGTGAGCTGAGACTGCACTACTGCACTCCAGCCTGGGCGACAGAGTGAGACTCCGTCTCCAAAACAACAACAACAACAACAACAAAAAACAAACAAAAAAACCAAGCCATTGTGCTTCTTTAGACCTCTGGACATTGCTTCTCAGGATGATGTTGCTTACCCACCTGTTCCTTCCCTTCCAGGCCTCTTCTCACTTGTTCTTCAATAAATTTGGCAGTTTTTTCTTCATCATCAAGGTCCTGCTTTTTCTTTTTCTCCAGTTCCAGTTGCCGGCGGATAGTTTCTGGGTCCCTGTCTATGTACTGAATATACCAGCCTTTTGGTGTCTCGTCCACTTTGCACAAGCCTTAAAGAAACAGCCACCGCCATAAATTAGCATACAACAAAGCAAAACATAAATATGAATGTGTTTCATCTCTGCATATTTATTCATTCAAACACACTCAAATCAGGCCGAGCGCAGTGGCTTACACCTGTAATCTCAGCACTTTAGGAGGCCGACACAGGTGGATCACTTGAGATCAGGAGCTCAAGACCAGCCTGGCCAACATGGTGAATCCCATCTCTACTAAAAATACAAAAATTAGCTGGGCGTGGTGGTGCACACCTGTAATCCCAGGTACTCAGGAGGCTGAGGCAGGAGAATCACTTGAACCCGGGAGGCAGAGGTTGCAGTGAGCCCAGATCCTACCACTGCACTTCAGCCTGGCAACAGAGCGAGACTCAGTCTCAAAAATAAAACACCAAATACACTAAAATACATTCAAATATACAAATTCATGCAGCAAATGGGATTTTCCATATTTATATTTAATGAAATTTAGATACTGTATGTGGATTCAACCAACCGTGGGTGAGAAATACTCAAAAAAAAGAAAAACGGATGGTTGCATCTGTACTGAACATGCACAGACATTTTTTCCTTCCCATTTTTCCCTAACAATAGAGTATAAAAACTATTTACATTGTATTAAATATTATAAGAAATCTCGAGATGATTTAAAGTATGTGGGAGGATGTATATAGGTTATATGCAAGTGCTACATCATTTTACTTTATATAAGGGACTTGAGTATCTGTGAATTTTGGTTATCAGCAAGGGCTCCTGGACCCAATCCCCCATGGATACTGAGAGACAACTTTATTATCTTGCATAGTATTTATTCAATTCTATCTAAGTATTTAATATCCAATGGTTATATGATGTTCTATTAACTTAAGGCAGAAATTATGCTCCCAAAATGGAATCAACTAACACGATGAAAAAGCAGAACACTGACCCAATTTTTTTTCTCTTTTCTTATCCCAAACATCTCATAGGATGACTATGAAGATTAGAAGTGGGAAAGAAAAAGCAACTTTAAAATCTCATTCTTACCTTCTCTGCCCAGCCACTTAGTAAAATCAGTCAGAGTTTCCCACTGAGTCGCATTCATGTGGATGTGCTCTCGGTGGCTGATGTATTCGTTGTAGACAATGTTGTTGTGGACCCTTTTAGTGCCTGAGAACAAAATATGACACTGATGATCCTCAGAAGATTATGCCACTTATAAAGCTGTTATTTGCACAATATTTAAAATGTTTACCAAAGCGTCTCCTGAGAAGTTCTAGAAAGTCATTTCGGAATTCCCTAAGAAAGAAAGAAAGGAAAGCATTAAGGTAATTTCTACAAACATATAGCATCATCTTTCTGAAATTTAAGCAGTAGTACAGTTTTTTGTTTTTGTTTTTTTTGAGACAGAGTCTCGTTCTCGTCACCCAAGCTGGAGTGCAATAGCGTGATCTCAGCTCATTGCAACCTCCACTTCCCAGGTTCAAGTGATTGTCTTGCCTCAGCCTCCCAAGTAGCCGGGATTACAGGGGTCCACCACCACGCCTGGCTAATTTTGTTTCGTATTTTTCGTAGGGATGGGGTTTCACCATGTTGGGCAGGCTGGTCTCAAACTCGTGACCTCAGGTGATCTCCACCTGCCTCAGCCTCCCAAGGTGCTGGGACTACAGGCGTGAGCCACTGCATCTAGCCAGTAGTATAGTTTTAATGTCCAAATGATATATGAAACATCTACATGAATATGGCTATGAACCTTTAAAAACTGATCAAGGGAAGAACTCCAAAAGATTATAGCTTTTAAGGAATAAGTTAAAAGTCAGTTGGGAGTTGAAATTTTTTGTCTTGGTAAAGCAGTCATAGAAACAGTTACCACATACCTTTGGAATGGGTCCTTCATGAAGTCTGTTAGTGCCACTGATGGTGGCATAATGACCCCAGTCTATCTATGACAACAAAACTGCCCTGATTCCACATGAAATTGGCACTTAATATGTCCCTCTGAGCTGGGTACACCGTATTAAGTGCTAGATAAACGTAGGTGAATAAGACATAAATCTTAACCTTCAAGGAGGTTACAATCTAGCATAACCAATCATAACAAAAGTTAAACTGAAAAAGAAATGTAACAAAATACCATTGAAGGAGTCACAGGAGATGCCCAGAGATGATTTCATTGTGGTCGGTGAAGGATAAGTAGAACCCTAGAGGTGAACTGCAAGAGAAAGCTATTTCCAGCTGGCACAGAAACATGAAAGCCTCACATATCTGAGAAATGGCCTAATTTGACTAAAATTTATGGCTGATAAAAATGAGAGTGAGAGTGAGGGGAGATGAGGTGGCTGGGAAACCAAAATAAGGTTTGGCTAATTTTTGAAGTACCCCGAATGTCATGCGAAAGAGGCTGAGTTTTGTGCAGTCAATAGAAAAGCATTAAATAATTTTGTTTGGCCTGGGTATGATGGCTCATACCTGTAATCCCAGGACTTTGGGAGATCGAGACAGGAGGATCACTTGAGCCCAGGAGTTCAAGACCAGCCTGGGCAACAAAGTGAGACCCTGTCTCCACACACACACACACACACACACACACACTCAAAAAATTAGCCAGGTGTGGTGGTGTGTATCTATGTTCCCAGCTACATGGGAGGCTGAAGCAGGAGGATCGCCTGAGCCCAGGAGGTCAAGGCTGTAGTAAGCCATCACTATGCCAAAAAACAAGACCCTGTCTTAAAAAAAAAAAAAAAAAAAAAAAAAGTCCAGGCATGTTGGCTCACGCCTGTAATCCCAGCACTTTGGGAGGCTGAGGTGGGTGGATCACCTGAGGTCAGGAGTTCAACACCAGCATGGCCAACATGCCTAAACCCTTTCTCTATTAAAAATATAAAAAATTAGCAGAGCGTGGTGGCGCATGCCTGTAATCCCAGCTACTTGGGAGGCCGAGGCAGGAGAATTGCTTGAACCCAGGAGGCAGAGGTTGCAGCGAGCCAAGATCGTGCCACTGCACTCCAGCCTGGGCAACAAGAGCGAAACTCCGTCTCAATAATAATAATAACAATAATAATAATTTATAAACCAATTTTTTAAAAAAACTTGTTTTTATTTCCATGTGTTGATACATCTAACCCACAAAAACAGAAGTTCTTGGGGTCTTCAATATTTTTTAAAAGTATAAAGGGGTCCTAGGACCAAAATGTCTAGAAGTTTGGAAAGAAAGAGATGGTAAGAAGCAAAGAGATGTTTATTAATGCTAATGATAAGAACAGCTAATCTGAATTGAATATAGGCACTCTTCTAAGCACTCATAAAGTGTTAATTCATTGACCTTCATATAAACCCTATGAAGGATCAGCAACACTTAGAAGAGGTTGCTATTTTTAGTGCCAATTTTTTTTTTTTTTTTAGACAGAGTCTTGCTCTGTCGCCCAGGCTAGAGTGCAATGGTGCAATCTCGGCTCACTGCAACCTCTGCCTCCCCGGTTCAAGCAATTCTCCTGCCTCAGCCTCCTGAGTAGCTGGGATTACAGGTGCCCACCACCACGTCCAGCTAATTTTTGTATTTTTAGTAGAGACGGGGTTTTGTCATCTTGGCCACGCTGGTCTTGAACTCCTGACCTTGTGATCCACCCGCCTCAGCCTCCCAAAGTGCTGGGATTACAGGTGTGAGCCACCTTGCCTGGCTTCTTAGTGCCATTTTAGAGATGAGGAGAATAAACCACAGAAAAACTTAAGTAGGTCATCCAAAGGCGTACAGTTTTTAAATGGAGAAGGATTTGAATTTGGGAAGTCTGAATGCAGAACCTATGTTCTTTGTCACAATTGTGTTAGAATGAAAGACAGTTTTGTATATTTGAAGTGGAAGAAAGGAAAAACTAAGTTGTGAGAAATAATTTTGTAACAGTTTTATACTATGATTAATTTTCAAAAGAAGATAAAAACTGAGCACAGAGAGAATACAGTTAACATATAAGAAATAATAGAACTTCCAATATTTAAAATATTAACCATCTATTAAATGTTCAACTGAATAAAGCCTATAAGATAAAGAGTTCTTTGAGTTACTTACTCTGAAAAATAATCCATAAACTGCTGAGGATTTTCTGAAGCCAGCAATAGTTGTCTCTGATGAGATTCGGACATACAATGACACTTAAAGCCATTCTACAAAAAATGTAAAAGCAATAAATTCTGATTTATGTCATCAAAATGGGCTCTAAATAGAAGTATTTAGTTAAAACCCAAAAAATCTGCTCTTTGATGATAAATTAAAATATAATCAAATCATTAGCTGTAACTACTCTATCAGGTTTTCAAAAAAATTTTTTATAGAGTTGAGCTTTCAACTCTGCTAATCAAAGAATAATCCTTGAGATCAAAGAGACAGCAAAAGAGTGTTGTAGAAAACAGACATTAATAAGAAGCATACCACGCACAGAAACAGAAGAGAGATTCCATTTTTTAGACTTAAGTTAATCAATTCTCATTGAGCACACACTTTATACAAAGTGTCAGACAAGTGCTCAAAGGAGTAAAATGGGTCATTAGTGAATTTCCACCACAGAAACTACTTTCGCTCACTTTCCTCTACTTCAGCTCATTATCCAAAATACATTGCTGCATATTATATTAACCTTGTTAAACATATTAAATCTGTACCTTCTTAAAATGACAGGAAAAAAACATACAAGTTTTGACTTAGTATACCTCTCCTTAATATTTGAACCTCATTCTTCACTAGTAATAGAAACGAAAAATGTGCCTTTCTTGTATTCCCTATCTCTATCTGAAGCACAAGCACCCAAGCCATGAAACCAGACAACATCCTAGATTCCTTCTTCTCTTTCTACCTCCAATTTAATAGGAAGTCTATTCAGCTTCTTAATAACCCATATCCAGTCCCTCTGATCAATCTCACTGACACCGTCCAGATTTCCACACTCGATTTTGCTTCAAATAGTTTCCTAATCTTTAGATCATGGACCTCTTACACAATTTTTGCCTCATCTGTGCCCTATAAGAATCATAGTTATTATTTAAATTTATTTTTAAAAGAAACTTGGTATCAGCCTCATAAATAAACAGTATCGCTTTCCATATATTAAAAAATAAAATAAAATGAACAAACAATAAAGTTACTAAATCCTAGAAACCCAGGAGTAGATTGGGGGGATACCCTGGCTCTGACCTTCATTCTATTCAGCCTTCCAGTATCAGGAGATTACAGAAAAGAATTAATCCTTTACTCCTTTCCCAAAAAAATTGCATCTCAGTATAACATTTAAGGATGGCCAGACACAGTGGCTCATGCCTGTAATCCCAGCACTTTGGGAGGCCAAGGCAGGAGGATTGTGTGAGCCTCCGAGTTCAAGACCAACCTGAGCAACACAATGAGACCTCCATCTCCACAAAATATTTTTTGAAAATTAGCCAGGCATGGGTGGTATGTGCCTATAGTCCCAGCTACTTGAGAGGCTGAGGCGGGAGGATTGCTTAAGCCCAGGAGTTGGAGGATGCTGTGAGCTATGATCGAGCCACTGTACTCCAGTCTGGGCAAGAGTAAGACCCTGTCTCAAAAACAAAAAAAAATAAGTTTAAGGATAACCAAATAGCCCTAGTTGATGAGCAAAAGCTCATTTGTACAAAAGCATGGCAGCCAATCATAAATGTTAAAAAAAATTAGAAAAATAACCTCTTTGCAACTCCTAATAAAATAACTGACTCAGGCAAGGATGCTAAAACACACAGGTAAAAGGTTAATGGGAAACTAGATATATAGGTATGATTTCTAAGTATTACCCCAATACTCACTTGCTCTTACAAGGGGGAAAATAATACTTTCTAATATTATTTACAAGCTGTCACCTTTACTCAATTTAAGTACTACCAAACATTATTGGCTTCCTTATATGATGCTACATGAGATATACAAGATCACCTATAAAGAATACTATAGGCTGGGCATGGTGGCTTGAGCCTGTAATCCTAGCACTTTGGGAGGCCGAGGCAGGAGGAGTGCTTGAGTTCAGGAGTTTGAGACCAGCCTGGGCAACATGGTGAGACCCTATCTCTATACAAATAAAAAAGTTAATTAGGCATGGTGGCAATCACCTGTGGTCCCAGCTACTTGGGAGGCTGAGGCAGGAGGAGGATTGCTTGAGCTGGGAAGGTCAAGGTTGCAGTGAGCCATGATCGCGCCACTGTACACGAGCTGGGGCTACCAATTGAGACCTTGTCTCAAAAAAAAAAAAAAAAAATTCATATTCCTCCCTGCAAATGTTTAACCTGAAATTAATCTATCAAGATCACCTACAAAGTATTCTTTCTCCCCAAAATGTTTAATCTAACCCAATCAAAGCTTTTAGATATAATTTCCAGTTGACAGAAACTACGAGTTAGAAGGCAAAAGACAACCAGAGGAAACAAGTCAACATATATGGGATGCTACAGGACAACAGCCTGGCCTCCTCTCTTCAACAAATCAATGTCAAGAAAAAGAAGGCTGGGCGCGGTGGTTCACACCTGTAATCCCAGCACCTTGGGAGGCCGAGACAGGTGAATTACCTGAGGTCGGGAGTTTGAGACCAGCCTGGCCAACGTGGCAAAACTTCGCCTCTACCAAAAATACAAACATTAGCCGGGTGTGGTGCCAGGCACCTGTAATCCCAGCCTGTAAAGTAGCTGGGACAGCTACTTGGGAGGCTGAGGCATGAGAATCACTTGAACCCGGGAGGCAAAGGTTGCAGTGAGCTGAGATCGCATCACTGCACTCCAGCCTGTGAGATAGGTGAGACTCTGTCTCGAAAAAAAAAAAAGAAAAAGGGGTGGAGGGAAAATGGGTTATATTCTAAATTCAGAATATAGAGAAAATTAAATTTAGAGAAAACTAAAAGTCCTAATAACTCAGAGCACAGAGGACTTTTTGGGCAGTTAAACTATTTTGTGAGATTTTATAATGGTGAATACATATCATTATGCATTTGTCAAAACCCATAGGATGTACAACACCAAGAGTGAACCCTAATGTAAACTATGGATTCTGGATGATACTGATGCGTCAATGTAGTTTCATCTATGGTAACAAATATAACACCTCGTTGCAGGATGTTGATGATGAGGGAGACTGGAGAGGGGAGCGGGGGTCCTAATAACCAAATCTATAACAGTCTATTGCTTTTGATTGAATCTTGATTTCAAGGAGCAGTTGGAGGACAACTGAGGAAGTGTGAATGTGTATTAGATGATAAAGAGGAACTTCTATTAATTTTGTTATGTTGATGACATATACTATGGTTATATAGAAAAGTATCCCGAAATTTTAGAGATGCCTATTTAAGTATTTAAAGGTGAAATATCCTGATATTGGTATTTACCTTAAAATATTTTTTAAAAAGTAAATGCGGCAAAATTACTTAAAGTGTTGTCTGGGTGTTACAGACTGCATGTCTGTGTCCCCTCAAAGTTCATATATTGAACCCTACCCCCAAGGGAATGGAATTAAAAGGTGGGCCTTTGGAGATGACTGGATTTAGATGAGGTCACAAGGGTAGAGCCTGCATGATGAACAGGGTGGGACCGTATCTCAAAAAAAAAAAGAGGAAGAGAAGTTTCTACTCGAGCTTGCTCTATCTGCTTTGTGAGGACAGAGGCAGTTTCGCAAACCAAGAAGAGGACCCTCACTAGAATCTGACCATGCCAGCACCTTGATCTTGAACTTCCCAGCCTCCAGAACTGTGAGAAATAAATTTCTGTCATTTAAACCACCCAGTCTACTGCACTTTATATGGCAGTCCAAGCAGACTAAGACATTAGATAATGGATATACAGGTATTCCTTAATAGAACTAAAGAGAGTAACTGTATCAATATTAGTATGAGTCCTACCTAAAATACCTCTTCCTTCACTTGCAGAAACACTGGATTAGATTATTCCAATTGCCTCAGTGTTCTTCCACCCTTACCCAATCCAGTCCAATCTCCGGAGAAAAATATGATCACATCACTAGCCTGCACAGCATTCAATCAACCACCTCTTTAATGGGGAAAAGTGTAAATTCCATAGTGTAGCATATAAGGCTTTTCGAGATCTGCTCAGACTCCTTGAGCCACTCTATATATACCTCACTCATTTAAAACTCAGCGACAATCCTACAAGTAGGTGAAATTATTATTCCCTCTTTACAGATAAGTAAAGGGGAATATAAGTAAATAACTTGCCCAAGACCACACGGTTGGTAAGTGGCCCAGCTTGACTTTAAATTTTGACAGTCTGATATATCCATAAACCAGATAAATCCATAATTTTAACCACAATATTATTCTGTGCCCGGTACAGTGTAGGTGCTCAATAAATCCTTGCTAGATGAGTAGTGTGGAAGAGCTTAGCTCTCCTTTTTCACCTGATCCCAAAAGAGGAGTGAATCCTAACCACCCTGTTTCTCTTAAGAGTCAAGTCAAGTCAGAGCTGATGACTGTTACTGGCATTGCCCGGGCGTCTAGTATTGCAGTATCGCCGCCCCTGTGAGGGGTGCAAAACCTTTTCTGATTTCATTTCTTTGGTGGTGGGGATCGGACTGGGGAGGAATGAGGGGTCGCAGAACACAGGCTGCCCGCTGGGCCCGGGGGCTGCGGGGAGGGACGGCTCTCGTGCGCTGAGTAGTTGACTCGCCCACTGCAGACCTCAGAAGCCTCACGACCCGGACCCCGGGAGCCCCAGCCCCGCGCCCTCAGCTCCGCGTCCAGGACCTGATCCTGGATTGCCAGGGGCCCTCCTGGGAAGACGGGGCCACTCCGGGCCCACTCACCTCGTCCCGGCACTGCTTCTGGCACATCTGGCAATACCAGCGTAGCTTCTGCAGCCCCTTGGACTTGATCCTGTTGGCGATAGCCTTGGGAGTAAGAAAATCCGACTTCCCCATGGCGACCACGGCAGCGATCACTTTCTGGACCCCAGTACTCAGCCAGCCGGAAACGGAACCGGGCCAGCGGCGGTGGGCGGGACAAATCCCAGCTGAGAGGCGGAAGGAGGTGGGGCCTGGGAAGACTGGGTTGCAACGGTCGCGAGACTCCCCTCGCCGTAGCGCGAAGAAACGAGACTGAAGAAGAGAGCAAGGTGGGAGGGGCGCGCTGGGGAGCTTCGGCGCATGCGCGCTGAGGCCTGCCTGACCGACCTTCAGCGGGGCTGTGGCTACCATGTTCTCTCGCGCGGGTGTCGCTGGGCTGTCGGCCTGGACCTTGCAGCCGCAATGGTATGGCAGCTTGCGGGAAGATCGGCAGGACCGCAAGGGATCGAAGAGCTTGGGCACGGGGCAGGGAGGAGGAGATGGGCGCGGGGGCAGATCTGGGGTCGCAGGGCCTAGCTGGGCCCCTGGCCCCTCGGAGGCGCCGGGTAGCGGGGGCTGCAGGAAGCGGCTCTGAGGTCGGGCAAGGTGTGCGCAGGGCCGGGCTCCGGCGGAGCAAGGTCCCGCCCGGTTCCCTGAGGTCGGAGGGCCACCTGGGACCTCGGGACTGCGGCCTGAGTCCAAATTGACGTCTGGGCGGTCTTGAGTTCCCTCAGCTAATCAGCACTTCCTGAGCTTCCACTTCCACTGCAAGCCAGGCCCCCAGTCTCAGGGCCTGCGAGGTGACGGGAGCCTGAGCAATAGCCCAGGGGAAGGTTAAGTCGTGCTTTTTGTCCTTGACGCCCTTTGAAACCCTCCAGTGCTGGACAGAGTGACCCTTTAAGATTCGATCGAGTCAGAGAGCGCGGCCGTCGAGCACCTCCCGTGTTGCAGACGCTTTGCTGGGTGCTGCAACAGCAAAGGCGAACATCCTAGATGCCTCTGAGGGTGGTTTTGGTGCAGAAGGGACCGTACAGATCTGTCTGAGGGCGGGGAAGGGAAGGACACCTAGCACTACCTTGAAACCACTTGCTGAAACCGTAACCCTGCAAGGTCATGAAATTGCCCCCAGGTCCTGGGGGAGGAGTTCGGTGGGCTTTTAAGTGGCATTTGTTAACTGACATGCAGCTAAAGGGTGCCACGAGCCTCGAGAATTTTAAACATTAGTTCCGGGTAGGGGGACCTGGGCTGGGGGAAGTGCATATTAGAAGGCCCGGGAATGGGCAGGTAAAAGTTGGTTTGTGGGTGGTGCTGTTCAGTTTTGAAGCTTGACGGAATCTGGAAGAATTTCAGACACGCTGCTAAGGGGATTCTAGGCTGTGTCGTAGCAATTCCCTGCTCTTAACAGTGTGGAGGATTTCTAAGGCGCTACAGTGCTAAACTAGATTTTCGTATCCTAATTTATATGAAGGGACCATAAAGCATTAGTTGAAATAAATAGGTTTTTCATTAAGCAAATAACTGATAGTAATATACGAGATTTTCAGAATGATATCTGATGTGAATTAGCCACATAAAATTTTTGGTGGCTTGGCCTTGGAAGTCAGATTTTTTTTTCTCTAATATGGAAAAAGAACATTCATGGGAATTAAAAGGTCACTGTAGTTGAATTCTCAGTTGTATAGATTGTCCCACTTGTTAACCACTCAGCAGACATTAGCTGAGTGCTTCCATTGCACCCGGTGGTACTTGGAAAGTGCCCAAATGTGATGGTGAGCAAATAGATAAAGTCTCAGTCAGTTTCCTGGGACAGTGCCTGGTATGCAGTGGTGCTCTGCGAACATCAGCTCTCCTGGCCTTACCTTCTTGCCACGCATTAATGTTATCTGTCAGTATTTTTACAACCTTAGTTTCTAAGTTGATCTTTAAAAAAGTGGAAAGAGTTTCTGAAACAAAGACAATATTTTACAAAAAATTTTAGAAATATCTTTTTTTAAAGCACCTGTAAGATAATTTGAAGCTCTTTTAGTGAAGGATTGTTTTAAATAAGAGCTCTCAGTTCAAGACAACTACTGTTAGGAGCTTAAATCGGAACCACAATCAGCATATAAAGGTCCTAATCCTGACCTTAATCCCTTTGGAATATTGGTTTTATAAATCATCAATCAACAGTGTTCCACTATGAAAGCATATTCTGTCTTCTTCTTTTCATGTATTCCTTCACTCCTGGTGCTTAATGTCTTTCCTTCCTCTTCTGCCATTTCTCTTTCCATGAATTATAATTGCCTTTTGAATTCAGAAATTAAAACCACTCCACAGAATTAATTTGGAAGGGGAAGAAAAGACCTTTGTCTTAACGAACCATGAAGAGGCATATTTCCATGCTTCTGTCTTGATTACTGGAAGTTTTTAAAAGTACAATTTGTTATTTTAGTTTTTGTTTTCAGAGAGGCTACCATACTAACATAAAAACATTAGGCTTACTTAAATTCACAGTGGTTATTTTAATAGTTGTTAGGGTATCGGCAAAATACTCTAACGTTTTGAAAATTAAACCTTTTTTTAAAGCAGCATATAAGAAAATGGAAATTAAAAATTTGAGAGAAAGAGTCCCGGATTTTACTGTCTTCAAATTTGGGAAAAACATTTCTATTTCTTAGAGTTCAGTAGTCTCTAAAATGGAACTGTTTTTTAATAACGTGTCAGTAGTCGTAAACTACAGATACCGATAAGGAGATGGCATTTCAGGAGAGAAAAGACAAATTGTCATCTGAGACCATGAGGGCAGATATTTACTAATAAATGTAAAAAATGTGAGGCAGCAGAGTGTAGTACTGTATGAAGAGAGAGACTCTGTAGCCAGCCCTGAAGGGCTGCATTCAGACGGCAGGGATTGAATTCTGATTGCCACTTAGCAGCTCTGTGACCTTGGGCAGGTTACTTAGTGTCTGTCCCACCAGTTCCTCATCTGTCAAATATATGCAATAAAAGTGCACAATTCAGTGGGTTAGTGTGAGGATTAGAGTATTTGCAAAGCATGTAGGACAATGGGAGAAATGCTGATAGGGATCCAAATGCTGTATATCAGTAGAGAAATGAAGAGTTTTTGAGTACAGTTTCTACATCAAATGTAATGTAAGAAGATTGCTTGGACTTGCGAAAAGAGGAAAAGAAGATGCAGTCGGGCTAGGCGCAGTGGCTCACGTCTATAATCCCAGCATTTTGAGAGGCCGAGGCGGGCGGATCACAAGGTCAGGAGATCAAGACCATACTGGCCAACATTGTGAAACCCTGTCTGTACTAAAAATACAAAAATTAGCCAGACGTGGTGGTACACACCTGTAGTCCCAGCTACTCGGGAGGCTGAGGCAGGAGAATTGCTTGAACCCGGGAGGCGGAGGTTGCAGTGAGCTGAGATCATGGCACTGCATTTCAGCCTGGCGACACAGTGAGACTCCATCTCAAAAAAAAAAAAAAAAAAAGATGATGCAGTCATGGGTGTGGGTTAGGTAAGTGTGAAGGAGTCAGTTTTTGCTGGTGGCAGGTAATGGACTTTTACACGCTTAATATCAGAATTAGAGTCACTTCATAATTTTCTTTTCATTGAGAATTAGCCAATATTGCTTGCTTTTTAAGTTTTTATGTATCTTAATATACTCCTTAAAAATCTCTCAAACTATAGTTTCTTGGAAGGGTGTCATTCCTGACTCCCTCCTCCACTGCCTTCGTCAGCTGTTATAACAGCGCTGTGGAATCATGGTAGATAGTGGTAATCCACGGTCCATTTGATTCTCCGTCCACTGTGTTTCTTAGTCTCCCGAGGATCTCAGGACGTGCAATGATTCAGAGCTTTATCTCCTCATTTGCAAAACTTTTATATTTAATAAAGGAAGCTATCCCTAAAGAGAGTTCAATTAGCTCATCACTGTTCTTACTCAAATTGTACCTAACAATTAAAGTAGTAACATAGACATCTTCAGAATTAAATGAAAGCTAAACATGAGAGTGCTTTAAAACACATGAAATTAGGGCAAATGTGTAGCATTATCACAAAAGATGCTACCTCTTCATACCTCTGACTTGGAGTACTTAAGGAAACCAAAACATTCTGTGTTTGTCCAAATATGGTACGCAATTCAAATTTATACCATATGGTATTCTCTGACTAGAAACTTGTGTCAGTTGAAGTGTCTGCCTAAAACAATAATATCCAAGAGTGACTTGTTATAACCAATAAATTTTGTGTTCAGGGAGAAAAGTCATTACTACACCAAAAAAGGAAGGTTGGCCAAAAACTGGTATTACTTTTCAAGTGTGATTATGAAAAGCTGTTGTAGTAGAACAGTCATGGCAGGTAGTTTGTGCTCTGAAATAACAGAGCTTGTCAGGATTTGCCAGCTTTTATCTTTTCCTTTAGTAGATTCATTCTTAAAACCAAACCTATTATTTTTCGTGCTGTAGTGGGAGAATCACCTGAGCCCAGGAAGTTGAGACTGCAGGAAGCCATGATCACACCACTGCACTATAGCCTGGGTGAGGGGAGTGAGACCCTGTCTTCAAACCGCAAAAAACAAAGATCCACTCTTTTTGTTATACAGTTCTACGGATTTGGACAAATGCATAATGACATGTATCCACCATTACAATATCATGCCAAAGAGCTTCACTGCCCTAAAAATCCCTCCTCTACTCTCCTCAAAACCTTGACAACCACTTCTCTCAACTATTGCTAGATCCTCGGCTTTTCTGGCATGTCATATAGCCAGAACCATACAGTATTTGGTTTTTTTCAGATGGCCTTCTCTCCCTTAGCAGTATGCACTTAAGGTTTCTCCATGCCTTTTTATAACTTAATAGCTCCTTTGTGGTTTTGGTGAATAATAGTCCATTGTATGGATGTATCACAGTTAGATTATCCATTCATGTATTGAAGGACATCTGGGTTGCTTCCAACTTTTGGCATCATGAATGAAGCTGCTTTACATGCTCTTGTGTAGGTTTTATGTGGACATAACATTTCATCTCAGTTGGGTAAGTTAAGACTAGGTTTAGGTTTGTAAAAAGCTACCAGAACATCTTCCCAAGTGGCTGTGTACTATTTTACATTCCTGCCAGCCATCAATGAGAGTTCCTTTTGCTCCACATCCTCATCATCGTTTGCTGGTCAGTTTCTTGGGTTTTATCCATTCTTGCAGGTGTGTAGTGATATCTTACTGTTTTAACTTGCAGTTCTCTAATGACATGATACTGAGCATCATCTTAAGTGCTTTTTGCCATCTGGTTGGTTTTTGTTTTTGTTTTTGTTTTTTGAGACAGAGTCTTGCTCTGTCACCCAGGTGGAATGCAATGGCACGATCTCTGCTTACCACAACCTCCACCTCCTGGGTTCAAGCGATTCTTCTGCCTCAGCCTCCTCAGTAGCTGGGATTACAGGCGCCCACCACCACGCCTGGCTAATTTTTTGTATTTTTAGTAGAGACGGGGTTTCACCATGTTGGTCAGGCTGGTCTCGGAACTCCTGACCTCGTGATCCGCCTGCCGCGGCCTCCCAAAGTGCTGGGATTATAGGCGTGAGCCACTGCACCTGGCCCTGCCATCTGTTGATCTTCTTTGGTGAAGTTTCCAGATCTTTTGCCCATTTTTTTTATTTGGGTTGTTTGTTCTCTTATTGCATTTTAAGAGTTGTTTGTTTTGGATACAAGTCCTTTATCAGAGATGAGTTTTAGAAATATTTTCTCCCAGCCTGTGGATTGACTTTTCGTTCTCTTCACAGTATTTTTCACAGGACAGAAGTTTTAAATTTCAATAAAGCCCAACTCATTTTTTTCTGTCATGGATCATGCTTTTGGTGTTGTGTTTAAAAACTCATTGCCAAACCCAAGGCACCTGGATTGTCTCCTGTGGTATCTTGTAGAAGTTTTACGGTTTGGCATTTTATATTTAGGGCTGTGATTCATTTTAAGTTAATTTTTATTAAATTTGTAAAGTCATTGTACAGATTAATATTTTTGCATATTAGTGTCCAGTTGTTCCAGTGCCATTTGTTTGTTGAAAAGAATATCCTTTTTTCCCTGACTTGCTTTTGCTTTTTTATTACTGTAACTTTAGAGGAGTTCTTAAAGTCAGGTAGTGTCAGTCCTGACAATATTGTTTGACTTTTCTAGGTCTTTGGCCTTCCTATATAACCTTGAAAATCAGTTTATTGATATCCACAAAATAGATATCAACTAAAATCAAACTTGCTGAGATTTTAATGGATTTTTAAAATTGTAAAACACATGGAACATGAAGTTTATCATTTTAACCATACAATTGTGTGCGGGCATTTTTAACTTCATACTCCAGTAGTTCAGGGCTGCTGTAGAGGAATGCAACTAGCTTTTTATATACACTAACCTTATATCCTGCAACCTTGTCATAAATGCTTATTGGTTCTAGGAGGGGCTATTTTTATTCTTTGGGATTTTCTACATGGATAATCATGTCATCTATGAACAAAAACAGTTTTATTCCTTCCCTTCAAATTTCTGTGCCTCTTATTTTCTTGTCTTACTGCATTAGCTAAGACTTCCAGTATGATACTGAAGAAGAGTGATGAGTGGGGATTTCCTTGTCTTGTTCCCAATCTTATGGGGAAAGCTCCTAGCCTCTCCCATTAAATCAGAGATTTTGTGTGTTGTTTTTTTTTTTAGCAGGTTGAGGAAGTTCTCTATTCCTAGTTTGCTGAGAGACTTTATCATGACTGGGTGTTAGATTTTGTTGGATGCTTTTTCTGCACCTATTGATTGTATGATTTTTTCTTTAACCTGTTGACGTAATAGATTATATTATTTGATTTTTTAATATTGAACCAGCTTTGCATACCTGGAGTAAATCCCACGTAGTGATGGTGTATAATTATTTTTAATACATTGTTGGATTTGATTTGCTAATACACTGTTGAGGATTTTTGCCTCTAACCTATGCTCATGAGAGATATTAGTCACTGTCCACCAAGGTCATTCAATTAGAGAAACCTTAGATCATTCTTACTGCTTTCCTTTCTACTACGAATGTACATGTGAAGAAGTTAAATGCTTGCAAATCTAGTCTCCTATTGCTTTGCCAGCATCTTCATCCAGGTTCTTGAGGTCTCTTCTGAGGCTGTGGCAGCCTACATCCCCATGTCTTCCGTGTTCATCAAAACTCCAACCTCATTTTACACTTGTCACTGCCATGTGAGATACTTTGCTGAAATACTAAACTCATTTTTGGGCTTATAAACATTCATTTCCCTACTAACCTACAAATAAGATTTAAACCGATTTGCTTTTTTTGATATTTAAAAATATTAATTATTTAAAGTAACAAACCCAACTCATGTGTCCAGTTTCCCCTTCTCCATTTCTCACTCTTTCCTGAACATGAATCCTCTTAAAATGACATTCTGTTCCCGAGAATCCCCTCCTCACGTCTCTACTTTGTGCACACATTTCATCATGCTCAGTTCTCCTGTGTAGCTTTGCCTGCAAACACAGGCACTTTGTATGGATTTGAAGGCAGAAAGATCATCTAATATTTTTTAGCATGTCTTCCCCCATTAGGGCAGGAATTCTCTCATATTCATCTTTCACCAACATTTCATTTAAGTCTAATCATTTTGACTTCTGCACATTAGCATTTCAATTTTAAAGACTTGAAAAAAAATACTAAATTTTATGTAAATGTAATTTTTTATGAACCTTGTTTATAAGGTAAGAATATGTCAGAGACCATGTCGTGTTTACCAGTGCCTGGAATTTAGAGCATCTTGGTAAATGTTTATTGAGCTAAATTGAAAAAGTTAAGAATCAGTTTATATAAACTACTTTTACACGTGTAGTCATGTTCGACTATATCGTTGACTCTGTTACTGGAAGAGGTTGCTGTGAACTAAGGAAGTTTTTAGAGTGGCTGGCCTTGATTCGAAGTATAGTTGGGCAGCTTAAAAAGGGGAGGGGCTTTTCTGTCATGGAAACAACATAAGCAAAGATATGGAGGTGGGAATAGAGCATGTGTGAGTCAATAGAGCATGTTGACTTCTGGGAAGGTGGTGGTACAGACAGGCCAAATAAAAGGAGGCCTTCAGTACAGGGATTCGTGCCACTACTAAGAGATTTAAATATATGTCTATTCATATACATTCTGAGTCCTGTATTTGATAGATTGTTTCTTTGTGGGATATTCTTTAAATAAATATATTAACTCTGAAAGTTTTTCTTGTATAATGGAACTATTTTTCAAAAAACTGAAACATTTTTAAAACTTTTATCCTCAGGATTCAAGTTCGAAATATGGCAACTTTGAAAGATAGTAAGTATGTTGTTTGTCTCAATATGTGAATTGAGAAAAACTAAATTTTGACAAATACAAATACTTTCAAAAATATACTGCTTTAGCCCATTGTGTATTTGATCAAAACTGACCAAATAGATTTCCATTGTATGTTTGGGACATTGGACTTGTTCTGAAAAGACCAGTAAGAAAGGACACCTGAGAAAGCTGCGTTCTGTTGTTTGTAGAATGATCATGATATAACTAGAAAAAATTATACCAGTGTTGGTGTAGGTGGGTGTATGTGTGGGAAGGGGTAAATCATGTTATATATAAATAATGTTATGGAATATGTGGTTAAGGCAACTTTCAATACCATTTAATGTTTTAAATGTATATTATTGTCTTATGTTGCCATTTGCTTGTCCTAAGTAGTAGCTAGTTTTGCCTTCCTTTTATTAGTACTATTTCTTTTTTTTTTTTTTTTTTTTGAGACGGAGCCTCATTCTGTCACCCAGGCTGGAGTGCAGTGGCGCCATCTCGGCTCACTGCAAGCTCTGCCTCCTGGGTTCACGCCGTTCTCCTGCCTCAGCCTCCCAAGTAGCTGGGACTACAGGTGCCCGCCACCACGCTAGGCTAATTTTTTGTATTTTTAGTAGAGACGGGGTTTCACCATGTTAGCCAAGATGGTCTTGATCTCCTGACCTCGTGATCCGCCCACCTCGGCCTCCCAAAGTGTTGGGATTACAGGCGTGAGCCACCGCCGCCTGGCTATTAGTACTAGTTCTAATATTAAGACTGGTTTAGCATCATGCTGTTTATTGTTTATCTAAGCGCTCATTATTCTGCCTTGCACTTTAGAAAAATATTTCAATAAATTCACAAGGAAGTTATACTGTAATTCCTTTGTCTTAACACAGTACTTCTATTTTTCAGTTACCAGGAGACTAAAGTCCATCAAAAACATCCAGAAAATTACCAAGTCTATGAAAATGGTAGCAGCAGCAAAATATGCCCGAGCTGAGAGAGAGCTGAAACCAGCTCGAATATATGGATTGGGATCTTTAGGTAAGGGAAGAGTGTAATTCACAAATTACGAAGAATTGTTTCACACAAGGAAGACTACTGATGACTTACATTTAGAGCTTACAGTGATGTCAAGCCTATTTGAGCACTTGACATGTACTTATTTTTCATCTACATCCACTTGACACGTAATGATAACAACCCATGTAGGTAGTACAGGTAGGGACTGTTAGAATCCCTGCTTTCCAGTGAGAAAAACTGAAGCACACAGAAGTTAAGTAACTTGCCTAAGATCACATATAAAAGGATGAAGAGCCTCTGTTTGGACCTATGTGGTTTGGTGTCGAGTCTGTGTATTTGTTAACCATTATACGTGACCATGTTAACTTTTAAAATATTCTGAAATTTTCCCAGTTATTAAGTATACCATCAGAAGAACTTGGAAACCGTGTGTTAGATGCAAGGGCTTAATTTCATCCTATGACCTTGTAGTGTGGCATTTTAGGACTGCAGCGGGGGCGGGTGGGGGGCATTGCAGTGGAGAGCTGACCTTGTGGTCATGGATATGACTCATGATGGTGTTTTGAGAATCCGAATGATGTTGAAGCAGGAAAAGCAGCTGAGAACCTCCATTTTCAAGATACTTAATCACCATTCTTATCTTTTCAAAAGCATGAAGACATTTTTCCTTCAGAAATTTATGTAATCCATCCTTAATTAGTCTTCTTAATGGAAAAGAGATGAGATATGACAGTTTAAAAAGAATTTATATTGTGTTTTTAGATGCTTTTATACTTGATTATGAATTTATCTTGGAAATAAAGTTGTAAAGAGCTGGAAATGGGAAAGAAGTTTATATTTTAACTTGTAATTACATTCTTTCTCTTAACTTTTTTATGATCATGCTGTCTTATCCTGAGTTGAGGCTATCTAAAAGAATTTTTAACTTAAGGAAGATTTATGCATATTTGATAGTAAAGAAGATCATGCAGTGAACCCCCTATTTATCTACCAAATCCTCAATATCTCAACTGGCAGCTGTCCTTTTTCTATGTATGTGTGTGTGTTTTGTTGTTGTTTTTTGTTTGTTTTCTTTTTGTGTTTTTTTTTTTTGAGATGGAGTCTCATTCTGTTGCCCAGGCTAGAGTGCAATGGTGCAATCTCAGCTCACTACAACCTCCCCCTCCCAGGCTCAAGCAATTCTCCTGCCTCAGCCTCCGCAGTAGCTGGGATTAACAGGCCTCCACCATCACACCTGGCTAATCTTTGTATTTTTTTTTTTTTGAGTCGGAGTCTAGCTCTGTCTCCCGGGATGGAGTGCAGTGGCATAATCTCGGCTCGCTGCAAGCTCTGCCTCCTGGGTTCACGCCATTCTCCTGCCTCAGCCTCCCAAGTAGCTGGGACTACAGGTGCCCGCCACCACGCCTGGCTAATTTTTTTGTATTTTTTAGTAGAGACGGGGTTTCACCGTGGTCTTGATATCCTGACCTCGTGATCCACCTGCCTTGGCCTCCCAAAGTGCTGGGATTACAGACGTGAGCCACCGTGCCCAGCCAATTTTTATATTTTTAATAGAGACGGGATTTCACTACGTTGGCCAGGCCGGTCTCAAACTCCTGACCTCAGGTGATCTGCCCACCTCGGCCTCCCAAAGTGCTGGAATTATAGGCGTGAGCCACTGTGCCCGGCCTCAGCTTACAGCTGTCCTAAGAACACTTGCTTACACTAGGCAGTTGCCAGCTAAATTTAAATGCATATTTTGGAAATAACCAACTGCTTTGTAAATTAGAGATTTATTGTATTTAGTGTATTGCATATAAAAAAATTACTGCTTTTGTTTGTTTTTAAGCTCTGTATGAAAAAGCTGATATCAAGGGGCCTGAAGACAAGAAGAAACACCTCCTTATTGGTGTGTCCTCAGATCGAGGACTGTGTGGTGCTATTCATTCCTCCATTGCTAAACAGATGAAAAGCGAGGTTGCTACACTAACAGCAGCTGGGAAAGAAGTTATGCTTGTTGGAATTGGTGACAAAATCAGAGGCATACTTTATAGGTAATTTAAATATATATTGTTTATTTTCATAAAGATGTAAGCACGAATAAATCTTTTCTCAAAAGTTTTGACAGACTCTCAAAACCTTCATCAATAACAAGGTATATTCTTCGGGGCCTTTTTTGGTATATTCACAAGGGGGTGTTTGTTTCCTTTTTCTTTTTTCCAGGATATATTGGAACATTTCTGTTTTCCTTCCCCTGTTTTCTACCTTTGCTTCTTCATCCGGATCATAAGTTGAATGCCATGTGAATATCAAAAGCTATCGGCATTAAGCCAAATGAGGCATCTGAGGAGCTGTTACAGCCTGGAAATGTTAGCAATAGTTCATTAGGATTAGAAGGAGAGGAATAAAGGGGAAAAGAATATAAAACAGACCTCATTTTTAGTTCTTAGTTCTTTGCAGGTGCTGAAGGAAAGGAATTATGATAGTGTGTGGAACAACTCAGGAAATCACCACCACCCATACCCCAAAAGACCTGATCCGTGGTGACAATGTTTTCTCCTCCCTGTCCCCTGTGCTCTTTCAGCAGAAATCTTGTTAAACTAGCTATGTGAGCTCTTGCTTTTCTTATAGGACTCATTCTGACCAGTTTCTGGTGGCATTCAAAGAAGTGGGAAGAAAGCCCCCCACTTTTGGAGATGCGTCAGTCATTGCCCTTGAATTACTAAATTCTGGATATGAATTTGATGAAGGCTCCATCATCTTTAATAAATTCAGGCAAGACAGATTTAGAAATCAAAGCTTTTTTATGTTCATGCTTTTGTTCATATTTTGAAATAACAGTTTAAAAATTATTTTGAGATTTACATTTGTTTTTGTCAATTCTAGGTCTGTCATCTCCTATAAGACAGAAGAAAAGCCCATCTTTTCCCTTAATACCGTTGCAAGTGCTGGTAAGTAGTTTTTCTATGATACATATTTTTTGGCATATAGAATGGAGAGATTTGTACACTAAGGCAGACAGTGTCAAGATATCTGGTGGTAGCTATAGCAAATGATTTGGGGCTGTTTCTTTTTTAGATGGAATCTTGCTGCCTCCCAGGCTGGAGTGCAGTGGCACCATCTCGGCTCACTGCAAGTTCCGCCTCCTGGGTTCACGCCATTCTCCTGCCTCAGCCTCCCTAGTACCTGGGACTACAGGCACCCGCCACCAAGCCCGGCTAATTTTTTGTATTTTTAGTAGAGACGGGGTTTCACCATGTTAGCCAGGATGGTCTCAATCTCCTGACCTCGTGATCCACCCGCCTCGGCCTCCCAAAGTGCTGGGGTTACAGGCATGAGCCCAGCCTTTTATTTTTTTATTTTTTTTTTTGAGACGGAGTCTCACTGTGTCACCCAGGCTGAAGTGCAATGGCATGATCTCGGCTCACTGCAACCTTCGCCTCCCGGGTTCACGCCGTTCTCCTGCCTCAGCCTCCCAAGTAGCTGGGATTACAGGTGCACGCCACCACGCCTGGCTAATTTTTGTATTTTTAGTAGAGACAGGGTTTCACCATGTTCGCCAGGCTGGTCTTGAACTCCTGCCCTCAAGTGATCCACCTGCCTTGGCCTTCCAAAGTGCTGGGATTACAGGCATGAGCCACTGCACCCGGCCGATCTGGGGCTGTTTCTGAGAAGTGCCATCTCTTGACTTCCATGATACTTAATTCAGTCATTGTTTGATAACTCTTGCTCTATTCTGTCATTAATTGAAAAGTCAGTATCTATTGAGGTTCATCATTAGATTTTTTTGTCCTCAAGGATTGAAGAGCGTAGCTAGAAACTGGCTTTGCAATTTATGTTTGGGACCTCTAACTACAATAAAACAGAAGCTCTAGAATAGAGAGTTGAACAGTGTTCACAGCTAATTTACATTGACCGACTCAATTCTCTTGTTTTATTGTCGGAATAAAGTCATCATTGATCATTGAAGCATCCTGGAATAATATTCTGGAACTGATTTTAGTTTTCTAAGGCTTTTTTCCCTTGTATATACCATCTATTTTCTAATACTTCATTTATTTTCAAGTATGTACTTTACACGTTAATGTTTCTGAAATTGAGATGGCTCTACCAGCCAATGGAACATCATTTATAATTGAGTACATTTTTTTCTCTCTTAATGAGAAATAAACTAGGTGTTACAACCAGTACCATTTAATGAAATATAGTATTTTGATAATATATAGTACTGTGTCACCACTTGACCCCAATGAATGAATTTTGAAATGTACTTCTAAATTTCTACATTAAAACTACGATTCATACCAATTTCTAGTTCTCCCACTCTTTCATGTGCTTTGAAAGGTTTTCCCTCTCTCATTTTCCAGATTGATACATTCAGATTTCTTCAGTAATCAAATGACTAAGTTGGAATTACTGCACAGGTTGAGTATCCCTTGTGTGAATGCTTAGGACCAGAAATGTTTGGGATTTCAGAATATTTTCATATTTATAATGCAGTATCTTGGGGACAGGACGTGAGTCTGTACACCCTATACACATAGCCTGAAGGCAATTTTATGCAATATTTTAAAGAATTTTCTGCATGAAACAAAGTTTCAAATGCACCCCATCACACAAGGTCAGGTGTGGAATTTTCCACTTGTGGCATCACGTCAGTGCTCAAAATGTTTCAGATTTTGGAGCACTTCAGATTTTGGACTTTGGGATTAGGGATGCTCAACCTGTATTACACTATATTCATTTCAATTCATTATTATTCTTTTTTACTGGAAAAAGCATTGAGTGCTTGCTGGCTCTGTAACAGGCACATGCTAATGCTGTCCAGAGGGCTTCATAACCACGAAATATAGTGCAGTTATTTCAAATGTTGACCTAATTTTTCTAAAGTTACACATGTGGAGTAGAATATCAAATGGTTTATTTACACATTATATTTTGCTAAAAATATGCTATCATCTGTAGTGTGGAAACAGATGACATTATTAGAACAGATTCATTTACCTTATCTAGCATTAATTTCTGCTCTGTAATTATAAAGGAGTTTTACACTGAAAAGCTGTTTTTGATGAATTAGTATTCCTTCTATATAACTTGAAAGAAACTCATCACTTGTTTTAACAGACAGCATGAGTATCTATGACGATATTGATGCTGACGTGCTGCAAAATTACCAAGAATACAATCTGGCCAACATCATCTACTACTCTCTGAAGGAGTCCACCACTAGTGAGCAGAGTGCCAGGATGACAGCCATGGACAATGCCAGCAAGAATGCTTGTAAGTACACAGTATGGACAGTGCCAGCAGGAGTGCTTGTGAGCACACAGTGAATCTTAGCTGAGAGGAGTCCGTGGCCGAGAGTAGCATCAACAACATTAACATGATATTCCTGTACCTGTAAGAAAGTATATCTTGATAGGTAGTTGATTTGCAAGTACTGTGAAAAGGTATCCTATGGAAGATGTAAAAATATCTTCATAACATTATTTGAGAGGCCAATTTTGGTATCCAAAAATTTCTTACTTTTAAATTAAGCAACAGAAGTTAGTTAACAAGTTATTCTACTCTAGTTTCAGATTTTTTATGTAATCTTTTTGTTTTGTTTGTAGCTGAGATGATTGACAAATTGACATTGACATTCAACCGTACCCGCCAAGCTGTCATCACAAAAGAGTTGATTGAAATTATCTCTGGTGCTGCAGCTCTGTGAGTAATTGTAGATTGTCGCCTTCAGAGAATTTTTTTTCCTCTGCTGTGTCTGCTTGTTTGGATGCTTAAAAGTTTTTCGTTTTTGTCTTTTGAAGTTGAAACTCATTGCTGAAACTTGCATCCTAACTCTTAGGCTATAAAGATGTGGTAAAAATGGGATCTCTTTGCTTTATTTTTATTGTTTCAGCTGGAAACACTCGGGCTTAGTTTTCGGTTTTCTAAAGGATTAGGAATGGGATGTGGATAATTCAGTATCATTTATGAAATCTTTTTTTGGAATTTAAACAATTGTAAGCCAAGCTTTCTGAGTTACAGGGCTAGTTTCAGATTTGGTTTTACATAAATCTATAAACCATTGCATGTTGGGAAGGTCCAGGAATTTTTTAATCATTATGTTTTTTAATCATTATGTTTTCTATATCAGTACCAAAAGATAGTATAGCCATCCCTCAGTATCTAAAGTGGATTGGTTCCAGAACTCACTCTCACCTCCCCCAGGATACCAAAATCTGAAGATCCTCAAGTCCCTGAAATAAAATAGCACAGTACTACATATAACAAATGCACATCCTCTCGTATACTTTTAATCATCTCTAGTTATAATGCTATGTAAATTGTTGTTGTATTGGTTTTTGTTTTTATTATTTTATCATTATTTTTGTCTTTTTTCCAAATATTTTACATCAGCTGTTGGTTGAATCCATGGATACTGAGGGCCAACTATATACTGCTTTCCTCAAGAAAATTTCTTAGTTGTTGAAAAACTTTAATGTTTATGAAAAAAAGGTTAAGATAATGGGAATTTTATTCAAAAAGTTATTAAGTTGAATACCCACTATGTGTACAGTACAGTGCTAGACACAGTGTTAAGGATGTGATTCTCTCTTTTAAGGCACTTATATTCTAATAGGATAAGAAACATACAAGTAATTGTGATTAGATAAAACGTGTAGTAAGTTCTTTTTGACTCGTTCCTTCTTACCTCCTGCTAATCAGTTACCATGCTCTTTAAGTTTTACCTTCTAACTATCTCTTGAATCTTCCCCCTTCTTTATGCCCACTTAATGCAGATCCTTGTCATTTCTCTCCTGGGTTCAAAAAGGTAATTATTTGAGTGCCCCTTAAGTGTCAGGCCCTGTGCTAGACACTGAGGATACAGTGGTAACAGTATTTGCCTTCAGAGAGCTCAGTCTTAACAGTAAAGGCAGACACTAAATAAGAAGTCACAGCAGAACAGAGGTTGCTAAACTGTGGCCTGGAGCTAAGAATGGGTTCTGCATTTTTAAAGGGA